>NC_138028.1:4229015-4776259 GCF_964106645.2 Podarcis pityusensis
CCGCCACACCCGCACTCCCCCTTCGTTGGGGTGCGTTCGGGAAAAGCCAGAAGCCATGGCCGACCAGGCAGCTGCGCTGGTGGCATTGGCCCAGGAGAACCAGGCCTTGACTCACACCGTGCAGCAGCTCAGCGATGCGGTTACGGCACTTCAGCAGCGGTTGGACACCCTACCAGCTCCTGTGGCTGACGCCCCAGCTCCAGGCAAGTACCCAGTGGCCTTGCCAGAGAAATTTGATGGGGCCCCGGCCAGCTTTCCCATGTTCCTCGCCCAGGCCAAGTTGTATATTCAGGGGCGAGCCCGGAACTTCCCTGACGACCGCACCAAGGTGCACTTTTTGATCAGTTTGTTAAAGGACCAGGCGGCCAAGTGGGCTTTGCCGCTGCTCAGGCAAGACTCCCCCTTGCTGACAGACTATATGGGGTTTTGCAACCATTTGGAGGCCGCATTCGGCAACCCCCAGAAGGAGAGTCAAGCCAACCGGGCAATTAGGCGTTTGAAACAGGGCAAGTCCACTGCGGCCGCCTACACCATGGAATTTCGGCTGTTGGCGCAAGACTTGTCTTGGAATGACTCTGCACTTCGGGACCAGTATCTTGAGGGACTGTCGGATGAGGTACTGGGCCAGCTGGCCATGATGGATCGTCCCACCACGCTGGACGCCCTTATTCAGCGGAGCCTGCAGATAGACGATCGGTTGGAGGACCGTCGCCAGACCCGGGACCGCCAGCACCCCCGGCTCCTGGCTCCAGTCCTTCCCAGCAGGTCCACGCCCACGCTGTAACTCTCCAACAGTTTGACTTCTGACAGTGAGGTCTCCCTTGGGAAGTGATGGACTGCCCTTCCTTGGAGGTTTTTAAGCAGATGTTGGATGGCCATCTGACTTGGTTGGTTGCATGGCAGGGGTTGGACTACTAGACCATGGGTAGGCAAACTAAGGCCCGGGGGCCGGATCCGGCTCAATCGCCTTCTCAATCAGGCCCGCAGACAGTCCGGGAATCAGCGTGTTTTTACATGAGTAGAATGTGTCCTTTTACAGTGGTGCCTCGCAAGACGAAAAGAATCCGTTCCGCGAGTCTCTTCGTCTTGCGGTTTTTTCGTCTTGCGAAGCAAGCCCATTAGCGGTTTAGCGGATTAGCGCTATTAGCGACTTAGCGGGCTTAGCGGATCAGCTGATAAGCGGCTTAGTGGCTTAACGGATCAGCTGTTAAGCGGCTTAGCGGATCAGCTGATAAGCGGCTTAGTGGCTTAACGGGTCAGCTGTTAAGCGGCTTAGCGGATCAGCTGATAAGCGGCCTAGCGATCAGCTGTTAAGCGGCTTAGGGCTTAGCGGACCAGCTGATAAGCGGCTTAGCGGCTTGGGAAAAGGGGGGGGGGAACCCTGCAGGAACTCGCAAGACATTTTCGTCTTGCGAAGCAAGCCCATAGGAAATTCGTTTTGCGAAGCACCTCCAAAACGGAAAACCTTTTCGTCTAGCGGGTTTTCCGTCTTGCGAGGCATTCGTCTTGTGGGGCACCACTGTATTTAAAATGCATCTCTGGGTTGTTTGTGGGGCATAGGAATTTGTTCATTTTCTTCTTCTTCAAAATATAGTCCGGCCCCCCACAAGGTCTGAGGGACAGTGGACCGGACCCCTGCTCAAAAAGTTTGCTGACCCCTGGACTAAATGACCCTCGGGGTCACTTCTAACTCTACAAATCTATGATTGTCTCCCGATGCCATCCTATTCCTGATTTAAGAGAGAACCAGTTTTGGGCCAAAGTATACAATTTCTAAGGGATGCAGGTGGCGCTGTGGGTTAAATCACAGAGCCTAGGACTTGCCGATCAGAAGGTCGGCGGTTCGAATCCCCGCAATGGTGTGAACTCCCGTTGCTCGGTCCCTGCTCCTGCCAACCTAGCAGTTCGAAAGCACACCTGTGCAAGTAGATAAATAGGTACCGCTCCAGCGGGAAGGTAAACGGTGTTTCCGTGCGCTGCTCTGACTTAGTCATGCTGGCCACATGACCCGGAAGCTGTACGCCCGCTCTCTCGGCCAATAAAGCGAGATGAGCGCCACAACCCCAGAATCGGTCACGACTGGACCTAATGGTCAGGGGTCCCTTTACCTTTATACAATTTCTATGTAGGCTTGGGCCCTAGAGACTTCAGAAATTAAGCTCTGGTGCTTGGGTGTGTGTGTGTGTGTGTGTGTGTGAGAGAGAGAGAGAGAGAGAGAGAGAGAGAGAGAGAGTTTGCTTGTGTGTGGTGGCTCTGCTCCCAGCACCCCCTTTGGCCAGGGACCATGCGCAGGAAGCACATCTCTCATATCTGATGCTTAATGCCCATGGAAGCCAAGCTATGCCGTCCCTGGCAAGGGACCAAGGAGAGAGCTTCACCCGTCAGCTGTCAGAGCAGCCTGGCCGAGATCTTTCGGTGGCGTAAGGACACTGATGAAGGACCTCCCGCAAGTGGTGAAAGGTTTTAATGGCTGCGGTATGTTGCGGGCTATAAACACAGGATTCCATGCCACAAGGTCAGTCTGCTGCTCCCACCTGCTCCCTGGGGTTAATGTGCGGCCTGCTCCGCCTTTTCCTATACCGTGAATTCGGGGGGTGCATCTGTTGCACTGGAACCACTAACCAGAATCTGCTCGTGCCACAGGTACCGTGGGAAAGGCGGGTCGCGTGCGTTCTTTGTGGGCAGGCCTGTAAAAAGCGGATGGTGCAAAACTGCCTGTGCATCTTCTCTGTAAAACCGCACTATGGATTCCTGCTTCAAAGGCTAGCTGAATGGACCATCTGTGGGCTATTACATTACCACCAACGTTTTCCAAAGCAGCCCGGGTTGCCACGACACCGCCAGACACCGTCTTTACCCAGCTAACCCAAATCCTGTTTAAAAAGTTGATTTTTTAATATATACAGTGGTACCTCGGATTACATACGCTTCAGGTTACATACGCTTCAGGTTACAGACTCCGCTAACCCAGAAATAGTGCTTCGGGATAAGAACTTTGCTTCAGGATGAGAACAGAAATTGTGCTCCAGTGGCGCGGCAGCAGCAGGAGGCCCCATTAGCTAAAGTGGTGCTTCAGGTTAAGAACAGTTTCAGGTTAAGAACGGATCTCCGGAACGAATTAAGTACTTAACCCGAGGTACCACTGTATCCCTATAAGGGTTTAGAACAGGCACATAGGGTAGCAAGGGTGTGCATCTCGAATGATGCAAAGTTTAGAATCACAGGACAGAAATCGCTTGGTACCTGCTTAGCGGCTAAACAGGAGAAAGGCAATTGCTTTTGAGAATTATCAAAAGAGAGAGAAATTTTGGGTGAAATTTTCACAGGCGGGGTACAGGTTTTGCATTGGGTTCCACTTATTTTCAGAGATCTGAAGGGTTTTTGGAAGTGTCCTTTCCTTCCATTCTTTTTTAAAAAGTCTTTTTTAAAAATGTTTTATTAAATTATTTTAATGTAAAACCACATTGTACAGTTAATGAAATATCCCACCCTCAGAAGCTGATGTTCAGGCAGTACATGCAGAATAACAGCCAAATAACATAAGCTTTTGTTCCAGACTGCTGTTTGTATAGATGGCAATAAACAGATTAAGTTAACCGAAAAGTTTTATAATGTGCAGGGAGTCCTCTATTTTCCTTTTTAGCCATGTATGCAATAAAGCTGCATCATTCAATTACAAATAAGTCTTTGTGCTTCAAGTTCTACATCAGTTTTATTTTATCATTTTTTCCAGTAGTGCTATTTGCCTTACTTTTGGTATAAATAATAAGATTATTATTATTATTCCAGTAATCTCATTATTATGAGCCCGGCTGCTAGTAGAAGAGAATTTATGGAAGGTGTCTGTCTGTTAATATTATCTCCCTTGAAAAGAATGACGAGAGCAGCTGCAGACATTTAGAGACGTTTTGTCCAATAATTAGCTGTAAGTCACTTTGGGTTGCCCTGGGCTATATAAAGTGCTAATTTTAATAAATACTGTAAAAGAGTAATAAATAATTTATTTTACTGGGCAAATACTTCCTTGGAGAATGGAGAATCATCTCAGCACCAGAAGTCTGCGCTCCGCAGCCTTCCTCGATCCCATGTGTCGATTAAAACCCAGGGAAGACACCATCAGGTAACTCGTCCCAAGGTTTCTTTTCCCAAATCAGGAAGTAGAGGTTGCCAGGGAGGCTGCAGAGCAAGGGAAAAGGTTAAACAGGGTAGCCAGAGGTGATGAACGATGGCCCGTAAAAACATAATGGACCGGAGGCAGCCAAAAGGCATTGTCAGATGCAAGTCTCCATCCACAGAGAACAACCCTGTCTCTGCAAGACCCCACAACAGAATACAGTGGTACTTTGGTTCTCAAACTTAATCCATTGCAGAAGTCAGTTCCAAAATCAAAGCGTTCCAAAACCAAGGCACGCTTTCCCATAGAAAGTAATGCAAAACGGATTAATCCGTTCCAGAATTTAAAAAACTACCCCTAAAACAGCAATATGGATTTTACTATCTAACGAGACCATTGATCCATAAAATGATAGCAATAAACAATGTACTGTACTATAAAATAAATAAGACGGTATTGTAGATGATAAAAATTAATTTTTTTTCTTACCTGCACTGATGATAGTCATTGTTTGGATGGGGGGGCTTTTATCCATTTCCACAATCACACAATCCATCAATCAGTAGCTGAACTGGGTTCCACACAGTCACAAAAGCAAATTAACCGAAAAAGCCTCAAAAACAAAAACACAAAATAAATAGCAAATACAAAAGCGCCAAACTTAATCTGTTCCGGAAGTCTGTTTGACTTCTGAAATGTTTGAAAACCAAGGCACAGCTTCTGATTGGTGCAAGTGCCCCGGAAACAATAGCCAACAGCCGCATCGGGTGTTCGGCTTCCAAAAAGCGTCCAAAAACCAGAACATTTACTTCCGGGTTTTCGGCGTTTGAGAACCAAGGTGTTTGAGAACCAAGGTACCACTGTACAGGAATCTTCCGGGAATGGTTTTCGGTCTGTGTGGCTCGATGTTGAAGCCAAAGCGGCCTGCCTGGATTGATGACTACTGTCCGTTCATCAGCTTCATCAACTCTCAGAGCTCAGAAGGTACCAAACAGGTGATGAGCAGCTTCATGTCTATCTCAGCTCTAGTGATGCCCTACCTGCAAAACCCACAACCTGTGTCCTGTCCTTAGTGAAAGGATCTGAAGTGCCAACTTGGCCCTGCAACTGTGGGCGCCCGGGGCTGTGGGTGCTATGCACCGAAATTTGTGGGTGCCCAGCCCCTTCATGGGGAATTTTGTTGGTGCTCGAACACCCAGGTCCCCAGGGAGTTTGCACCTATGGAAACGACATTGCCTCTCCCCACCCACTGCAATTGCAAAGCAGAGGGGCACACACCCCAGAGAGAGAGAGAGAGAGAGAGAGAGAGAGAGAGAGAGAGAGAGAGGACTGTTTTCTTTGGCAATGCAGACCCATTTGCACAAGTATAGCACGAAATTAAAAGACGCCTGGGAGAAAAGCAGTGACAAACCTAGACAGCATCTTAAAAAGCAGAGACATCACCTTGCCAACAAAGGTCTGTATAGTTCAAGCTCTGGTTTTCCCAGTAGTGATGTATGGAAGTGAGAGCTGGACCATCAAGAAGGCTGATCGCTGAAGAATGGATGCTTTTGAATTATGGTGCTGGAGGAGACTCTTGAGAGTCCCATGGAGTGCAAGAAGATCCAACCTCTCCATTCTTAAGGAAATCAGCCCTGAGTGCTCACTGGAAGGACAGATCGTGAGGCTGAGGCTCCAATACTTTGGCCACCTCATGAGAAGAGAAGACTCCCTGGAAAACACCCTGATGTTGAGAAAGATGGAGGGCACAAGGAGAAGGGGACGACAGAGGACGAGATGGTTGGACAGTGTTCTCGAAGCGACCAGCATGAGTTTGACCAAACTGTGGGAGGCAGTGGAAGACAGGAGTGTCTGGCGTGCTCTGGTCCAGGGGGCCACGAAGAGTCGGACACGACTAAACGACTAAACAACAACAACAAAGCATTGCAAAAATCCATTTGCTGCATTGATAAAGCGATGGCTATTTTATTTTATTTTTAAAAGGTTAAATGGGAAGAAAATGCATATGCACGCTATCCTTGGCCACTTGCGCATGGCTTGCGCATGACATGGACTTTGCAGAGGCATCTGCTTGGCCACTGTGGGGAAAAGGATGCCAGATACGACAGAGGCCTTTGTCTGATCCAGCAGCCAGGCTTTCCTGATGTTCTTGTGGAATGCCTTTAGGATTGGAAGAGTTGATTGGAAACAAATGCAGTTCTGTCTGGATTTACTCAAAGATGTTATTCCTGGGGAAAGGGGAAACACATGATGAATGGATGAAGATGGGTGGCGAAGAGGAGAGGGGGGTGCCTGCATATTTTGGATGGTGTCAGTCCGTTCCCAAACTGTGCATCAGGGCACGAGAATGTATCACGCAAGGATGGCTCGTGCGCTTCCATGAACGATAAGAAAAAACAGCAGGGCCTGCAACAGAGTGTTGCAGCACGAGTGCATCTGTTCAGCATTGCATGCTTTCTTCTAGAATGTTCCATGCCACCTCCATCCCCACCCCACCCCTTTGGCTGCAGAGCCATCATAGCATAGCACCTGAGTCTGCTAGTGGGATTACGTATGAGGGATATTACCTGCGGGTGTCATTATTCTGGGTTATTGTTCAATGGCTTCAGGGTGTTTTGCAGGAAGCAATTAACAAATGAAATCTGCATTTATTTATTTCATGAAATAAATAAGCACCGCTTGATTGTTGTTGTTTTAAAAAAAGAACCTCAAAGCGGTTTACAAAAAGAAGGAAAATAAGATGGCCAATAAGAAAAATCAACAACAATAATTTAAGACTTGTGAAAAGTTAAAGTAACAATAGACTTAAAAAAACAGATTAAAACTCGTATCAACTTTCTAAACATCTGTGTAGGTTTTTCTAAACAAGAATGTTTTTATCAGGCACCAGAAAAATTGCAGTGAAGGCCCTTGCATGATATCAATAGGCAGGGAGGAGAGAGAATATGTATACGTGTGTGGATAACTAGAGAGATCTGGGATAGCTCAATTGGTAGAGCATGAGACCCTTAATTTTAGGGTCATGGGGTTTGAGCCCCACGTTGGGCAAAAGATTCCCACTTTGCAGTGGGCTGGACTAGATGTGGCCTAGAACCCTCGTACCTACGGGACTGCCTCTCCTGGTATGCCCCGCGGAGGACCTTAAGGTCCACAAATGACAACATTTTGGAGGTTCCCAAGTCGGAAGGTGGTTAGATTGGTCTCAACTAGGGCCAGGGCCTTTTGAGTACTGGCCCCGACTTGGTGGAACACTCTTTCACAAGAGACCAGGGCCCTGCGGGACTTGACATCTTTCCGCAGGGCCTGCAAGACAGAGCTGTTCCGCCTGGCCTTTGGTTTGGACTCAGTCTGACTCTTAGGTTTCCCTCCCCTTATGATCTTGATCGATGGGCTACTTTTAAAATGAGGCTGCATTTTAAATTGCATTTTAACCTGTATCTTAAATTGGTGGTTTTTTCCCCCTATTATGTTTTTACTGTAATTTTACTGGTGTTAGCCGCCCTGAGCCCAGCTCTGGCCGGGGAGGGTGGGGTACACAGTGGTACCTCAGGTTACATACGCTTCAGGTTACATACGCTTCACGTTACAGACTCCGCTAACCCAGAAATAGTGCTTCAGGTTAAGAACTTTGCTTCAGGATGAGAACAGAAATCGGGCTCCGGCCGCGCGGCATCAGCAGGAGGCCCCATTAGCTAAAGTGGTGCTTCAGGTTAAGAACAGTTTCAGGTTAAGAACGGACCTCCAGAACAAATTAAGTACTTAACCCGAGGTACCACTGTAATTAAAATTTATTATTATTATCTGATGACCCTTGTGGTCTTTTCCAGTTCTTAGATAGATGATAGATAGATAGATAACATAAAAGTGCCCTCTCACAAGTTTGGAAACTTCTACTCTCCACTTACTCACATACCCCCCTCCCCACTGCAGACAGTGTTTGTATAGACCAGCCATACCCAATTCTACTACCCTCCAGATGTCTTCAGCTGGTCTGGCCTAGAACTAAGCCTTAAAAAAAAAAAAGCAATGTACAGTGGTACCTCAGGTTACATACGCTTCAGGTTACGGACTCTGCTAACCCAGAAATAGTGCTTCAGGTTAAGACCTTTGCTTCAGGATGAGAACAGAAATCGTGCTCCGGTTGTGCGGCAGCAGTGGGAGGCCCCATTAGCTAAAGTGGTACCTCAGGTTAAGAACAGGTTAAGAACAGTTTCAGGACCTCTGGAACGAATTAAGTACCGTATTTTTCGCTCTATAAGACGCACCAGACCATAAGACGCACCTAGTTTTTGGAGGAGGAAAACAAGGAAAATAAATATTCTGAATCCCAGAAGCCAGTGCAGCAAGAGGGATCGCTGTGCAGTGAAAGCAGCAATCCCTCTTGCTGTTCTGGCTTCTGGGATAGCTGCGCAGCCTGCATTCGCTCCATAAGACGCACACACATTTCCCCTTACTTTTTAGGAGGGAAAAAGTGAGTCTTATAGAGCAAAAAATACGGTACTTAACCCAAGGTAGCACTGTAAGACTTTCCTCGTCAAGCTTCTGTAGAACATGATCTGCACGTCGGATGTTCGTGGGGGCTGTTCATAAGCCTTTTTGCTCCTTCCCAGTCTGCCTGGGTGGGGCTGGATATACAGTTAAGGCTGCCAAATAGGAGAGCACAGCGAAAGAGTCAAGCTGCCCTTCTTTGCGAGAGTGAGGGGAGGCCAGATGGAGATGGGCTAAAAATAGAAAAGGTTCCAACAACATGGGTCAGAAACCACACACACACACACACGCCAAACATCTCGAAAGTGACTCACTCTCCTGCCACAGAGCAAGCTGACCATGAGCATCAGGCTGCTGACTCACTGGTGTTGAGTCAGCCCCCTGGCCGCAGTCACACCCCACACTGAGAGCATGAGGATACTGCTTTAAATGGCCGTGGCTTCCCCCCAAAGAATCCTGGGAGCTCTAGTTCGCTGAGACATGTTGGGAGACCCATTTATTCCCCGACAGCTCCCAGGATTCCCTGGGAAAACGGACGGATTGTTGAAGCACTCTGAGAGGTCTGGAATGTTTCCATTTCAGTGGTAGCTCTGGTTACGTGCTTAATTCGTTCCGTAGGTCCGTTCTTAACCTGAAACTGTTCTTAACCTGAATACCACGTTAGCTAGTGGGGCCTCCCACTGCCGTCATGCCGCCAGTGCACGATTTTTGTTCTCATCCTGAAGCAAAGTTCTTAACCCGAGGTACTATTTCTGGGTTAGCGGAGTCTGTAACCTGAAGAGTCTGTAAGCTGAAGTGTATGTAACCCGAGGTACCACTGTATTTTTCAAGAGGAGTGCCATAGCTCCGTGGCAGAGCAGCTGCCTTGAATTCAGAAAGTTCCATGTTCAGTCCCTGCTGGAATCTCCACGTAGGGTTGAGAGAGACTCAGAGACAAGACTAAGTGAGATGGAGCAATGGCCTGTGAAATATACTCGGAGTTGAGTGTGAATTTCATGCTCTTTATTCAGCTCATAGTAGCAATGAATGAAACTTTCCCCAAAACATCTAGCTATATATACATTAGGAACGCGGGTGGTGCTGTGGGTTAAACCACAGAGCCTAGGACTTGCCGATCAGAAGGTCGGCGGTTTGAATCCCCGCGACGGGGTGAGCTCCCGTTGCTCGGTCCCTGCTCCTGCCAACCTAGCAGTTCGAAAGCACGTCAAAGTGCAAGTAGATAAATAGGTACCACTCCGGCGGGAAGGTAAACGACGTTTCCGTGCGCTGCTCTGGTTTGCCAGAAGCAGCTTAGTCATGCTGGCCACATGACGCGGAAGCTGTACACCGGCTCCCTCGGCCAGTAAAGCGAGATGAGCGCCGCAACCCCAGAGTCGTCCGCGACTGGACCTAACGGTCAGGGGTCTCTTTACCTTTATATATACACATGTTATTTACACAATGGGCCCCGCGTGATTGGCTAATTCCGGAGGCTGCTCCTGCAGGCCAATCAGGTTGCTGGTTCACTTCATCCAGGAGCCAGATTGGCTGCTCCTGCAGGCCAATCAGGTCGCTGATTCACTTCTGCCTAGAGCTGGATTGGGTGGCTCCTGCGGACCAATCAGACTGCTGCATTCTGGATCCTATTGTTCTAGAATTCAGCTCAGTACATAACAGTCTGGCTCTGTATGTTTCCAGGAGGACAGTCTGCCTTCTGCCCATCTCGTTCACAAGGGGGATAAGAGTTTGGCTTTGATATCCCACTTTATCACTCCCTTTAAGGAGTCTCAAAGCGGCTAACATTCTCCTTTCCCTTCCTCCCCCACAACAAACACTCTGTGAGGTGAGTGGGGCTGAGAGACTTCAGAGAAGTGTGACTGGCCCAAGGTCACCCAGCAGCTGCATGTGGAGGAGCGGAGACGCGAACCCGGTTCCCCAGATTATGAGTCTGTTGCTCTTAACCACTACACCACACTGGCTCTCCATGTGTGATGCCTCCAAGTGGAGCATTTGGAATTCTCCCCAAAGGCCAAGTTCCAGGTTCCACTCTTGCATACAAAGCTCCCACTGCTGTCTGAAGGATGTAGACGCCAACAAGCACTTCCTGTCTTCTTTAGCAAGTAATGTGCAAAACCTCAAGTAGAGAGATTTTTCCAAGGCAGCCCTGTTCCTTGGCAGGTCAAGTCTGTGATTGGCTGTGGATCCTGCCTTTGCAGGGGGTTGGACTAGATGACCCCCTGGTTCCCTTCCAACTCCACGATTCTGTGATTTTTATGGTTTCTATTTTCCACACCTCCCACCCACTCCAGTTTCTCATTTTTCCAGTCTGCCCCATTTCCACATCTCTTGGCGTCTTTCTATCCAATTCCTCACGTAAAAATTGATCAGGGCTTTCGTCTGCGTGTCTCCTAAAATATGCATTTTTGTATACCATTTTGCAAATCTCCATGGGAGTTGGGAGTCCAGCTTGCAGAAGGTCCCTCTAAAGTCCTGTTTTTCTTTCTTTGGTTGAACACACACACAAACACACGTGCCGTTTTTAGAAAAGAGCTCTATCATAGTGCAGAATTGAACCATCTCGCCACAAAATTGACCCGTTCGGAGCTTTCCGCACCCCCTGAATTTCAACCGGTTCTTTTCATTGCTTAAAAAGTGGCCCCTTTGCGCTGCCCCTGGGAGAGGACCTTTGTGGTCGGTCGGATCTAAGAGGACCTTTCCTGGCCCCGGACTGACGATGGGAAAGTTAGAGGCATAAACATTCTCACTCCCCCTCAGCTTAAAAAATGAGCATCTTTATCAGGTCGGTGCCAGAAGCAAAAGGAGGGTCTGGGAGGCTCCTCCTTTTTTGTCTCTGTCAGCAGATGATCGAGACTCACTAGAAAATTGTGGTTTAAAGGCAGCAAACGAGATGGAAGGATCCTTTGCTTTCAATAAGTAAAAGCTTTTCCCCAGCCCAGTAATGTCCTGTAAAATCCAAGCGTAATATGGCAGCCCTAGGGGAGATGGAAGAAAGTCTCTTGCCTTGCCAAAGAAATATTCTTCTTCTTCTTTGGCGATCACTCATAGCTGAGTAAGATTGTCTTCCATAAACACGGTTTTAACAATGAGTCCGTAGGTGACTGTGGAGGCCAATTCTGGATCCACACATCCTTCCACAGTGGCGACGTGGGTTTCCGGGTGGGAGTTGATGACGGTGTGGATTTGCCAAGCGTGCCTTCCTCCTAGCACATTTCTCCCTTGCGTCCTGAGTTTGAGTGTCTTCAAAGCCCAGGACACCTTTGGTCAAGGCTGTTCTCTTGGAGGTCATTTCCTTGAAGTGTCACGGGGATGGTGCAATTCCAACAACTGCAAAACTTGATGTTCCTGGTCTTTTCTGGTGCAAAGATCAACGCAGACCCTGCCTGAGGGTCTCCCATGGGCATCTATCTGGGTGGTCATTGCGAGAACAGAATGCTGGACTAGATGGGCCAGCAGGCTCTTCTTACATGCTTCAGGGCACCATATGGGATCATCACGGCTCTCGTTTGCAGTGCCCTGGTTAAAATGAACCAGGGCCTGATTCATGGATGGGCAAGTGCTTGAACCACGAAGGACAGGGCTGGGACACCATTGCCAAGTTCTCTAAGATGCTGTCTAGGTTTGTTATTGCTTTTCTCCCAAGAAGCAGGCGTCTTTTAATTTCATGGCTGCTGTCACCGTCTGCAGTGATCATGGAGCCCAAGAAAGTAAAATCTCTCACTGCCTCCATTTCTTCCCCTTCTATTTGCCAGGAGGTGATGGGCCCAGTGGCCATGATCTTGGTTTTTTTGATGCTGAGCTTCAGACCATATTTTGCGCTCTCCTCTTTCACCCTCATTAAAAGGTTCTTTAATTCCTCCTCACTTTCTGCCATCAAGGTTGTGTCATCTGCATATCTGAGGCTGTTGATATTTCTTCCGGCAATCTTAATTCTTGCCTATCACTCTGTAAATAAAGTTTAAACACAGTGTTCTCCAGTGGTTTGCAAAGGGGGGAAATAGTGCCCCCTAGGGGTCAGTGGGAATACCTGGCAGGTGGCCTCTAGGAGGCTACGAGGTGGAAATGACAGCGAGACCTCAGAAAGCTGGTATTCCAGTTTTGTTGAATTAATTAATTAAACTACATAGCTTTGATTGGCGTTTGAATGAGTGTGAAATTAAGTGCTACAGCTTTGAATTTTATTGTGCTATCATCTTCCTATAAAAAAAAGCTTTTATTTGATTTTACAGATATAAAGTTATAACAATACCAAATGCATATCTATATATAGAGATTTATCTGAATTTTGAGACTTCCCACCATCCCCTCCTATTGTCAACATTTTCAACTGCATATTATTTTATAATCTCTATTTTGTATCTGTCCATATTGTCCACATTATTTTTTACGTTACAAGTGTTATTAAAACCCTGCTAATGTTTCCATCTGCTTGCAGTGGTATCCTAAATAAATTATAATTTTTCCCATTCTTTCTTGAAGTTTTTGTCTTCTTGGTCCCTGAGCTTTCCGGTCAATTTTGCCATTTCGACTTAATCCAACATCTTGGTTTGCCATTACAGGTAGGTAGCTGTGTTGGTCTGCTGTAGTCAAAACAAAATAAAAAAAATTCCTTCCACTAGCACCTTAGAGACCAACTAAGTTTGTTATTGGTATGAGCTTTTGTGTGCATGCACACGAAAGCTCATACCAATAACAAACTTAGTTGGTCTCTAAGGTGCTAGTGGAAGGAATTTTTAAATTTTATCTTGGTTTGCCATTCCTCTCTGGTAGGGACTCCTTCTTTCCTAAAAATAATAATAATAATAAATTTATTATTTATACCCTGCCCATCTGGCTGGGCTTCCCCAGCCACTCTGGGCGGCTTCCAACATAATATTAAAATACAGTAATGTATCAAACATTAAAAGCTTCCCTAAACAGATGTCTTCTGATGTCTTCTAAAAGTCTGGTAGTTGTTGTTCTCTTTGACATCTGGTGGGAGGGCGTTCCACAGGGCGGGTGCCACTACCGAGAAGGCCCTCTGCCTGGTTCCCTGTAACCTCACTTCTCGCAACGAGGGAACCGCCAGAAGGCCCTCTGCGCTGGACCTCATCCGTGCTGCTGTTGTAGCATACATAAAAAGTATTTTCTGCTCCTTTGGGATGTTGGTACCTACGGTTCCTAATAAAAAAGTTTCTGGGTTGTTGTTGTTTTCACAAAAGTTATTTTCAACATTTTTTTCATTTCATTATATATCATCTCCCAGAAAGCTTTTATTACCTTGCACAGCCACCACATGTGATAAAAGGTACCTTCTTTCTTTTTACATTTCCAGCAGGTATTTGTACTTGTTTTGTTGATGATAGCCCATGTTTTATATTCATTTTATATGTGCTATCATCTTCCTTAGTGGGCCATGTATACCGCTATTCTGAATAATGCTCCCTCTCTGCAGGCAGAGGCGCTGCATGCAAAGGGGAGAAGCTAACGTATGCTTCCCCAACCTGGTGCCCTCCAGATTTTTGGACTACAGTTCCCAGCAGCCTCGGCATCGTACGGCTGTGCTGCCTGGGGCTTATGGGAGCTGCAGGCCAAGACTTCCGGAGAGCACAAGGTTGGGGAAGGCTGAGTTTAGCACAGTGCCTTGGGGCCAGACTGAGCCTCCCTCTGAAGTCTAATGAATATATTTCTTTATCTGCTGGGAGGATACTGTTGCCATAACCCATCACGGAATGCGTATTACTGTACAATAATAAATAACAGGAAACGTCCCACAACAACCCAAGTTAAACTGCTGCTGGTTCCATGGCAATGGCGGATTTGTGGAACTAACAAATAAAAAACAAATAAGTGTTAGGAGCTGAGCGGCAGGCAGTCGTATATCCTTCTGCTCCCCCTTCTGCCAATTTTCTGTCAGTCATAGAATCACAGAATCATAGAATTGTAGAGGTGGGAGGGATCTTCAAGTGTCAACTTGTTGTTGTTTAGTTGTTTAGTCGTGTCCGACTCTTCGTGACCCCCTGGACCAGAGCACGCCAGGAACTCCTGTCTTCCACTGCCTCCCGCAGTTTGGTCAAGCTCATGTTGGCACCTTCGAGAAGTGTCCCACCATCTTGTCCTCTGTCGTCCCCTTCTCCTTGTACCCTCCATCTTTCCCAGCATCAGGGTCTTTTCCAGGGAGCCTTCTCTTCTCATGAGGTGGCCAAAGTCTTGGAGTCTCAGCTTCAGGATCTGTCCTTCCAGTGAGCACTCAGGGCTGATTTCCTTAAGAATGGAGAGGTTGGATCTTCTTGCAGTCCATGGGACGCTCCAGAGTCTCCTCCAGCACCATAATTCAAAAGCATCAATTCTTCGGTGATCAGCCTTCTTTATGGTCCAGCTCTCACTTCCATACATCACTACTGGGATAACCATAGCTTTAACTATACGGACCTTTGTTGGCAAGGTGATGTCTCTGCTTTTTAAGATGCTGTCTAGGTTTGTCATTGCTTTTCTCCCAAGAAGCAGGCGTCTTTTAGTTCAAAATAATAATAATAATGATAATGATAATAATAATAATAATAATAATAATAATAATAATTTATTTATACCCTGCCTATCTGGCTGGGTTTCCCCAGCCACTCTGGGCGGCTCCCAACAGAATATTAAAAACACAATAAAACACCAAACATAAAAAACCTCCCTAAACAGGGCTGCCTTCAGATGTCTTCTAAAAGTCAGACAGTTGTTTATTTCCTTGACAGCTGATGAGGAATCACAGCTAAAGAGATCCTTGACAGGTGGCTATCCAACCTCTGCTTTAAAACTTCCAAGAACGGAGATCCCACTACCTTCTGAAGGAGACTGTCTTCATTCTAAGGGAGCCCCAACCCCAAGGAATAGTCAGCTCCCCATCACTTCTTGAATGGAGTATGCATAACAGTATTATAACTCTGGTGAGCGCACAACTTGCACTGAATTGCCTCTTCATATATATCAAGTTGGTGGAATGTGCCATGTAACAATATTCTGTCCTCCAGGTGCTGTTTGGGCATATATTAGGAGGCCTTGGACTGTCCCCTCTCCAGGAAACGTTTCCTGGCTCAACTGTCACAACATTTCCCCCGCCAGATGACACACTGGAAGCAGCTTCCAGGGGTCTGGAGGGAGCCCTGTGGCCGCAAAGCCCTTCCCAACATGGGGCTTGTCTTCTTGCCTTCCCAGTTGCACTGAAATAACAAAACGGGGTGAACCGAAAAGCAAACTAATCCCCCTATCCCTCTAGAAAAAAACTTTTCAGACAAACTGCCCTGGTGAAATTCATTGAAAAACACACCTCTTTATCCTTAGCAGAGAACAGTACAGTCGTACCTTGGGTTACAGATGCTTCAGGTTGTGTTTTTCCAAAACCTGGAAGTACTGGAACAGGTTACTTCTGGGTTTCAGGGGTCACGCATGCGAACACTGCGGGTTGTGAACGTGCATCCCACAAGGATCATGTTTGCAACCCGAGCATCCACTGTACAGAGGTTTCTTCCTATATACATAAAACGTAAGGGTGTCGTCAAGCTGCAGTTGGCATGATTGCCAGCAGGCAGCCATGCCAACTCCAGGGGGATGACAGAATAGCAGGCACGCAGGTGAGAGAACGCACGGGGCAAGTGGCCGTTGGTCGCAGAATTGTACATTTGGAAGGGATCCCAAGGGCATAGCTGTCAACGTTTCCCTTTTTAAAAGGGAAATTCCCTTATTCCAAATAGGACTCCTCGCAAGAAAAGGGAAACGTTGACAGCTATGTCCAAGGGTGCCATCATCATAGCTGTCAACTTACAGATTTGAAAATAAGGGACCAGCAGCCTCGAAAATAAGGGATCAGCAGCCAAAATAAGGGATTTTCGAACACAGGTATGTTCAACTTCTGAGCCCCTCTGAGCCCGAGGCAGAAAGCCCAGCCAGCAGCCAAACGAAGCCTCAAGCGGTGGTTCCCACAGCGCAGCAACCCGGCAAAGGGGATGCAGCAAGGAAAACCACCGTCACTTCTCCGCTGGGAAGCGCTGAGCAAAGGCGAGTCCCCAGGCTAAGTCGTGGGTTGACATAGCAGCCGGCACAGCGATTTCTTCAAGTAGCTCTTTATTATGGTAAGCTGGAATAGAACTGACTGCGAACAGCTCAACCGGCCTGTATTTATAGGCAGCCGGCTGTCAACATTGTAACCACAACAGCCCAGAGTTCCCGCCTAAAATAACTGCCGCGGACCTGAGTGAAAACTATCTACAGACCTGAGTGAAAACTATATACAGTATCCCCCTGTTGGCCCAGGGTGAAACTACACTACATAACACCCCTCCCCACCGAGATAAGGCGTTAGTTACAATCGTAATGGTTTCCTTATATACAGCACTACGCGTAATGGTTCAATTAAGCACAAAAGCATATCGGTTACATTTCCCATACTTAGACCAACAGTGATACCTGTCCAACAACATAGTCCTTTAAATAAGTTGGGCGCTTGGAAACTCTGCCAGACCGCCGGGGACTGGTAGCCAAGTCCGGAGGGCCACACAGTTCTCGCTGAGGCTGTGGTGCGACCCTAGGTGGCGTTGGAACCAACTCCCCTGGATCCGCTGCTGTGGGTGGAGCCTCCGCAAGTGGAGTGGTCTGAGCCTGTTCTGAAACGGCTTGGTTCGGCTCCACGCTGGCAGTTCGCGAGGGAGGTGTAGGTGGGGCCTCGCCATCTGTACGTGTCTCTTCTGGAGCCGCAAGCGCAGTTGGGGGCACCTCGGTAGTGTCCAAGTCCCCAACCCTGCGCCTAAGCTGGTCTATGTGCCGTCGCCACAAGCGTCCGTCTTCGAGTGCCACCTGGTACGAGCGAGGTCCAGTGACTCCCACTACTGTGGCTGGCACCCAAGGGATGTCCCCCACATAGTTCCGGGCAAAGACCTGGTCTCCTGGGACAAATGACCGTGGTGCGTTGGCACAGCCTGGGGGTTCAGCCACGGCAAAGTCTGGGTGTAGCCGGTCGAGCGGTGACCTGAGGCGGCGGCCCATAAGCAGTTCAGCAGGACTCCTCCCTGTGGCCGCATGAGGGGTGATGTGTTGCACGAACAAGTATTCGGCGACCCGCTCATGCCAGTCTCCCCGGTCCAGGCGCGCCAGTGCCTCTTTTGTCGAGCGCACCATTCTTTCCGCTTGCCCGTTGCTGGATGGATGAAAGGGTGCCGTTAGGGCATGGCGGATGCCCAGTCCCAAAAGATACCGCTCAAACGTGCCTGACGTGAACTGCGGTCCGTTGTCAGAGACAAGAACATCAGGACACCCATGCGTTGCAAACAGGCCTCGCAGCACCCGGATGACAGCTTCGGTAGTGGTGGAGGGCATCAGGGCGACCTCCAGCCATTTGGAATAGGCGTCCACCACTACCATAAAGGTCCGGCCGTGAAAGGGGCCAGCCAGATCGATGTGCACCCTCGACCAGGGTGTCTTTGGCGTCTCCCAGGTGTGTCCCTTAGCTGCCGGTGGTGCAGGCCTCGACTCCTGGCACGCTTGACAGGCGGACACCCAGGCAGTGATGGCATCGTCCATATTAGGCCACCAGACGTAACACCGAGCCAACGCCTTCATTTTGACAATTCCCGGGTGGCCAACGTGCAGAGCCTCCAGGACGCGCTGACGGAGTCCCTGGGGAATCACGACGCGGTCTCCCCACAGCAGGCAGCCGCGATGAGCTGAGAGTTCATGTTGTCTGGTTGCGAAGGGCTGGAACTCCGATGCAAAAGGCCCTTGTGGCCACCCCCTCCACACCCAGTTGAGCACCCGGCTGATGGTGCGATCCTGGGCAGATGCGGAGGCCACAGTGGCAGCCGATACAGGCGCTGCCGGAAGATCCTCAATCAGAAGGAGCGATGAAGCTGGAGCCGGGTCTTCCACAAATGCTGGAAGAGGGCAACGGCTGAGGGCGTCGGCATGGCCCATCGATTTCCCCGGGCGATGGATGAGCCGGTAGTGGTAGGCAGCCAGGAAAACAGTCCATCGCAGCATGCGTGGTGAGAGGACCGGTGGAGTTGGACGATCACCGGCGAGGAGGCCCAGGAGTGGCTTGTGGTCAGTGATGAGGTCAAAAGTCCTGCCATAGAGGTATTCATGGAACCTCTTCACTCCAGCCACAAGTGCCAATGCCTCCTTGTCGAGCTGGCTGTAATTCCGTTCCGTCGGAGATAGTGTCCTGGAAAAGTAGGCGAGCGGTGCTTCTCTTCCATCTGGAAAACGGTGACTAAGGACAGCACCGATGCCAAAAGGTGAGGCGTCGCAGGCAAGGACCAGCGGCCTGGATTCACTGTACTGTACCAGCACACTGTCTGAAGAAAGGAGAGCCTTGACCGCGTTGAAGGCCGCCGTCTCCCGATGACCCCAGGCCCAAGGCGTCTTAGTGCTAAGGAGTCGGTGAAGAGGCTCAGCCACTGTGGCTTTGTGGGGCAGGAACATGTTATAAAAGTTCAGCAGCCCCAGGAATGCCTGCAACTCCGTTTTGTTCTTTGGGGTGGGGGCCTGCTGGATAGCGCGGATCTTGGATGTGGTTGGATGAAGACCGGAGGCATCGATAAGATAGCCCAGGAACTCTACCTGTGGAATGGCGATCTGGCACTTCTCCCTCTTTACCTTGAGCCCGGCCTCCTGGAACCTGGTCAGCACGGCACGGAGGCGCTCGAACAGCTGCTGGTGTGAGTCTGCAGACACCAAGACGTCATCAAAATATGGTACCACGCCCGGAAGCCCTTGCAGGAGACGCTCCATAAGGCTTTGGAAGATGCCAGGAGCCACACTCACCCCGAACTGCAACCGGCGGCAACGGAATGCCCCCCGGTGGGTGACGATCGTCTGGGCTTCAACAGTGGCATCATCGACTGGCAGTTGTTGATAGGCTTGGGCAAGGTCCAGCTTAGCGAAGACCTTACCCTCACCCAGGGAATGCAGCAGGTGTTGGACAACAGGAACCGGATAAGCGTGCTGCTGAAGTGCCTTGTTGATCGTGCACTTGTAGTCAGCGCAGATTCTCACCGACCCATCTGGCTTGACAGGCGTGACGATGGGGGTTTCCCACTTTGCGTGGTCAACCGGCTCCAAAACTCCTTGGGCGATCAGTTTGTCCAGTTGTTCGTCCACCTTAGCCTTGAGAGCAAAGGGAACCCGGCGTGGCTTTAGCTTGATGGGGGCGACTTGTGGATCAAGGCTAAAGGAGATGGGCGTACCTGTATATTGGCCCAAGGTGCCGTCAAAAACCTCGGCAAAGTCTTTGACCAGACCCTCAGTCTCTGCGTTAGAGATGCAGTTGATGCCGGTGACTTCCAGGCCGAGGGCATCAAACCAGTCTAGCCCTAGGAGGCTTGGCCGCTGACCTTCGACCACCACCAACCGGAGCAGGCCCGAAAAATCCTTGAAGGCGATCCGGAACCGGCCAACGCCTACCACGGGAATGTCGTTTCCCTGGTAGTCTCTCAGGTGTACGCGGTGAGAGTCGAGTTGCCTTTTGGACACTCTGGGTACCAGTCTTTTGATGGTGCTCCATGACACGATGGACAGGGCAGACCCGGTGTCGATCTCCATGTCACATGGAGCTCCTTCAATGAGCACCGTGACGTTCAGCTTGCGTCGCGTAGGCGAGTCGGTTTGGCCAATCGTGGTTCCAGACGGGCAGCGGCAGTTGGTGAGAGCGAAACAACTTTCCTTGGCAGACTGGAGTGAAGACTTGGACTTGCGAGTCGATGAAGGGGGGGTGTCAGACGGAGCCGATCGGCAGACCTTAGCGATGTGGCCCCTTCTGGAACACTTCCTACAGATGGCGTCTCTGAATCGACACTTGGCACGGGAATGGTTGCCTCCGCAGCCAGCACATTCCGGTTGGCCCTTGGACTTCTGTTGGAACTTCCTGCGCTCCCGCTTTGTCTGGTGCACGTCCTCGTCTTCACTGGAGGATGCCTCCTCACTGCTGGCCTCTTCATGATGCACCGGAACTGGCGCCCTAGCAAGACGCGGGCTGCTGGACTTGCGGATCTCCTGGGCGGAGCGTTCAGCAGCTTCTGAGGCCACAGCCTCCTCAATGGCTTTCTGTAGCGTGAGGTCTGGCTTGGCTAGGAGGCGCCGTTGCAGATGGATGTCCCGGACCCCGCAGACGATTCGATCCATCAGGGCATCGTCTAAGTCTCGGAACTCACAGTGCATTGCAGCCTGTCGCAGGGCGGTGGTGTAGTTGTTGATTGACTCCCCCTCTGCCTGGTTCCGGTGGTAGAACGCATGGCGGGCAGCAATCTTGGACGGCTTTGGTGCGTAGTGGTTGCGGAGCTTCTCTTGGATCGTGTCCCATGGTGTTGCCTGGACTGCTTCAGGCGCAACCAACGCTCGGGCCGTCTCAAACACCTCAGGCCCACAGAGGCTGAGGAATAGGCCCCGCTTCCGATCCTTTGATACTGCTGTCAGCTCGTTGGCTTGGAGGTAGCAGTCGAACCGAGCGAGGTAGGAGTCCCATGATTCAGAGGCTGGCGCAAACGGCGGTAGAGGCACAAGTGAAGCCATGATTCCGATGCCGGCGTGAAGGGCGATGGATGGAACACAGTGCTCTAGCCAGAACAGTCAGCTCTGAATTGGTTCTGCCCAGTGATTTCGCTCAGTGATTTCGCTCTGTGATTCAGCTCAGTGATTCAGCTCAGTTCAGAGGCTGGCCGCATCTGGCTGTGCTCTGATGTCCATCTATCCCACCTTCGTTGCCAGAGTTAAGTCGTGGGTTGACATAGCAGCCGGCACAGCGATTTCTTCAAGTAGCTCTTTATTATGGTAAGCTGGAATAGAACTGACTGCGAACAGCTCAGCCGGCCTGTATTTATAGGCAGCCGGCTGTCAACATTGTAACCACAACAGCCCAGAGTTCCCGCCTAAAATAACTGCCGCGGACCTGAGTGAAAACTATCTACAGACCTGAGTGAAAACTATATACAGTATCCCCCTGTTGGCCCAGGGTGAAACTACACTACATAACAAGCAGCCAAACGAAGCCTCAAGCGGTGGTTCCCACAGCGCAGCAACCCGGCAAAGGGGATGCAGCAAGGAAAACCACCGTCACTTCTCCGCTGGGAAGCGCTGAGCAAAGGCGAGTCCCCAGGCAAGGCGGCCGATTTGAACGGCACAAGGCATGCAAGCTCCACCCCCCAGTCGTTCTTAGACTCCTTATTGGGTGAGCAACGCAGCCAATCAACACAGTTGGAGCCTCCCTCCTCCCTGGCCGGCAGGGAGGGAGGGAGGGAGAGGAGCTGCTTCCTTTGAAACCTGGGAAATTTAAGGGACACCATCAATAAGGGACAGCAGCGGGACACAGCGCTGGAATAAGGGACTGTCCCGCCAAATAAGGGACGCTTGACAGCTATGGCCATCATCATCATCATCTAAATGAGCTGGACTAAAAGAGCCATTGGCTTGTCCCAGCAAGCTCTTTGTATGTTCTTATGAAATGTCTGAAGGGCACCAGGTTAACAAAGTCTGCACTAACGGATCTGCTATTGAATTTATTCATTTGATGAATTCTTCCTGGTTTAGAGGGTTGGGTGTGGTTCTTTTCTTTTCCTTGTTGCTGCTGACATTGCATTTAATTGACACTTGTGCCATAGCCAGTCCCGAGAGCAAACGGTTAGCATTTTGCATGACAATATCACTAGAGTGTAAACAGCACCACCTAGAGATGGGCTGATCTCCATGTCACCAAGCCAGTTCTGAGAAAGGAGATGGAGGCACAGATTGTAGACGTGGATAGCGAATGGAAGCATGTGCTGGGCTGTGACCCAGGGGGGCAAAGGTAAAGGGGCCCCTGACCATTAGGTCCAGTTGTGGCCGACTCTGGGGTTGCGGCGCTCATCTCGCTTTACTGGCCGAGGGAGCCGGCGTACAGCTTCCGGGTCATGTGGCCAGCATGACTAAGCCGCTTCTGGCGAACCAGAGCAGCGCACGGAAACGCCGTTTACCTTCCCGCCGGAGTGGTACCTATTTATCTACTTGCACTTTGACGTACTTTCGACCTGCTAGGTGGGCAGGAGCAGGGACTGAGCAATGGGAGCTCACCCCGTCACGGGGATTCGAACCGCCGACCTTCTGATCAGCAAGTCCTAGGCTCTGTGGTTTAACCCACAGCGCCACCCACGTCCCGTGACCCAGGGAGACCCAGGTTCAAATCCTTGTTCGCCCATGAAGCTACTCTGCAGAGCTTTTGTCAGGATGTCGTGGGATTTCCCCCAGAGGTCCTTGGAAAGACAAGCGCAAAGGCATCTTTCTGGACAATTTCAAGATGAATGGGGAGATGACGTTCTTCTCACCGTTTGAGGGAGCTTCTCAAGGAGCGTAGCCTTGAAACGCAAAGGATGGTCAATGCAGCCTGACATCAAAGGCCATTTCCTGCAATCCGGAAGAGGCAGAAAGTTGCAACAGACGCATTTGGGCCCGATGTGGTTTGAGTTAATGTAAACTTCCTTCCCTACAGAATCTCATGGTATTTCCTGATTCCTACACAGACCCACGCTCACCCCACCCAACCCTGGTGTGATTCTCACAGTTTATTTTCCCCTAAGGGAATTTTGCTTTATGGAAAATCCTGGCACGTCAAATTCCATCCTGGATTTTTGCATGATTGTTATCTTTTAAATACTTGCTGTTGCAGATTGAATCTCACCACTTCCTCTCAGAAATAATCACTTGGTCCTTTTTCCTTCCAATCCACCCCCCCCCCCCATCAAAAAGGTAACCTAAGATGAGGAATGAACCGGGTAGTTTTGTTGGAATAGAGCAGTTTTATTTATTTTTATTTCACTACATTTATATACTGCTTGACTGAAATAAAACATCTACGTGCTTAAAAAAAATCAAAAATCAAAACATCAGAAATATCAATAAAAGATAGTTAAAACATATTTTAAAACATTAAATATATACAGGTGAAACTTGGAAAATTAGAACATCGTGGAAAAGTTAATTTATTTCAGTAATTCAACTTAAAAGGTGAAACTAATATATGAGATAGACTCATGACATGGAAAGCGAGATAGATCAAGCCTTTATTTGTTATAATTGTGATGATCATGGTGTACAGCTGATGAAAACCCCAAATTAACAATCTCAGAAAATTAGAATATTAAATGAAATCAGCGAAACAAGGGCTGCAAATAGAGCAATATTGGACCTCTGAGAAGTAGAAGCATACCCAAACCAAGTACTGAGCACATATGCATTTTCTGAGATGGTTAATTTGGGGTTTTCATCAGCTGTATGCCATGATCATCACAATTATAAGGCTTGACATATCTCACTTTGCATGTCGTGAGTCTATCTCATATATTAGTTTCACCTTTTAAGTTGAATTACTGAAATAAATGAACTTTTCCACTATATTCTAATTTTGCGTGGACAGGTGGAGTCCCCAGATCCCGCGCGGTCCCTCTGGAGCCAAGTGAGGATTCCCAGGTAAGATCCTCCCTCTATTGTGTGGGCAGGTAATCCCTCCCCTACCTGGCCTGGTCTCCTTGGCAACGCTTCCCCCAGGTGGGATTGGACAACTGACTGAGGTAGGCGGAGACCTCCAGGTATCCCACCTGAGGGAAGGCAAACCAAGCCTATGCTGTTGGAGCCGCTCCAGATCTAGGGGCTGCGCGCATCCACGCAAAGGGCGCCCCCCGTTTTCAGCGGGGAGCGGTCATTCCGAGTTTCACCTGTATATTTTTTAAATGAAGCAGTACAAGGAGTCATCCAACCGCCGTAGGGACTCTGCTCCAGATTTGTGGAGGGTTTACTCTCCCGAAAATATCCCACAAGGTAGCAGAGGTTTCGGATCAGCGTGTTCCTTCTCCTAGATGGGCTCCCTTCCCAGGTGGACAAGCCCCATCTGCCCCTCATTTCCTTCTACAGCATTAAAAGATAGATTTATTAGAAGTTTTATTAGAAGCGGGTATTATGTGGCATAATAGACAGCATCTTAAAAAGCAGAGACATCACCTTGCTGACAAAGGTCCGTATAGTAAAAGCTATGGTTTTCCCAGTAGTGATGTATGGAAGTGAGAGCTGGACCATCAAGAAGGCTGATCGCCGAAGAATGGATGCTTTTGAATTGAATGGTGCTGGAGGAGACTCTTGAGAGTCCCATGGACTGCAAGAAGATCAAACCTATCCATTCTGAAGGAAATCAGGCCTGAGTGCTCACTGGAAGGACAGATCCTGAAGCTGAGGCTCCAAGACTTTGGCCCCCTCAGGAGAAGAGAAGACTCCCTGGAAAAGACCCTGATGTTGGGAAAGATGGAGGGCTCAAGGAGAAGGGGACAACAGAGGACGAGATGGTTGGACAGTGTTCTCGAAGCTACCAGCATGAGTTTGACCAAACTGTGGGAGGGAGTGGAAGACAGGAGGGCCTGGCGTGCTCTGGTCCAGGGGGTCACAAAAAAGCCGACACGACTAAACAACAACAACAAATTATGTGGCACCTCTAGCTGTGCCAGTTCTGCAGATCAAAGTGCCCAGGTGATGCCACGCAGGGTCAGATGATCTGCAAGCAAACCGGTCCCAAGGTGCTAAGGGCTTTATACAGTGGTGCCTCGCAAGACGAAATTAATTCGTTCCGCGAGTTTTGTCGTCTTGCGATTTTTTTCGTCTTGCGAAGCACGGTGTCGGGAAAGTTTTGGAAAAGCTTCAAAAATCACCAAAGTCTTTAAAAACCTCAAAAAAGGCTACCACACCGCGTGCTATGAGTTGCTCCTCGAAGTCAAGTCGCAACTGTATTAACGGTGTTAAGAAAAAGGAAACAAACTTGCAAGACGTTTCCGTCTTGCGAAGCAAGCCCATAGGGGAAATCGTCTTGCGAAGCAGCTCAAAAAACAAAAAACCCTTTCGTCTAGCGAGTTTTTTGTCTTGCGAGGCATTCGTCTTGCGAGGTACCACTGTATACGAAGAGCATCATCAGGGATGATGGGAGCTGGCTTGATCCAGCAGCCTCCTTTTACATCCTGCGTTCTTTGGATTTCCCCGGAGGCTCGCAGAAGGCTTTCGCATTGAAGGAAATGAGTTGCAGGGGGGAAATATGTGACAGATGAAGTTAGACAAAGCCGCAGAGTATCCGAGTTCCAGACGCCCGTCTCCAAAACAGAACACAAACAGAGTTGAACATTTCCGCCAAAACCAAACTTGCAAAATTGGGTGTGCTTCGTATGTCCAAAAGACTGGTTTCCAGAACGTCCAAGAGTCATTCCTCCTCTTCTGCTTCTGGTGGCTATCCTGGCCGGTGCTAAAGACTCTGACTCAGAAGGGAGCATTGCGATGGGTGGGGTACCAGCGACTAGGCTGTCTCTGTTGTAAACAAAATCTGCCCTTCTTCCCTTATGGGGAATCCAAGAGCCCATATAGAGTCCTTACGTAGGTTCCCTATCGGTAATAACAGAGACCAACCAGAGAATATTGAGAAGCAAAGCAGCTAGTAAGCCTGATCTTTATTGATCTGTTGCAACAGGGTGCTCCCCTCACACACAGGAAAGGAGGAGGAACCCAGAATAATGGTGCACAAGGCCTTATATAGACATTTTAAATTCCCTGCCCCGGAGCTCAAGACCACCTCTCCATACATCATACATACATCACAGAAAAGGCGGTCTACAGCAGAAATCTGAGTGCGTTGTTTATCTCGTCTGACAGGTTGCCTGTTAATGCTCACTTGACTGGATACCCTGGGGAGCCTGGCCAGTCTTTTGTAATGATCTGTTCTGGAGCCCTGTTCGCATCCTGAAACGAATGCAACCCGCGTCTGTGCGTCTGCGTGTGTGCGGGTCGCGATTTGCCGCTTCTGCGCAGGCATGTGACATCATTTTGAGCGTCTGTGCGTGCGCAAGTGGCGAAGCCCGGAAGTAATGGATTCCGTTACCTCTGGGTCGCCGCGGAGCGCAACTCGAAAACGCTCAACCTGAAGCAACTTCAACCTGAGGTATGACTGTATAGCATATATTCAACACAAAAAAACAGTGACAATTTGTTGTTGACAAAGGACAGCTGGACATCGAAAGGGCCCCATTACCTTCAGTAGCTTAGGGCCGCACTGAACCTAAATCCGGCCCTGGATAGGGACCATATTTAAGTCACCTGGGGCCGGAAGTCATTTTGGCTTGAATAGCAGGGTAGGTAAAGGTAAAGGGACCCCTGACCATTAGGTCCAGTCATGACCGATTCTGGGGTTGCGGCGCTCATCTTGCTTTATTGGCCGAGGGAGCCGGCGTACAGCTTCCGGGTCATGTGGCCAGCATGACTAAGCCGCTTCTGGCGAACCAGAGCAGCACACGGAAACACCGTTTACCTTCCCGCCGGAGCGGTACCTATTTATCTACTTCCACTTCGTGCTTTCGAACTGCTAGGTTGGCAGGAGCAGGGACCGAGCAACAGGAGCTCACCCCGTCGCGGGGATTTGAACCGGCGACCTTCTGACCGGCAAGTCCTAGGCTCTGTGGTTTAACCCACAGCACCACCCATGTCCCTGGACAGCTGGACATCGATGGACAGCTGGACATTGAAAGGGCCCCATTACCTTCAGTAGATTAGGGCCGCACTGAACTGAAATCCGGCCCTGGATAGGGACCATATTAAGTCACCTGGGTCTGGAAGTCATTTTGGCTTGAATAGCAGGGTAGAAATGCTCTAAATCAGTGGCTTTCAACCAGTGGGCCGTGGCACCCTGGGGTGCCTTGAAGGATGGCCAGGGGTTATGCAGCCTTTGTCCCTCTTTCCCTCCCTACTCGGATGCCCTCCTGCGTCTCTGCCCCCCAAAGGCTTGCATGGATGTTCGTTGCTGCAGGTTCTCCATCCTTGGGCTATTGGTTTCTGGAATGTCTTGAGAACTCCATAATATGAATTCTTTCCTCTTGCCTAGGGGGAAGCAGAGGAGGGAGCTATGGTGACGCTGGTCATGGAAGTGATTCCCTGGGTGTGTCCCTCATAGGCAAATGTGTGTCTGGGGGTTCCCCACGCCAGAAGCTGAGTCACCAAAGCACTGGAAGATGACTCACCAATACGGAGGAATTGTGAAAAACACCCAAATGACACGCTGGGGCTCAAGAAGGGGGAAAGTGTTTTCATTTTGAGTTTAGCGATGGCTCTTCTCCCACAAACAAGAAAGATGCCAATATTGGAGAAGGGAAATACTTTAAGCAGTTTTTTTTTAAACTGTAACAGCCAGATGGGTGGGGTATAAATAAATAATAATTATTATTATTATTTGGGGCAGAGCTACTTGATTTTGGTTCCTCTGTAAAGTATCAGACACAATCATATTCATTACTATGACTTATTATTTTTAGTAGTAGTGGTAGTAGTTGTAGTAATAATAAAAAAATAATAATAATTTATTATTTATATCCCGCCCATCTGGCTGAGTTTCCCCAGCCACTCTGGGCAGCTCCCAATCAAGTGTTAAAAACAATACAGCATTAAATATTAAAAACTTCCCTAAACAGGGCTGCCTTCAGATGTCTTTTAAAGATAGGATAGGTAAAGGTAAAAGGACCCCTGATCATTAGGTCCAGTCGTGGCCGACTCTGGGGTTGCGGCGCTCATCTCGCTTTATTGGACGAGGGAGCCGGTGTACAGCTTCCGGGTCATGTGGCCAGCACGACTAAGCCGCTTCTGGCGAACCAGAGCAGCGCACGGAAACGCCGTTTACCTTCCCACAGGAGCAGTACCTATTTATCTACTTGCACTTTGATGTGCTTTCGAACTGCTAGGTTGGCAGGAGCAGGGACCGAGCAACGGGAGCTCACCCCGTCGCAGGGATTCGAACCGCCGACCTTCTGATCGGCAAGTTCTAGGCTTTGTGGTTTAACCCACAGCGCCACCCGCATCCCAAAGATAGGATAGCTGCTAATAAATAATAATAATATAATATTTATTCATTCCAAAAAATGTGTAAAAACCCCATTCGAAGCACTTTACAAAAAGAACAATACAATTATTAGTAAAAACAATTAAAAACATTCAGAAAATTAAAATTAGTGTTTCACACCACCCCATTATCCAAGAAGTATGAGATTTCAGGGGTTCCAGGCACTTGCCCAAGGTTCTGTGTCCTTGGGATGAGACAGAGCCGAGACTGCGGTGTCTCAGGATCTACGCTTTATTTACACATATGCCTCAACGTCCCAGGAGGTCTTGCTTCTCCCATAGCCTTGGATCCCAGGAGAAATAAAGCATGGCTCCTCTCCCTCTTTGGTATCATGGACGCTTTGGCCTGAGAAGATTCCTGCATTGCAGGGGGTTGGACTAGATGACCCTGGAGGTACCTTCCAATTCTATGATTTCTATAAAACCAAAACGCGTGTCAGCTTTCTAGGTATCTGGGTAGGCTTGTTTATCAAGAGGCAGGGAGTTCCAAAGTGTAGGAAGCACCGCACTAAAAGATATATAGTAAAACACAAACAAACACTACTTGGTTGTGCTTAAGATTAATCTCCCAGATATAATGGAAAAAAACTGATTTGAATAAATGAATACAGAATATTTGTCACTTAGGAGAAGTGTTGAAGCTGCAAAGCGATAGAGGGAAGTCAACTAATATAGCAGGGATTCAAACTAGTTTTCCAGAACAGAAAGTGACTGCAAAGAAAGAAAGAAAACAAGGATTACAAATGTAATTTATTTCTGAGACCCTGACTTATGGAATATTCAAATTACTTTTTGTATCAATTTTGAACAATTTTGTGTACTTGACTAATTCTTTTTCCTTTTCCCTTATTTATTATTTTTCCTTTTTTCCTTTTATTTCCTTTTTATATTTTTACCTTTTGTATTTTTTTCTTTTTCTTTTTGAATTATTTGGATGTAATGTTTAATTCATGCCTTCTCTCGGATTCAATAAATAATATAAATAAATAAATAAATAAATAAATAAATAAAAGATACATAGTAACAACAACAACAACAATAATAATAAATAATAGCAATGATAGCAGTAATGGCGATCACAAGAACAACGACGTTTAAATATAACGCGCTTTTGAACCGGACCACGCTAACCCATGGAAAAGCAGTACGCATGCGCGCCCCGGGGCGTTCGGCATTCCATCTTCCCCGCCCCGCTTGCCTTCCTTAAGAGGCAGAGCGCATGCGCACTGGCCAGCCTGGCATTCTTGGGCCCTTGCGGGAGGGAGACGGAGCGAGCGAGTGAGGACGGAGGCGGGGCTAGGCAAGGAGCGCCCTTTCCCGATTGGCTCCTCTTCGGGCCCCGCCCCCTCCCGGCGAGCCGCCACGTCAGTCACAGCTACGCCCGCCGCCGGGATCCTGCGCCTGCGCGCTGGGAGGCGCCTGGCCGCTTCTCCCCTCAGCCGGCGTCTCGCGAGGGGGGGGGGAGAGAAGGCGGGAGCGCGCGGCGCGTGCACGCGGAGGGTAAGTGCGCGGGGGACGTGGGCGCGCGTGGGTGAGGGGGGAGTAAATCAACGGGGGGGGGGCAGGAGACGGAGAGAGCCCCATGGAAGCTACGGAGGGACGAGAGCGCCTCTGAGCATGGGCAGAGCGCCTGCCGACTAGCCGGTCCGCCAGGTGGAAGGGGGCTTCCAGGCGAGCCCAGTTCCTCAAGACTTCTTCCCTTTTGGGCGGCGGATAAAATCTTGCCAGTTGCCTCAAGGATTGCAAGGACCCTGCCAGGTGGGTCCCCCCGTTGCAGGTGTGGCGGTGCCTGCCAGGTAAGCTCTTGGAGGAGGGGGGGGGTTTGTAGCATGGCAGGTGCCATAGCTGTCAACCGACCCTTTTTTTGCTGGAAATTCCCTTATTCCAGCGACGTTTCCTGCTGCTATCCCGTAAGACCATCCCCGGGACAGGTGAGGCTGCCGGTCCCTTATTTTCAAATCTGAAAGTTGACAGCTATGGCAGGTGCCAGTCTGTTGTTGTTGTTTTTTAAATGATATTTATTAATTTTTTAACATTTCCAACACAACACTTCAAACAAAAAAACAAGAAAAAAGAAAAAACAATGCAAATACAATACAAAATCGCTACATGGACTAAAAAAACAAGCAAAAACAGTTTAAAAACACCTCAAACATTTTCAATATCTTATATTTCATTCACTTATTTCCAGCGACCTCCTCCCACCTCCCTTTTTGTATTCCACTTCTATTATTTGTTTCAGCAATTCCTTTCCATCTTACTCTGTTTTCTGTTCTATAATTATCTTAACACATTCTTGCCATACTTTTCCTTTAATTTTCTATTAATCTATCTATACCTAATTCCTTATGACATTTCTGCTAAAGCCATATAATTTCATTCCAACATTTTTCTAACATTCCTTAATTTTACAATATCTCTATAAATGGTCTTTAAACTTTTTCCAATCTTCTTCCACCGACTCTTCACCCTGGTCTCGGATCTTGCCAGCCATTTCCGCCAATTCCATATAGTCCATCAATTTCATCTGCCATTGTCCAACGCTTCAATGTTTTCAAAAAGCAACCATTCTCTCAACCAGCAAAAAGCAGATAGTTCACAGCAAAATTTAAAGGTCTGGCAGGGCAGGTCCTCCTCCTTCTTTGGCATCCATCAATATCTTAAGTTTGACTCGAGGCTTCCTGTGCCAGTCTGGGATCGCAGCCCCCGGGCGGCAGGGCTGTGTGAGCACTTGCCTCTTATTTTTGCACGGGTTTTTTTTTGCAAGATGCTCCCCTGAACCTTCCTTTTTGCTACACTTCCTTTTTGCTTCCTTTTTGCTACACCCGAGTGATCTGTGGCAGAAATGCATATTGGGCGCATAAACTGATTCAGGTACGATCTGCTGTGGAGCTGGATTTGCTGATGCCCAGGTCCAGGTTCCATGGCTAGAAGACTCTCCCGAAATAAATTAAAAAATTGCCCAGTAGCACCTTAGAGACCAACTAAGTTTATTCTGAGTATAAGCTTTTGTGTGTATGCACACTTCTTCAAGAAATACTCTCTGTGTTTCTATATATCTGTATATGAGAGAGTGGCTAAGAGTTTTCAGACTCGGACATGGGAGACCAGGGTGCGAATCCTCCCTTGGCCATGAAGCTCTCCCTGGGCCATTCCCTGCCTCTCAGCCTAACCTACCTCCCAGGGTTGTTGTGGGGATTGAAGAAAGTGTCTGTCTGGCCTCCCAGTTGTCAGAGCTGGCAGGGAAAGAAGCCCGGTCCTACTTGTGGGCTTTTCAGTGGGGCATCTGCTTGGCACCCGTGAGAACGAGATGCTGGACTAGGCAGATCTTTGGCCTAATAGAAGAAGGCTTTTCTTATGTTTGTTCTTATAGAATTGTAGAGTTGGAAGGGACCCAGGGGTCATCTAGTCCAGCCCCCTGCAATGCAGGAATCCTGACCTTAGCCATCCTTGGGGGGGACTCGTACCACCAACTTTCGGGTTAACAGCCAGACATCATTTATTATATTATATTATATATATATATATTATATATACCTCCCGGTATGCCCCACGGAGGACCTCAAGGTCCATAAATAGCAAGACCCTAGAGGTCCCGGGCCCTAAGGAAGTCAGATTAGCCTCAACCAGAGGCAGGGCCTTTTCAACGCTGGCCCCGGCCTGGTGGAACGCTCTGTCTCATGAGACCAGGGCCCTGCAGGATCTGATCTCTTTCCGCAGGGCCTGTAAGAGTTGTTCCGCCTGGCCTTTGGCTTGGAGCCAATTTGATTCCCTCCCCCTCTTTCCTTTTTCCTTTCTCCTTCTGTGATGGAACCCCTATTTGGGGACTTCCCTGGCTTTTTTCTGGCCCACGTAGGACCATCTGGATAGTTGGCCTTGGTGAAGACTTGACGTTTTCATCCCCAAAAAGTTTTTTATTTTAGTTTCTACTGAAATGAGGCTGCATTTTAATGTTTTAATGTCGTATTTTAATCTTGTTTTTAAGTTGTATTTCAATCAATTGTTTTTACCTGGTGTTAGCCGCTCTGAGCCCGGTCGGTCTTGGCTGGGTAGGGCGGGGTATAAATAATAATAATTATTATTATTATTACATTTATATCCCACCTTTCCTTCAAGGAGCACAAGGTGACGCACACAATTCCGTTCAATCGTCACAACCACCCTGCAAAGTAGGCTAAAGTTAAACTAAGAGACAGCAACTGGCCCAAGGTCACGCAGCGAGCTTCATGGCAGGGTAGGGATTTGATCTCCCACACCCTGTTCCAGCACTCTTTAAGCATTTTGCCGCAATGGGTTAGAAGGGAAGATGCCAGCAGCTAGTGAGAGCTGTGGAACATCTACGTCTCTGAAATAAATATCCAGTAAAATGTAATTCTGTCAGCCAAAGAGAATTGAGCTCAAATGACAGGATGGGGTTGCTCCTTTAGGAATGGTGTGCCAAGTCAGACGAGAAGGATAACTGTGAATTCACACCCACTTTTCTACAAATGTACACGGATGCAAAATGTAGCCAGCTATTTCCTTGTTTGCTTTCTTCGCATTATAGCAAACATTGCCTTCATGTCATTCTTTACCCTTAACGGTTGACTCAACTGCAGAACTTATTTCTGTAGGTTGAACAGGGATCCGTATACCTTGCAACATAGGTGTTGCCGTCAAGGAAAGAGGTCTGGCATTGGGAGCTGCTTTAGGTCTGGATTTGGCCAGTGGAATTCTTGACTCTTCCTATGAACAGCAGACACCCCCTTCCAATGACACATCACACACATGAACTTATTTTGTCATACTGTGTACTGCCTTAATAACTCCAGACTGTGAATCAGTTTATAAATTGGTGTTGGTTTTTTTAAAAAAAGTATTTTTAAAAAAGTACTCCTGGTTCCACCAGTGGCTTGTTATATGTTACCAACTGCACTGGCTCCCGGTGGAGTACAGGGTCAGGTTTAAGGTGCTGCTTTTGACCTTTAAAGCCCTATGCGGCCTAGGACCCACATACCTACGGGACCGCCTCTCCTGGTATGTTCCACGGAGGACCTTAAGGTCCACAAATGACAACACCTTGGAGGTCCCAAGTCACAAGGTGGTTAGATTGGTCTCAACTAGGGCCAGGGCCTTTTGAGTACTGGCCCCGACTTGGTGGAACGCTCTCCCACAAGAGACCAGGGCCCTGCGGGACTTGACATCTTTCCGCAGGGCCTGCAAGACAGAGCTGTTCCGCTGGCCTTGGGTTTGGACTCAGTCTGACCCTTATGTTTCCCTCCCCTTATGGTTCTGATCTATAGGCTACTTTTAAAATGAGGCTGCATTTTAAATTGTATTTTAACCCTTATTTTAATAAACTGGTTTTTGTTTGTTTGTTTTCCCCTGTTATGTTTTATTGTAATTTTATTGGTGTTAGCCGCCCTGTGCCCGGCTCTGGCCGGGGAGGGCAGGGTGTGTGTGTATATATATATAAATAATATAAAATTATTATTATTATTATTATTATTATTATTATTTATTAAGATGGGGGAACCTGTGATCAGGTGCCTTTGGACTCCAGCTCCCATCATCCCTTTCACTGTCCATTCTGGCTGGGGCTGATGGGAGTTGGAGTCAACAACACTTGGATGACCACAGGTTCCCTACTTCTGCTATACAGCATGGGAAAGGGACCTTTGAATCCTCGCCTTCACACTTTGCATTCTGTAGATCCCCAACCTGCTGCCCTCCAGATGTTTTGAACTGCAGGTCCCACCAGCCCCAGCCAGCGTGGTCAGCAATGATGGAAGTTTTAGTCTGGATCACCTTATAGATCACGTGTTCAGGGTAGCCAAGAATTGGTGCAGTGAGTTCTACTGGCACTCATTTTGGCTTATGAACATTAGCGTGGGAAAATGATTGTTGGTGTGTACAAGACCCTTCCCTTTTGCCTGCTGATACACAAAAGGGGAAGGATGAAATTGGCTGCCTACTTTCAGTCTTTGCAGAGATGACTGGCTTTAGGCAGACTATAAGAGAAAGCTCAGTCTCTTGGCTAGAATAATGCTAATTTCTTGTAATTTTGTGGTCTGCACAAATTACAGTGTGAATGATAGTAGCCCTTGCTCTGTAAAATGTTTTATAATTTTGTTCCCCTGAGAAAAGAAAGCCCTCCTAACACAACACGGTTATCTCAAAGTTCATATTCTGTGCTTGGTGTGTTTGTTTAACCCCAGATCCTGGTGTATGTTTTAGTTCAAAGAACCTGTCTGATGAAAAAATAAATATTGCTTTAATGTTAACCTTTGTTGCATCAGAGACATCAAGGTAATAGGCTGCTATGCAGTCATGTTCTTATTTATCTTACATTTCAGAAGGGTGGCATTGATATGGAATGTATATTTTAACATCTGAAAGTTTCGGTACAAGTGTCAAATATTTTTAGATGGTATCTTTGAATCACATGCATTATTACGATTTTATGTTTTAGCTGTGAGTTACAGTAAGGAACATGGCTAGTTTAAAAGATACTTGGAAGCGGAGCAACAGCAGCCCCTTGTCAAATTCTTATCTCTCTTGGCGCCTGAAAGGAATAGTTTAAATTATTCCTGTGTTCTAGATTCCATTTTTCTAGCCTTTTTTAACCCGGGGAAAAATTTGTGTATTTGCACTGGCGCTGTGGGTTAAACCACAAAGCCTAGGACTTGCTGATCAGAAGCTTGGCGGTTCGAATCCCCGTGATGGGGTGAGCTCCCGTTGCTTGGTCCCTGCTCCTGCCAACCTAGCAGTTCAAAAGCACCTCAAAGTGCAAGTAGATAAATAGGTACCGCTCTGGCGGGAAGGGAAACGGCGTTTCCGTGCGCCGCTCTGGTTCACCAGAAGCGGCTTAGTCCTGCTGGCCACATGACCCGGAAGGTGTACGCCGCCTCCTTCGGCCAATAAAGCGAGATGAGCGCCGCAACCCCAGAGTCGGCCGCGACTGGACCTAATGGTCAGGGGTCCCTTTACCTTTTACTGGGACAGAAAGCAAGTCAAAATTAGGAGCAGAGGCATAGGCTGCATGGAAAGTTTAGGACAAGAGGAAGGTCAGTTTGGCACTATTTAAGGCTGGTCTAAGGACTGAAACAGCCAACAGCCGGTAGCCACACTGAGTAACTGCATGGGGTTAGAAAGGCAGTAAATAAACTTAAAACGAGCAAGAAATATAGAAACGCTAAACTATTTCCAAATGTGAATCATTGTGTTTTTTAATTCCAGTACGCCAGTTGCAGTCTCAGCTGCCATGATGCCTGCAGCAACAGTAAAGCCTGACACCACGCCATTGTATGACCCTCGCCTCCTTCAGGAACTGGACTGGAGTCAGAATACCGTGACGTTTTCTCCTGCTATTTCTCCTGTGGAACCGGGCAGTGGTTTAGTTTTGCGACCGCTTTGCATTGCCGACATCAACAAAGGTACAGCTCACTTTTCTCTGAACGCCTAAGTCCACTTGAACTCAAAGGCTACGTATGCACATCGTAACCCAGGACTGCATTCAAGGACAATGGCCAGAGCAAACTATTAAGTCTTACACTGGATAGTTTTGTAGAAAATGGATTGTAAGAAGACCAGGACTGTTGGTCTTGGATAGGAGGGGCTTAAAATAATTCCATGTTTATGGAAGACCATCTTACTCGGCTACAAGTGATCGCCAAAGAAAAATAATTCTGAATGTAGAAAGCACTGTCTGCTTTGCTAGGTTTTGTGTGGTTCCTCTCCTCTGCTATTTTGTGTGTGATTTTCCATTTTTTGAGGTGTTTTTATTAACTTTATTCTATGCTGCCCTGATAGCTTTGCTGAAGGGCTGTCTAAAAATCTTGCCCATTTCACTACACTTGAAGAACTGTATTGTAGTGGCTTCTTGGTTCTTGTCTCCCACATCACTCCAGACACTGAATTGTGGACACTACTTGTGGAATCTCTACTTGAATATTGAGTTTTGTGCTTGCCTTGAAAAATACATTTATGCAGACTGTTTCTCTCTCTTGCAGGCTTTTTAAAAGTTTTAGGTCAACTGACTGAAACGGGAAGTGTCAGCCCTGAGCAATTCATCAGTGAGTACCTTGTTGTATTTTGCAGCTTGGAGGAAAGGAACAGGGGGTTTGCTTCAGTGCAGCTGTCTCACCGACCTTGCTTGGCTTCTAAAAGAGATGCCTTGTTGGTAAATCATGAGTTCATGGGTGTGAGGAGTGGTTTAAGTAGCAAAAAAAAGCAGGGGGAACCCAGTCATTGGGCAGCCTATACATTTGACTACATCAACAGTTACACATCACTTGCATTTCCCATAAGAGACCCTCACATTCTATTCACCTGCTTGTCAAGGGTTAGGTGCAGTATATCCTGGCAGATCGTTTTTAGGTGCCAGGCAAAATCATTTCTCTATAACTAGGCCTTTCTTATAACAAAGTTATAACTATAACTTTGGCTGATTGAACATTCTAGGGCCTTTTAAATGTGTTTGTGGGAGGGGAGGTTATTGGTTTGCTTTTGCTTTTGTTTTATTAAGTATTTTGTGTTCTCATTTTGTATTTTTATGTTGTCAACTGCCCTGGGATACAAATTTAGTAAGTAAGTAAGTAAGTAAGTATGTATGTATGTAGTAGTAAGGTAAAGGTAAAGGGACCCCTGACCATTAGGTCCAGTCGTGGCCGACTCTGGGGTTGCGGCGCTCATCTTGCTTTATTGGCCGAGGCTTCCGGGTCATGTGGCCAGCATGACTTAGCCGCTTCTGGTGAACCAGAGCAGCGCACAGAAACGCAGTTTACCTTCCCACCAGAGCGGTACCTATTTATCTACTTGCACTTTGACGTGCTTTCGAATTGCTAAGTTGGCAGGAGCAGGGACCGAGCAACGGGAGCTCACCCCGTTGCGGGGATTCGAACCACCAACCTTCTGATCGGCAAGTCCTAGGCTCTGTGGTTTGACCCACAGCGCCACCCGTGTCCCATGTATGTAGTAGTAGTAGTAGTAGTAGTAATAATAATAATAATAATAATAATAATAATAATAATAATCTGGGTATGCAAACCTGAGCAGAGCTATAGGAAAACCCCATACCAGGGGAATGTAGATCCTCTTACCAAGAATGCTCCTACCTGTATTTTCTAGAAACATTCGAACACATGAAGAGTTCTGGGGACTACTACGTTACAGTAGTGGAAGATACTATTCTAGGAGAGATTGTGGCTACTGCAACTTTAGTCATAGAGCACAAGTTTACTCACTCGTGTGCAAAGGTATGTTGGGTAGTGTGGGAAATACTGTTGCTGTGAATAAGTTCTGGCACTTTCTAGTACTCAGTGGTATTGCCTGTCTTCACAGAGGGGAAGAATAGAAGACGTTGTTGTAAGCGGAGAATGCAGAGGAAAACAACTTGGGAAATTGTAAGTGGCTGTTAATCGTCTGCAGTAGCTTACCAGCCGGGTTGTGGGGAGTGGTGTCAGCTGCCTCTCCTGCTATGCCCCATGGAGAGCCTCAAGGTCCATAAATAGCAACACCCTAGTGGTCCCAGGCCCTAAGGAAGTTAGATTAGCTTAAACCAGAGCCAGGGCCTTTTCAACACTGGCCCCGGCCTTGTGGAACGCTCTGTCTCATGACACCAGGCCCTGCAGGATCTGATCTCTTTCCGCAGGGCCTGTAAGACAGAGTTGTTCCACCTGGCCTTTGGCTTGGAGCCAATTTGATTCCCTCCCCCTCTTTCTTTTTTATTTTCCTTTCTCCTCCTGCGATGAGGCTACATTTTAATATTTCAATATTTTAATGTTGTATTTTAATTTTGTTTTTAAGTTGTATTCATTCAACTTATTTTTATTATTGCTTGTTAGCTGCCCTGAGCCCAGCCTTGGCTGGGGAGGGCGGGGTATAAATAAAAATTATTATTATTATTATTATTATTATTATTATTATTATTACATGCCCCACAAGACCTAAGTGAGCAAGGACCGCCTCTCGCCATATGAACCAACCCAGTCCTTGCAAGCATTCTGGCCTCTCTTTGTGTGCCTCTATGAGAACGGCCCTTTTCCGAGGTGGCTCCCCACTTGTGGAATTCTCTTCCCAGGGAGGCTCACCTGGCGCCTTCATTACGTATTTTTAAGCCCGACAAAAACTTTCCTCTTCTCCCAGGCCTTTGCCGAATTAAGCAAGCTATGGCCTTTTAAACTGTAGGAGGTGTTGTTTGCTTGTTACTACGTTATGCATTTTTTGTTTTTATACTGTAAGCTGCCCTGTGATCCTTAGATGAATGGTGACACAGAAATTTAATAAAAAACAATAGCAATAAAAATCACCAGTGGTGTCTGACGCTCTCCCCCAAACACACATTCTGCAAGGCTAAACTTCTTCTAAAGCAATAAATTGATATTTATATAACACCTTTCAAGCATCCCAAACTAGTCATATTCATTCTTTACAACCATTCTGTAATATGGGGCTGGTATTATCCCTGTATTGCAGGAGTGAGGTTGAGGCAAGTGGCTTTCTGAAGACCACTTAGCTCTCTTACAAGTTCTCTTAACACTTGAATCGGCAATTTTACAGCTCATGCCCTTTGCCCATGGATGGGGACTTTGTGGGTCTCCAAATGATGTTGGACTGATTCACACGAGCCGCGCCCAGCATGACGTATGGTCAGAGTTGATCTGGTGGGCCACAGCTTCATCACCCTGATTTGAGTCTCTTAAGCACTTCCGGAAGTGTGGTGCCGCAGCTGGGAGCGTTGGGCTTATGGGAACATAAAGAGCTATCTTATACAGTCAGATCTTTGGTCTATCCAGTTCAGTATTGTCTGCAGTAAATGGCAGCAGCTATCCAGTGTTTCTTAAGAGATGCCAGGAATTTAACAGGGAACCTTCTAATTGCTGAGCATGCAGCCTAGTAACACTAACCAGATAGCTCCAAATTCACATCCATAAGCACCCCCCCAAGCCCTGTCTCACCTGAAGCCAGTTTATTTGTAACCTACCTTATTAGGTTATTTGGCTAAAACACAGCCCTTGATCTCCTTTGGATGTAAAAGGTAACACCACCCCATCTCCGTTTGGACTCATTGCACTTCTATTCTTTCCAACTGGCATAGTTCTTTGCTTGCCTTTTGGGCATTTAATCTGTACCCAAATTGCAGGACCCTGCCAAGGTATCTACTTCAAACCTCCTTCGAGAGGAATGTCTCCCTAGTTCAGTGGTTCTCAAAGGGTGTGGCAGGAGAGGGAGGCAAGGGTGGCAGGAAGATTCAAATACAATCCAATAAATTTTTAAGCATTTCAGTCTAGTGTAGTATTGGGGGGGGGGGGGGATATACAACCAGAAACAGTATCCACACCTATCTTCAAGAGCATCAGCCATTCTTCTGCAGGTGAAACTCGGAAAATTAGAATATCGTGGAAAAGTTCATTTATTTCAGTAATTCAACTTAAAAGGTGAAACTAATATATGAGATAGACTCATGACATGCAAAGCGAGATATGTCAAGCCTTATAATTGTGATGATCATGGCATACAGCTGATGAAAACCCCAAATTAACCATCTCAGAAAATTAGAATATTAAATGAAATCAGCAAAACAAGGATTGCAAATAGAGAAATATTGGACCTCTGAGAAGTAGAAGAATGCATATATACTCAGTACTTGATTTGGGCCCCTTTTGCATCAATTACTGCCTCAATGCGGCGTGGCATGGATGCTATCAGCCTGTGGCACTGCTGAGGTATTATGGGTTTTCATCAGCTGTACGTCATGATCATCACAATTATAACAAATAAATTAAATAAATAAGTAAATTATAACAAATAAAGGCTTGACATATCTTGCTTTGCATGTCATGAGTCTATCTCACATATTAGTTTCACTTTTTAAGTTGAATTACTGAAATAAATGAACTTTTCCACGATATTCTAATTTTCCGAGTTTCACCTGTACAGTTCCCCATGATATCCTGTTGTGAACAGGGATTTTCAACTCTTGACAAATGTGAACAATCAGAAAAGAGAAAGGCTTGTTTGCTGATAAGATGAGTTTGTTTGAGAGCCAGTGTGGTGTAGTGGTTAAGAGCGGTGGACTTGTAATCTGGTGAACCGGGTTCGCTTCCCCGCTCCTCCACATGCAGCTGCTGGGTGACCTTGGGCTAGTCACACTTCTCTGAAGTCTCTCAGAGTGTTTGTTGTGGGGGAGGAAGGGAAAGGAGAATATTAGCTACTTTGAGACTCCTTCAGGTAGTGATAAAGCGGGATATCAAATCCAAAAACACTCAAATTAGACCTAATACAAATGAGATTACCAGGCAAAAGCAAGCTCACACCTCTCATTGGGTCTGTATACATCCTTAAGGTACATATGTAAGAGGCTCATTTATAATTATATTTTGGGAATTATATTTTGGGAATTCTGGATGTCCCATGATCATATTATAAAGTAGTTGTGTTCTGGGTTATAAACCAAGCACTGCTAGGAGTTGCTTCTTTTTGTTTTCCAATGTATTTATCAATAAAAAAAATTGGTGTGACACAAGCTAATTTTTATTCTGAACATGTGGCCCGGAGAAAAATTTTGAGAACCCCTGCCCTAGTTAAGAGACTCCTTTTGGACTTTCCTTATTCAATCACAATGACATATCTGTTTCATCTTACTGTATACTCTCTCCCTCTGAAATTCTTGTCTCCTTCCACTCATTTCTTGCAGGGTTAGGGTTGGAAAGTGAGGGCTTCCTATTGTTTTCCCTTTGCTGAAAAGTGGCTCCTACTATCCATTTGGGCATAGTGGTGATGGCAGCAGTGCTGATGTGTAGATTCACGGTTGCCTGGTACATGCAGTTTGACGTCCTCTTGCAAGAGTATACCCATACAGTTTGTTTCAGAGTACAGTGGTACCTCTAGTTGCGGACACGATCCATTCCGGGCTGCCATTCGCACCCTGAAAAGTCTGCAACTAGAGCGGCGCTTCTGCGCAACCATGGAGCGCGATAGAGCCCTTCTGTATGTGCGAAGCACACAGAATGCTTCTACGCATGCGCAAAGCATGCAGGATTCTTCTGTGCGCGCGCGACGAAACCCAAAAGTATCCACTTTTGGGTTTGCCGCGTTCGCAAGCAGAAAAGACGCAACGTGAACCTAACGCAACACAAGGTATGACTGTATTAACTCTTCCTCCTCCTTCTAGATTGATGTCAACTCTCACATTGCTAAGTAAGAGACTGAATTGCTACAAAATCACTCTCGAGTGTCAGCCAAAAAATGTTGCTTTCTATGAAAAATTTGGATATTCAGTATCTGAAGAAAACTACATGTATCAAAGATTCTTCAATTAAAGAACTTCCAGCTGTAATCTCATGTAATGGACCGTTGGTGGAGGACTGTCTCTTTTCTCTTTGTCTCTTTTCTCTTTGTGGAAAACAAATGGCTGCAAATGAAATTAACAACTCCAGAGATGGGACAACAAATGCAGTACAGCAGACTTTGATTTAGGTTTCCTTGCTGACAGGAAACGTTTTAGAAGCCATTTCCTACTGTTAATGCTTTTTGCTAGCTGGGATGTGAAAGATTATTGCCAGGTGGGGGTGGAGGTTTTTAACCAAAGGTTATATTTTTACCTGATTCCTTTCTTGCCTTGTATTTTTCTAAGTCTTGTGCTGCTTTGTGTTGCCAATTCAGTGGTGGTTAATGAGGCAGGACTGACTTGTGAGATTTCTAGTCATGTGGGTAGGAGAAGTGCAAGGTCTGTACCAGGCTGTCACTGGTCTTGACGTTAGTATGCCTCAGATCTTCATGGGCACCAGAAGAGCCCTGAAATGACTGATTTGTCGAGCAGCGGCCTGAGCGGTTCTATTAATCCTCTAGCAGTCACAATTGGTAAAAATTATTGCTTACACAAAGAACCTGCATTTCTAAAATATTGTATTCTTATCTCTTGTAGCTGTGAAAAGACTGTGGGGCCAAGGGGCCCTCTTTTCCAGCATGGGCTATATCACATGTATGCTTTGCAAAAGCAATCTTCTGCCATGCTAACCCACTCAGCAGATGTTCCAGATCCCAAATCCACATCTCAGAGGCTCCCCCATGCTTTGGGGCTTTAGATAAAGCCACGTAGCACTTCTTGCCATGAGTCGCCAATAACGGTACAACTTTCCTCCCACCATTTCAGCTTGAAGGGGGCAGTCTTGGGCATTACAAGCAAATGAAGGGCACTGCAGAAAATTTTTGTAGTCGAGTAAATAGCTTTATAAAATATTACTGAGGGCTACTGTAAGCGGATTTCATGCATTTTGTGGTATTCTAAAAACTTTATTGGGGGGTGACTAAAGTTTATTTATTCAGTTTTTTTAAAAAGCACTGTTAAGACATAAATAAATGAAGGCTGTTAAAATCTTTTGAATTATGGTCTTCCTTCTTCATTGGTCTAGATGTGCTCTAGTTGGACTGCTGTTTTACTTGGGTAATTTGAGAAGTGTTAGCGGAGTTCATCCACGTGGGACAATTGAATACTGTTGGATGGAGAACATGTTTGAAGTTAAGTGGACCATAACCTGTGGAGGGGGGCTAATCCACAACTTAAAGTTCTAAATGAGATTGCCGATTCCATTGGCCTTTAAACTATAGCCAGGAAAAGGCACGAGAGCCTCCCAGAGCCTGGTAAGCAAGGCGAAAAGCTTAAAAGCACTCTGCCTTTCATAGGGAGCAAGGCCTGCTTGGTGCACCAGCTCCAGAACAGTAGGGGTGGTCTTGCAGGGGCGGTTTTAGGGTTGTTTTGGCTGTACGTAATTTTGGCTTTATGTGCAAGTCCTTAAGCCTCACGTAAATTACGAATCATCTGTATGGGTTTGAAGAACAGAAAGCCAAAAATACTGGCAATATGGCTAGAAGGCTACGTTCAGCAGTAAGGCTGTACACCCGCATTTGCCTGTCAGGAGTCAATTCGTGTGGATTTTCATAAAGCTGGGGGAAATTTATCTTCTTGGAGGCCTTTTCAGGGAAAAGCCAGAAAGGATCAAGAAAAGAGCTGCCATTTAATCTGGAAGAGACCTTGAGTTTGCTCTTACGACTTCATGGTGGCCAAAACAATGATTTCCAATAGCTACTAAAACTTGTTTCCTTCTGCCTCAAGCCTTGGGAAATGAAACAAATACAACCCACAGTGGATTTTAGGAAGTTGTTTCTTTTCATTCTTTTCCTTTTTTTACTAAAGACTCTTGTTATAAATTACACAAATAACTTTATAAACAAATCATTCCCCCCACGTTTTGTTTAAGTAATAACTTTATCAATACAAATAAAGAAATTTCAAGTATGAAAAGTGCATTATTGCAATAATACCTCTTTGCAAGTCCAAAGTCTTGGTTTAGGGTAAAACTATAAAGTGTAAAAAAAGGAGCAAAACAATCAGTGCCATCTAGTCAGTCAAGGAATCCAATACCCTTAACCGTGTTGCCTGGTGTGCTACTGGAGGGGCAGGTTTGCATAAGGAAGTTGGACTCATCTCCCATTTTATATATATAAAAAATAGATCTGGTTGTTCATCTTGCTGACGTTAGCAGCTGCCATGAATAGAAATTTCCAGCCAGCAAGTCCAGAGTGCTGCCCTTGGTGTCAACCGTTCTGAGCTGCGGCTTGCATATTGCTGATTTCCTCATCCTCTTCATGGGTTCGTTTCAGACTTCCTGCAAAACAGGTGGGGCAGGTGGAGAAGGTGGCTAAGAGGACAGAAACAAGCTTTCCAAAATGGTTTGAGTGGAACCAGACCTGTTCTACAAAACATTTTCATTTTGCTGCACAATGCCAATTAGAAGCCAATTTTTCTATCCATGTTTTGCCCATTTTAAGCATCCAAAAATAGTTAACAGCCAGTCTTCCTGTGATTCTCTTCCTACTTCTTAACTCAAGACAACAAGAAGTTCAAATAGATTTAATCAAATATGAACCAGGTTGGTTTCTATCAGTAATCCATCAGCTTTGAGTAGCTTCTCGTGGTAGTTTTCATACTCTGGATGTAGGTGTGGGGAACCTTTTCAATTCCACAGGCCAGAACCTCACCATAAATGGACTAGGGGGGCACATTTGACAGGTGGGCGCATGCTTGTCAATCACAGGACATCAAGAAGTTGGTAATTTGACCTTGAAAGTTGCTGCTAAAACAATGTCCCCCCCCTTCATTTTAGCAGGGCGTTTTGATGCATACACCTTCCTAATTAGGGAGGGGTTTGTATTGGGGGCAAGTGAAGGGGAGAAATGCATGTACATGAAGAAGGGTAGACGATGTCCATACCGCCAGTACTACTATTTTATTCTGGGTAGAGGTAGCAGTTAGCAAGGGATTGCATGCAAATCTGACTCAGGAAGGAGTCTGCTTGGAATTCCCTGCTGAAATGAAGGTTTCCCCCTTTGTTTTAGAGGGGATTACAATGCAAATCTTTGAGAAGGCAGGCTTGGCAGTGACTGCTCTGGAAATGTGCCCCTTGGGCTGAAGATGTTTCCCCGCCCCTGCTACACAGAAAGATATGCTCACCCGTACTGACAGACAGTGATTGCTCCAGCTGCCGAGGAGACATCATCTGGATAGTTAACTTTGCTAGATAGATGGCTTCATATTCCTAAAAAATAAAATAAAAAATGAAGCAGCAGCAGAATGACTGGATTAGCACAAATGGGCAAGAATTCACCTGACATTGGGATCCTGGGATAAAAAGAACGGGAGGGCAGCTAAAGGAACATAAATGTTTACAGCCATGAAGACTGGAATATTGCAAGAAACTGAGGTGAGGGAGGAGAAAGAGTGGTTCTGGATAAAAGTAACTGCTTCTATTTGGCTGACCTGAGCAATTCCAGAAAGCCACACCCACTGTTTAGGGGCAGGCACCAGTGAGCTACTCAAGAGTCAACATGGACCAGCACTACACCTGGTCTACCAGAGCAGAGCAGAAATGGGGCATCTGAGAGAATTTTGGACACTGTGGCTCAAAGAGATTTTATGCCACCAGCCTGAAGCTCAGCCATGTAAGGCACAGAGACCCCTGCTGTTGAGACCTACTGCTCTACACCGGCCACGTGGTTATCAACATAAAGCTGATAAGTTGTTTATTAAATATCTTTAATGTTAGGTATCTTATGCTTCTGTTTTACATATTTTACATTTGTTAGAATTGCTCACATCTTCAGTACAAAGCAAACAAAATGATAGAAAAGGCCAAATACCGGTAATGTACCAATTAACACCCCAAACAGCCAGGCAAGATATAATGAAGTTTTTCATTTAAGCCAATGCATATCAGATACTTGGGGAGGCCGGGCCAGACCATCAGTACGAATATCATATTTCTACATCATCAGCAGGTAGGAAAACAACTTACCTGAAGTTGATGAACAAATCCAGCATTGGGATTAATACAAAACCTTCTTTCTTGCACGTATGTAAATGCATCCCTACAAGAAAGAGATTCTCCATTTTCATCTTTAATACCACTTTGCATTTGGTTTCTGACTCATTCTTTTGGTATTTACTTTCAGTTTAGCTATGCCTGTATTTTGCCTTCAAAAAGTTTAGAATGACATACAAGGGCTCCCATTCAGGAATTAGTCATGCCCAGACCTGCTTAACTCCATAAAGGCTTACAGCCAACAACAACTGGATCCAGTTAGTTACTTAAACAGATTTTCCTTATAGAAGATGCTGAGAACTGACCCTGCTGTTACATGTGAAATTTATGTTATAAGAATTAAACACTGAACAGAGGGCCAACTCAATGGGAACATCTGTTGTGCGAGGCCTGATGAAGTGAAGAGGCCAAGTGAAACTCAAACCTCACCCCACTCATCATCTTCATCCTCACAACAGTCCCATGTTGAGTGCCACTCCTATTTCACAGATGGGGAATTGAAGCTGAGAATACAATGATCCCCAGGCAGAAGTAGGACTTAAATCCAGGGACCCTGGCTAAATGCTCCATTCACTGGACCAAGACAGAGTTATTGTGCATAAGCTCACTTGCTTGAGACCCATCACACAAACCTCATCTATCTCAAGCTTCAAGTTCTCTATTAAAACATGAAACAGATGACCCACATAGCCAATCTTTATCCCCAAGAGTCCATTACCCCTAAGAAATTCTCGCTGCATCTGCATCCTTTGTAATAAGGCCATCGCTGGGGCTCCCTCTTCACTGGGATCAGAATTCTCTACAGATGTTTCAACCCCAGAATTCCCTTGCCCTACAGCATATCCAAGACCTGTTTTGTCTCTGGCTGTCATTCCAAAGTCAGATGTACTGCAAGCACTGCACTCTATGTCAGCTGAGGTGGTGATGGAGGAGTAACAACTCATGAGCATACTGGAGGCAATCAGTATTGGAGGCAAGTTCTGTGCAGAGGGAACATGCACACCTTTCACAAAAAGATCTTGGTCTTTTTGCTGGGAGAGGTCACAGCACCAGTAGCAAGTGTTGCAACCACCACCATCACAAAGGCTGAGAAAGGGGAGAGAGAAGGGGCAACTTGGCCTGGCACTGAAAGAACACAGCAGGCACATAGGCCTGTACAGTGGTACCTCGGGTTACAGACGCTTCAGGTTACAGACTCCGCTAACCCAGAAATAGTACCTCGGGTTAAGAACTTTGCTTCAGGATGAGAACAGAAATTGTGCAGCAGCGGCAGCAGCAGCAGGAGGCCCCATTAGCTAAAGTGGTGCTTCAGGTTAAGAACAGTTTCAGGTTAAGAACGGACCTCCGGAATGAATTAAGTACTTAACCAGAGGTACCACTGTATTGCCAACTTCAGTCTGCAATATTTTAGGGCAGTTTTTCTTTTGAAAAAGTTGCACAATATCGAAACACTTAGGTGATCAAGTTGTACAACTGTTTTTAATCCCTTCTTGTTGTAAAGTGGGGTCTCACTCAGCTAGTCCCTAGACATGGAGAGCTGCATTAACAACAAACTACAACTAGATGGCCCTCGTGGTCCCTTCCAATTCTACAGTAGAATCACTCAAGATTCCCATTTTGGCCATGTCATGACTCAGCGGTTGAAGACCAATATTCTCTCCAGGGGATGGAAAGCAGTTTAAAATCACTTCTGTACCTGTACTTCACTCCAAATGTTTCCATAATATATGCAATAACTAAGGCAGCACTGAAAAACAGAAAACAAACCAACAAAAACAAGTTAAGATATGTCAGCCATGCCTGGGGATATTTTTAAAAATAAGTGAGCCTTGTTACCTTCTAGAAATCCCCGCGTTCCCATGGACAAGAACTTTTCCTGAGAATGAAAAGAATTGCTTTACACAAACCAGCCAGAGGTTTTACAGGCATTTTGTATTATTTGTACTATTTAGTTTATATCCCACCATTCAGTCCTCAACAAGATCCAAACACGTAACGTCCAGTGGGCTCTTCTTATATTAAAATTAATTTAAATCATTAGCATAGCCAAACACAGTCAGTAGCAAAATCAGCATAAACACCTTAAAACACATATGAGCAGGAAGCAGAGTTCGAGCCTCAGGAACTTTATTTCCTTCTGCATTACCTGCTATGTGGCATGTACCCCAATGAGCCTCCAAGGAATCTGGCCAGTAAGGCTTAACTAGATGGCACCAACTATCACTACACCATCTTATAGCATTCCCAAGAGGGACTGTATCCCAGTCCATTACCAAGTACATCCACCCCATCTGTATTTAGGTAAAGGTAAAGGGACCCCTGACCATTAGGTCCAGTCGTGAAAGACTCTGGGGTTGCGGTGCTCATCTCGCTTTATTGGCCGAGGGAGCTGCGTACAGCTTCCGGGTCATGTGGCCAGCATGACAAAGCCGCTTCTGGCAAACCAGAGCAGCACACAGAAAGGCCGTTTACCTTCCCGCCAGAGCAGCACCTATTTATCTACTTGCACTTTGACATGCTTTCGAACTGCTAGGTTGGCAGGAGCTGGGACCAAGCAACGGGAGGTCACCCCGTCGCGGGGATTCGAACTGCCGACCTTCTGATCAGCAAGTCCTAGGCTCTGTGGTTTAACCCACAGCGCCACCCGTGTCCCTTCATCTGTATTTACATGTAGCTAAAAAAGCAACACATTTGTATCAAGCATCTTAGGCAAGCAAAGTGAGTATACGTACCTCCGGTTTGTAAACTCCCATCAATAAATGCCTTAGTCTAAAGAAAAACATAACAGACACAGATTCCGTTCCAATTACCGCCATCTCAAAGAGTTCTTAACACAAATGCAGCCTATTTGTGTGTTCTAGAGTATCATGCACTCGAGGAAATTGTAAATAACTTGGGCCCCAAAAGATTTATAATATGAGGACTTAAAACATTGATCATAGTCATCTTTATATTGTATTCTTGCTAATAGAACGCCAATACAAAAAATACTACACTTTATCAAAAATGCTTAAATGCACCTGCTTTTAAAAAGCACCCTAAAAACACCTGCTGCTTTCAAGTTGCTTTACATTGATAGCAGCAGGTGCAATGGTTTAAAACTACTTCCTCAGAATCCAGTGTACAGCAACTGAAAGGTGCAACTAGATTCCCACACGTGGTGTTTGTAGCCCTAGTTATATTTATATTTTGCCATGGACATCAACATTCTCACAGCAACACTTCCAAGCAGAAAGATGTGTTTTGTAACTCATGGATGTATGCAATCAAGGCATATCCTGCCAGGCCAGAAAAATAGTGTGAAGATTTAATCTGCTCATAAAATGTTGACAGCACTTGGGTTACAGGCGACCAGTGATGTTTATCTACCCCAAAACCTAAACCATGACTTTAGCTACTGCATTTCTTTTAAATCCTGATTACTGTTTATCATTTTTATTGTGGATAGTATTACAGGCAACTCCCTGTTTGTGCAGGGATTGCGTTCCAGTCATGGCACACCCAGCCCCCAACCCCATTCTGCCCCCTTCCAGGGCCAAAAACTGCACTCACGTTGGCAGTCACACACAAACGAACACGTGGAAAATTATCACTGCCCATATTTCTGCTGTTAGCCTCCCTGGGCACTTTTAGTGGAAAAGCAGAATACAAACATGTAAAATAAACAACTTTTTCAGTGCTCAGTTTTATGGCAAGAATTAACACCCAAGATTCATTAAAAAGTTTTTAAAGTGACATGGCAATTTAACAGGGCAGAACGGAAGTGGGGGGGGGGGCCCTCCTAACATAATTATTGTTAAGATGTTGTGGGGGTGGGACAGCAGAATGGAGAGCTCATCATTTTTATTAAGGTTTTTAGTGTTCCTTGTCTTGAAGCAGCAGCAAGGGGGCCTAGAAATATGGCTCTCCCCAGCTGCTTCTTGAAACTCCCTAGCCAGCTTGGCCTGGCACAAGTATTCAGACATCCACATAGCCATTTCAAGAGGCCCCCTCCATTACCAGCAGTTCACAAGAAGCCAATGGAGTGCACTTTCAGCAGATGCCTGCCATGGACAATGGCCATCCAAGGGGCAGGAGAGAACAAAGTGCACAAAGTAAAAAGACAGATGCTGAGAAAGCAACTCAGATATCTTGCACAGAGTGAATAGCAAGCAGACACAGCCATTTTTGAGCTGAGAATTGCATTCTGCGACCTGTCCCCCTTAATATCTGATATGACAGTTACCATGGGTACAATTCATTGGGAAGTTTCTCCGGCATGCTAAAATGAAAGGGAATCCTGCAAAAGAACTTTTATGCAGGAGAACTTCCCAGAGGGCTGTACCCATGGCAACCAGCAATACTACCAGTCAGGGGCTTATCCACAAGACCATTAAATTAGGTGGACATTGCAGGAAGAATTATTTATCAATTTAGCTGAACTGCTTCAGAGGTGGATTGTTTCTTCCTTTTTCACTTGCACATTGGGCTGCATTTGCTCACACGATTTCTGAAAGATATTAGGATGAAAGAGTTTAACTCACAAGTCATGCTAAACACTTACCGTCGGGAAAAATCTGATTATATTTTCAATGGGATGATCTGCAATATCCAAGACTAAATACCTACAATTAAAGTAAGTGTGTTAAGTACACAACCAGAATCGCTCATCTTCTAAAACATTAACACCCAGTCTGAAAAATGTTTCTTTTATCATTTGAAGCGGATATAAATATAATATATATTATATAATATAAATATAAAAGTTAAAAGGTCCAACATATTGTTCTGTAATGGAATGTACGATAGCCAAATGACCCCTTCTCTGTTGTTGCAAAATTTCCTCATGAAACCCATGAGGCAAGACTTCAGGGGAATTTCAGGAGAAAAACTACTAGCAGAGTAAGGTTCTATCTTCCTTTCTCTTCACTGCTGCAAAACAGCTCTAAAGACTGATCTGCAGTCCAGGGCAAGCAGGGCTGGGAAAGACTATCTGAAAGCATGGGAGAGCCACTGCCAGTCAAAGCAGAAAATACTGATCTAGATTATCATTAAGACAGCTTTCTGTGGGTTGTATCCAACTGTCATTCTTGCCCCGTCAGTGGAAAAAGGGGGCAAGAATTTCTCAATGATTTCTCACCCCCTCTGCAGCACCCTGCTCCTAAACCTGCTCCAGAAGGCTGGGGGACTCTCCAGAGCAGTTCTGGTGGCGCATGGAGGGCTGCGGAGGGGAAAGGGAATAGCTGAAAATTGCTTCCTTCTTCATTTCACTGAGGGAAGTTGTACTGCCAGCTGAGCAAACCTTGTTGGGCTATCGCCACATGCAGCTGTGGTGTAACATGTACAGTGGTACCTCAGGTTACATACGCTTCAGGTTACAGACTCTGCTAACCCAGAAATAGTGCTTCAGGTTACGAACTTTGCTTCAGGATGAGAACAGAAATCGTGCTCCGGCGGCGCGGCAGCAGCAGGAGGCCCCATTAGCAAAAGTGGTGCTTCAGGTTAAGAACAGTTTCAGGTTAAGAACAGACCTCCGGAACGAATTAAGTACTTAACCCAAGATACCACTGTAGTTTGGTCCTTAGGCTTCCTGTCTTTGAACACCAGTTTTGTTCAAGTTCAACAGGAATCACTTTCAGCCATATTTGAAAAGAATACAGTGCAACTGTGGGAAGGACTATGTCAGGGATAAGGAACCTCAGGTTTGGGGGCCGAATGTATACCCCAACCTCTCTATCTGGCCCTTGGAATACCCCAGCCACACCCCTCACTGTCCCTGCTTCCTACCCAAAGCATTTTGCCTTGTCCTTAAAGCAATCTCATTCCTCACAGGAAGTCATAAAGAAGTTCTTGCACCTGTCTTTCTGACATTCACGCTATGCAATATACCTGCCAACTATTGTGATCCACTGAAACGTTTAAGCATTACCTGCAATCTTGCTTTGCAGTGTAAAGACTGAAAACTACACTAGCACAACAAGCACACATTGAACATGACGTATTTTCACAACATTGATTTACAGGTTTCTTACCTAAATAACTGCTGGAAGTTTGGTTTAATAAAGTTTGCTTCAATATTTTGTCGTATGCATATTACATGGGTAATTCCATGTTTCTGAAGTATAGGTAGCTGCAAAATGAATGTTTGAAAAAGTGAAAGCTCCTTTAAACTAGCATACAAACAAGAGTAATAATATTGCATTATGACTAGCTGATAGCTTTATTAAGACATTTTATTAAGACAATATATTTAGATATTTAAAATGTTCAGTAAGACCATGATAGCTTAAAATCAAACACACACAACAAATTCATTTTTGTGGCCAGTGCAAAACAAGCCGGAAGCCTGCAAAGTTACTGTGTGGCTTTGTTTTAAAAAGGTGACTTTGTTTAAAGCTGACAAAAACTCAGAAGGAATTTCCTTTCCACATTCATTTGAACCTTTCAAAATAGGCTGGACAAGCTTCTGGTCGTTTTGAGTTGGCACAAAGATGCAGCTCATCAATAAACAGTGTAATTCTATTCAAAGACAGAAAGTGTGCATTTTGCAGTTTGTTTATTTAAAACACCTTTCTCTGTCTTTCCTCAAGCAGAGTCCAAATAGCAAACAGTAGAAAATTAAAATGTTACGGGGGGGAAATTCACACATGACAATCAAGGAGAAGGAATTTATAGTGGTTTATATGTATCAATAATTGTGTATTAATGTAACATTTTTATATGTAACTGTATTTTTGTAAAATTTGTTGTTCTTGTTCCAAGTTATTGTGGTTGTTATTGAATTTATATACCGCCCTATACCCGCAGGTCTAAGGGCAGTTTACAAAATAAAATCAGAATATAAAACCACAAAATACAGAATCAAAATGAAAACAACAACCCAATAACACCCCCAAACAACCACCACCACACATTAGTGGCATAGTGGTCTACTGCAGCTTTAGGGATTTTTTAAATACCGCTTAAGTTTTTTATATTGTAAGTGGCACAGAAATGGACAGGAAGAGGGTGATCAGGAAGAGTGGGGGATATTGAAACCAGTTCCTTCTCATGGCCAGATCACTTCCTGCTGAGATTAAGCTTTCAGCACTTTTTCTCCTCTGCAGAGGCAGGGGATCTATTAAGATAGTCTGCCCTAGGAGGCTGATGGATCCAAAGGATTTCCAGATAGCTGATATGATTGGCGCTCCTGTCAAAGCCCTGGATGGCCTCTGGAACACCCAAAGGGCTTGGGCTGTTGACAAGATCACCCTGAGTGCCTTTTCCATCTTCATTACGCCCATTTGGCTCCCCAGAGTACTCCAAAGCTTAGGCTAAGGAAACAAATTGGGGCACTGCTCAAACACGAGTGGAGGAAAATTCCAGTAAAATGCAATCGAACAATGGGCCTACCCAGCAGCAGTGAAGGCAGCTAAGAAAGTATGTTCTGCAGTCTCCATTGTATCCTGAGACATTCGGCAGAGCTTTTCCGGGTAGTGCAGGGCCTTTTAGTCTGGCCCAAAGGAGGTGACAGAACTGACGGCAGCTTACTGTGACTTGTTTGCAAAGCATTTTGAGGATCATAAAATCATTTGCATCCACACCGGGACCGCGACTCCCCGTACAGCAGATGAACCTTGAGAGGTATCAGAGCACCGTCTAGTTCTGTTATGCTAGATGAGTTTTAGTTAGTAAGGACCGATGATGTGGACAAGGTGCTTAGATTGGTCAGGGCAACCATTTGCGCTCTAGACACGCAGAGCTGACACGCAGGGAAGAAACCTCCTTGCATGTCAGTTCTGCTGGCTCTTTGGGACCTCTTTGGGCTTTGGGGTGGGTCTCCTCTTTGAACCACTAGGACTCTCCAGTGTGCTCCCCATTATATACAATTTTGGGTACAAGGTCTGTTCAAGATTAGTTCCTGTACCATTTTTTCCTAGAAAAAAGCAGTGACCAGCATTAAAGTATTCTAGAAAGACACACCTACCTTGCTTTTCATAGCTGAAGAATATGGGCCCAGGAACAACCCAGGTAAAATTTCCTTTAAAAAAAGGAGAGAGAAAGAGAGGAATGAAAATTCAATATACCTCAGTAATCTGGTAGAAGCTACACAAGACCAACCCTAGCAGTAGAGTTTAATTACACTAGCATTAACCGGATGCATATATGGGATCTGGAAAGAGCTCTGTGGTTTTATCTGAGAAATGGGTACTTTTTTCCAGTATTGCTGGCACTGGGGCTACGAGGGAATCTTGCACAACAGAAACATAGGAGGTGAGAAAATCCCCAACCACCCACTAAGTTTGCAAAGGACAATGACAGAGAGAAAACCACGAGCACACGTCTTGGTATTGACTAACAGAATTCAGGCACAGTATAATGAACGGTTTATGAGAAAGGCATTTATTTTTTGATGATAAATGACTTGGTATATTCTGCCTGAGAAACAGAGCAGGGGGGGAGAGAAACATGAACAAGTCTGAGGTGACAGAGAGGTGGAGAGAAAAATCTAAGCAGCAGGGAGCTGCCTGCCGCCAAGGTAATAATATCCCAGAATAAGATTCCAGGAACTGTCTTGCCTCACTGAAGCTGCAACTCAAGCTTCCCTCCCCCACCAGCTCCTTCTAGACTAGAATGTTTCTCTTGCCTGTAATCCTCAAAGGCTTCTCAAAGCCTTCAAAGGTTTGAATGTAACAGGACTGAGATAAATGTACCTCACTGACAGTATAGTTGCTCTATGCTAAATGCAGAAGAAAAGGATGTGCGATCTTACACATAGGCTAACATACCACCCCACTTTTTCATTGCATAGCTTCCTCCTCATCTGAATCCTACCTTACCATCACTCTGAACTAGATAGCCTACAACCAAGATTCTCCAATACCCACTATGTGGCTTGCTTACTTGAGCCATTTGGATTGTTTTACTTAACTATTTCTCAAGGTTCCTGCAATACGAGAGGTGTACTCTCTTTTCTGGGAGGGCTTCTGGCTGCTTAACATGAAAATCCAACAAGCAAACCATAATTCACTGCATCTCAATGCTAGAAAGAGCTTTTCCTGCCAAATTTTTGCATGCCATGCAAATCACTCCTTGTGAACAAAGCCTACATCTACAAGAAATCATGAGGGCTTCCCCCGTTAGCATTCTCTATCCAGAAAAAAGACTTAGAATTTAGGAAGTTTCCTATGCAAACTGCAAGTTTAGGAGGGAGTTGCAATAGCCTATTAACATTTTAATATTACTTTGCCGAGGCATCTGCCAATCCAGGCAAATTCACTTTATTTCTCCCTTCACTAAATATGACCAGTACTTAGCAACCTACAGAATTGTTGTCTTACTCTTAAATTTAGGAACAAATTCAGTGAGTGTTACAGCATGAGCATCAGCTTTCCCCACTGTCCACAGACCAGGAGAGAAACAGCAACTTCCAAACAAAGAAATAGTGGCCCCTGCAGGCTCCTGGAACATGTGGAGAGGGGAATGAGTGACAGATTTGTGCAGAGAGCAGCCAACTGGCCAGGAGCAAAGATAGCAGAGACAACCATTTTTGGAAGGAAGGTTAGGGCTGGGAATTGCCCACAAGGCCCAAAAAGACAGCGAGGAAAGGGAAGGTCACAGATCTGGGGACCTTGAGTAGGTCTCTCTCAACTGGACATTAATGCAAGACAATGCCTAGATGAATGAGAGAAACTGGGTGTGAGTCTAGGGCAAAAAAAGGAAGGTAACAAATTTCTTGGTAGCCCAAAACTGCACTTCGAATTACAACTATCCCTGTGTGTTAGTCCTGTCATTCCAAGTCTTCTCTTGGGTGTTTCCAGAGCAATCGTCCCCAGTGTACCTCTGCAGCACACCTAAGTGTCTCAGGGCATATGGTTTTGCTAAATCCTAGCAGCAGCACCACCACCACCACCACCAAGTATCTAATGAACCATTAGCTAGCTTTGATTAAAAGAAACAGCCATACCTGCATCTCTCTTCTCATTGGATATGTCCAGTCCTAGAGAGAGAGAAAAAAATGCAGTGTTCACTTAACAATAATTTTCAGTATCGCCCTTAAGAGAACCAACTGTTTTTCAAGGAAAATCTGGTAGACGCAATGTTTTTAAGTCTTTGAACTGGGTGGAAAAGATACACACATATATAACATGATCTAAGTTACATCTTATTCAACATGTTAAATTGTGTATATTTCTCATTAACATAATTACAGTTTGAATAGTGAATGATGAATTATAGCTTCAATCACATAACTAGCAGAAACTTCACAGACTGTCAACAAAAAGGAGTCTTGCAAATTACAACTTTTATATAGGCAAAGCAAAAGAATACACATTTATTCAGTTAGTAAGTACCGTAGTTAAATTCCAGATCCTGAATAGACATGTTTTTCAGACATCAAACAGACTTTTACTTCATCATCAAAAGGCCTTCTGAGATTCAACAGAACATTTAAGTGTGCTTGGAATCAAAAGACTACCCAGAGTGGAAGTTTTGTAATGTCAAGGGTGCTCACAAAAAGCATATCTAAGAGTTGTTAGAAACGACAAGAGCAGCAGCAAGAATTTTTATCAAGTGCTGATTTTTGTCTGTTGGAATCAACATTCTTAACTCTCCTCCCCATGGATGTGCTCCACAGGGAGCTCTCAGCCTGTTGGCAGACCAACTCTGCATTACAAAGATGTCTGCAAACATGACATGAAGACTGGCAACATTAACTCCACTGTCCGCAGCAGAGCACAGAGAGACACAGCAAAACCAGAACCTTCATCTGCCCCAGCTGCAACATGTCTGTCCCCTATAGGTCTCTGCAGCCACATCAGGCGCTGCAGTCTTCCAACAGCTTGACTTCACCCCCAAATGGACACTCTTCCACTGTCTAGAGACAGACAGCTGCCAACAATTCCAGCAAGGCTCTGGCATAACATTGACAGCTCCTTTTGGAGTGGTAGAGAAGCAGGAAACATGCAGAATGAACTGCTAGACTTATTTAACTCCTCTGCATTAGTTTTTACCTATTTGCATTTTGAAAGGTATACTTTCATGCCAAATAAAAGCTGGTTTGATCCTAGATATTTGGCAACCTGCTTTTTATAGAATATTTACAAATCTAGAAAGTGTTGAATGAACAACAGTTAAGTGCAAATGGTCAGCTGTTGGTTTCATATTAAAATATGAACATATCTTGCTAAAAACTGATTTAGAAGCACATGCATTAAATATTACTCATACTGTTGCTACAAATTCACTATTTCTGATCTGTTCCTACCAATGAGCTTTCACAGAATTCTGGCATTTGCTATGATTATGTATTTTAAAGGAGAATTACAGTTAAATGCAGATCATGCAAATTCCAATTACTGCTCTTTGTTTACATATTTATTAAATATTTCAACAGGCTATGGTATCTTAGAGAATTTAATGTGGACAATCACAACAGGTTTGCAATCTAACAATTGGATAAGCTGCACTATTCGATTTGAACAAATACTAGTTTTTATCTGTCACTCTAAAATGATATTTTTAGGTTTTAATAAAGTTCTGCTTATCTCATGCCTTTGAAATGGAGTTGGTTCCATTTTGAAAAATCTAAACTTCATAAAAGCTGCCCAGATATATGCCTCACACAGTATAGGCGTGTGGTCTTGTCAGATTCTCTCTAAGAGTATCGGCAAGTCAGCATCTGACCATGGTTCAGATGTGATCAAAATGAATGACTCTGTATCCCAACAATATGACAGTAATGATGCATTATAAGCCCTGTAAATTGGAAGGAATGGAGGACTTATAATTTTACCTCCTCTATTTATGAGCTCCAGGGTACATTGCTGTGTCTGGACCTTCAAATAGCAACAGTGGCTTAGAACATTTTTTCTCCAGCACCTCCAGATGAGAAGATTGCTAGGCTTTTCCCCCCAGACTAAGATGTACCAACTGCTATTCATGATTTAAAACCTCAAGACTTGGTTATTGCAACATGCTCAGCATAGACCTGTAGCTGACTGTAGCTGATGCAGAACTAAAAAGGATGAATAGCCAATAAAATCAGTAAACCTGCATCTATTTTGAAGCTTTCCACAATTTAATGTACTGGGTTTTAAAACAGGGTTTAAAAGGTTGGGCTATAGTTTAATCAGTCTTAGAAACTCAATATTAGCTAGGCACCAAATAGCTCCTTAAACCAGGGTTATAGACACCAAAACGGAATGCCAAGTTGCCATTTTTGGGCCAGATGGCTTTTTGGTTCCTGAAATTTGTTCTGATTATGTAGGTAAAATATCAAGGATAGAATTCTACAGGGTGTGGCATTAGTGTGTGAAAACAGTCAAGATCCCATGATCCCCAGGCATGCATCTCCAGATGATGGAGATGTCAGGCACCATCCTGGCACCCAGGCAGCTTCACTTGGTCGCAAGTGGCCAACAGTCAGGCGCAAAATGCGCCTGGCGAATTTGGAACACTGATTTTAATTTCTGTTTTTCTTTTGTCCCCTCACAAGATATGTCGGCTGAGGAGAAACTCCTGCATGGAACTGCCCCTCCATGAAGCAGGCTGGCCAGCAAGGGCATGAAGGACAGCATTTTCTGTGTGCCCCCCCCCCCCATAATTTTTAAAAGTACCAGTACTTTAATGCATCACACAGCTGACAGAGTTGGGGCAATGGGGAAAACCTTACATTCCTTACAATGCACAATTATTGCTAAACAGGGATGGTAAATCAAACAGCAGTTAAGATCATTCTGGATTCTGAAAGGAAATGGGAGAGTCTAAAAATAGAAATGAAGTACAGCATGATTGTTTGCGCATAGGGGTGTGTGAAACAGTAGGAAGCACCAAGTGGGGCTGTACATGAGAAAAAGTTTAAGACCACCACTTAGGATTTATTATATCTTAATTTTATTGTCTGCTGTTTTATTGCAGGTGGGCATTTTACTGCCCTGCAACTTGCTTTTGGTGTAATATATAAGGTGATGAAAAAAGAGAATTAATAAATCTATGAGCCGACAAACACAAGTAGGAATGAGCAAAGGTACACACCACTGGGTAAGGTTTCTCAATAACCCTTTGTCAGGTAGAAGCAGCTAAACAGGAGAGAATGAGACGGATGCTGGCAGTGACAAAACCCTGGAATTCTCTAGGGTGAAGGACTGAATAACATGGACCTTCAAAAACCTGCTGGATGGGACTATGGGCACATCTAGTCCAGGATTCTACTCTCAGAGGACGACTAGATGCCTCTGGGAGGCCTGCCAGCAGGATATGAATGCAACATGAGCACAGCAACTGCCTCTAGTAATGCACAGCTATCATAGAATAATAGAATTGTTGAGTTGTAAGGGATCCCAAGGGTAGTTCAACCCCCTGCAATACAGGAATGACAACCAAACATTCCTTGAGAGATGGCCATCCAACCCCTATTTGAAAACTTCAAATGAAATAGAGTTCACCACTTTCTGAGGCAACCCTTTCCACTGCTGAACAGCTCTTGCCATCAGAAAGTGCTTCTTAATGTATAGTTGGCTTTTCCTTTCTTGTAATTTGAATCCATTTGTTCAAGTCCCCCACCCCCACCCCCAGGCAGCAGAAAACAAGCCTGCTCCATCTTCCACGTGACAGTCCTTCAGATATTTGAAGATGGCTCTCATATCTCCTCTCAGTCTCCTCTTTTCCAGACTAAACATCCCCATCTCCTTCAAGCACTCCTCGTAAGGCTTGGTTTCCAGACCCTTGCTCATCTTGGTTGTCCTCCTCTGCACACATTCCAGCTTGTCAATATCCTCATTAAACTATGGTGCCCAGAACTGGACACAGCACTCCAGGTGGGTTCTGACCAAGGCAGAATAGGGTGGTGCTATTTCTTTCCTTGATCTGGACACTACTTCTGTCAGTGCAGGCTAGAATTGCATGTGTTTTTTGCTGTTGCATTGTACTGATTCATGAAAAGTAGCCATTGATAATCATACCCTCCATGAATTTGTCTAAACCAGTTTTAAAGCAAACCATCATTGATGGCAATCACTGTGTCTTATTGTTGTGACTTCTGCAACTGAATATGCACTGGGTGAAGTACTTCTTTTTACCTGTCCTGAATATTGAACGTTTAGCTTTGCAGAATGATCCTTGTTTTTGGCACTGAGTATAAAAACTTTTCTCTATCCAATTTTACTATACCATGCATAATTTTTTAGCCCTCTTATGCGCCTTTTCTCTAAATTAAAAAGCCTTAAATGTCACAACTTTTCCACATAGGAGAGTTGCTGCCGCCACTTGATATTTGAGTTGCCCTTTTCCAGTTTTTCCAGTGCCACAATGGCCTTTCTGAGGTGAGGCAAACAGATTTGTGTAAGGGCTTTTTGTTATGGGCAACCTTATTTCCCAAGGATCCCTAACATGGACATCTCCTTTTACACATACCGGGTTTACCTTTTCATCTAACCGACCTCCATAACCCCAACACCTCTTTCCTGGTCACTTCAAGCCCTGACCCACAACCAGCATTATAGGGTGGAAGAAAGAGAACATCACTCTTTAAGCGGTGTTGCTGTATTCTCCCGTTTTTTGTAGTAAACGGATGCTGAGTCAAATGCGCCCATGTAGTGTGAAGAGTCACACACACCCATTCAGGGCAGAATGGAAAAAGGAGGTGAGTTGTGGGACTTCCCAAAAGAAGCTGCAGGCTACAAAATGTTAACCACTTCCCCCTCCAAACACACACACACACACACACACACCCCAGCACTGCCACAATGGTGTGGCAGAAAAATTATGCCAGATCTAATAGGGTAAAGAGAGAACATATAAAACACACACACACACACATTGACATGTATGAACACGAGGCGCTGGATGAACCACAACGCGACACGCCCCAACCGAGAAAGGTGCCTCCCCCAATTCACACACACCCCCAAAACGGGAGGAGGGTGGGGGGGGCCAACCCTTGAAGACCCACAAGGGTCCAAACACCCAAGGGTGGGAGGAGGCCATTATCAAGGTCGGTTCCTGAAGCCCCCCCCCCCCCCCGTCGTTGCAAGCGGGGCACCTGCGCGACCCCCCCCCTTCCCACGATGCGTGTGTCTTTTGTGTGTGTGTGTAAGTAGTAGAGGACAGACAGCACAGCCCGCCTAGTGACCGATTCCAGCCATTGAGATGCTGAGGCGTCGGAAGGGGGGAGAGGAGGAGGGGAGGAAAAGGCGGGCAGGGGGAGAGGAGGGGGGAGGAGAAGACCCTCGCCGCCGCCCCCCCCCCAGCTCACCTCAGAGTCCTCTTTGGGCTGCGGCAGCGCGGGGAAGACCGGCTTGGCGAGCTCCATGGCCGGGGGGGGGGGTCTCTGGTCTCCCCCTCGTGCCTCTCCCTCTCTCCCTCCCTCAGGCGCTCTCCTTCCCCTCAGGCGGTCAGTGGGGCAGGAGCAGGACGTCGTCGTCGTCGTGGTGGGCGGCGGGCCTCGGCGCTCGGGAGGCGGCCAGGGCGGCGGCGGGGAAGCGAGAAGGCGAGGTAGGAGAGAGAAGCAGCAGCGGCGGCGGGAGCGGCGGCGGCGGCGGCGGCTCGCGCCCAGCCGCCATGCCGCTGGCTGGGCTTGGTCGGCGGCCCCTCCTCCTCCTCCTCCTCGGTCGGTCGGTCGGTCTGAGGGAAGGCCGGCCGCTCCGCTGCTTCTCCCCTCCCCTCCTTTCTGCCCCCGCCCCCTCACAGGCGCCCCGCGCGCTCCGCCCGTGCGCGCGACCGCCGCCGCCGCCGCCGCCCCCTCCTCTTCCTCCTCAGGCACCAACTGTCGCTGGCTGAGGCGAGCCGGCCGGGGTAAGGGAAGGGGCGTGGCGCCAGAGACGTGCCGTAAAAGGAGTGGGCGGGGCGCACAGAGACCCGAGCGGGGAAGAGGAGGTGGGCGTGGCCCTAGGAAGGGGTGTACATAAAAGGAATGGGCGTGGCAAAGAGAGAGCGCGCACACTCGGAGCGGGACGTAGAAGGAGTGGGCGTGGCAGAGAGAAATCAGCGCGGGGGGGGGGGGAGAGGGGGCGTGGCCCTAGGAAGGGGCCGGAGATGGGATGGGCGTGGCAGGAATCCCGAGGGAGGAGGGGGAGGAGGCGGGGCCGGGCAACAGGCAGAGCGCCCCGCTAGTCCTCCGGTTGTGCGCATGCGCGAAAGTGTGCCCGGCGCGTCTCGGTGGGAGGAAGAGAGCTTCGAAAGCGTCTGTGTTGCCTCAGGCAGTATGGCGTGGCTCTGGGAGCTGCGGGTTCGAATCCCCGCTTCGGCCGTGAAACTGCCTCTGGCTAACCTTGGGCGCCATAGTCACCGCAGCCCCTTCTCCTCACCTGCATCGCAGTGGGGGGGGGTTGTGGGGATAAAACGGGGAGCAGCAGCAGGAGTTTAATAGAAATGTAATAAATGCACCAGCTGCTTCCTCCTTGAATTTCCCTCATGCTTTAAAAAAAAACCAAAATCCCATTTTGATCAACATCAGTATTAATGGATTAAATCTATGCTTCCAGGTGTCATAAGAAAGCTGCAGAGATAGCGCAAGATAGTGCACACCCCAGAAATGATCTCTTTCAGCTTTTGCCTTCTGGAAGAAGGTACAGGGTTATAAAGATTGAGAAACAGTTTCTATCCAAATGCGATTTTGGTTTTAAACGCAGTGTAAGGTAGTCTCTGTGGGAGTATATTGTATTTAAAAATGGGGTATCAGACTTTTTAGGGGGCTAAACAGGCTGGGATAGCAGGCTGGTGGGTTTTTGAATGTCCGATGTAGATTTTTTCAATTTCGTTCTGTATGGGACAGTGACAATAAAGAGTAGTGTATCGTAATACTGAACCAGGCAGAGGGCCTTCTCGGTGGTGGGCCCTGCCCTGTGGAACACCCTCCCATCAGATGTCAAGGAAATAAACAACTATCTGACCTTTAGAAGACATCTGAAGGCAGCCCTGTTAGGGAAGCTTTTAATATTTGATGAATTATTGTATTTTGATATTTGGTTGGAAGCCACCCAGAGTGGTTGGGGAAGCCCAGCCAGATGGGTGGGGTATAAATAATAAATTTAATAATAATATTGCAGATTTATAAACTGCCTCACAGCCCAAAAAGAGGTGGGGCACTTTTCCCAGGAGGCTTGCCTGACACCTTCATTGCATATCTCTAGGCAGCATAGGAAAATGTTTCTCTTCCTCCAGCTGTGGGCTGATTAACAAACTATAGCCTTTTAAATGTGTTTGTGGGAGGGAGGTTATTGGTTTGTTTCGGTCTGTGTTTTGTTAAGTATTTTGTGTTCTCGTTTTTGTATTTTTATGCTGTGAACCGCCCTGTGATCTTCAGGTGAAGGGCAGTACAGTGGTACCTCAGGTTAAGTACTTAATTCGTTCTGGAGGTCCATTCTTAACCTGAAACTGTTCTTAACCTCAGGTACCACTTTAGCTAATGGGGCCTCCTGCTGCTGCCATGCCGCCGGAGCACGATTTCTGTTCTCAGCCTGAAGCAAAGTTCTTAACCTGAAGCACTATTTCTGGGTTAGTGGAGTCTGTAACCTGAAGCATATGTAACCTGAAGCGTATGTAACCCGAGGTACCACTGTACACAAATTTAATAGATAATAATGTTCAGCAAGATAACATGCAAACGCTTATGGGCTGCATAAACTTAAAGCAATCCCGTCTACACTTGTACGATAACGTTCCATAACAAAACAATTGGTCACAAGGAAAGTCATCTTGAAGAAAACGTCTCCAGTAACTGCCTAAATGTCAGCATGCCAGGTGCTTGTCTAATTTCAGATGGCAACGGATTTTGGATGGATGAAGTTGCAACACTGCTGCACTTGTGGCCATCGCAAGGGCACATCGCTTTGTGGCAGCGAATAGTACTCAAGAAGCGAGCATTCATGGAGGGCCCATCCAGAAAATGATCTGCTTTGCCCATTGGTTGCTCTGACACCATGCTCTTTGACTTATTTATTTTTATTTTACTTCTGTCCTGATAATTATATACTGGGGTGTGCTATACAAATCTGGTAAGGGGACGGGGGGCATGCAGATCTGAAGCCGAAACAGCAGAGCTGTGTCCCAGATTCAACCCCCAGGATTTCCAGGTAGGACCTACACGTGGGATAAGTAAGTACATTTAAATGTGGCACTTCTACATTTCACGTTGGGTTGGCCTACAGCTTAGCATGGTTGAGCACAGCGCATTATTCTTAGGAAAGGTTTGTGTCCAATCCTCCACACCTCCACTTACAGCAAACTCACCTCGTAAGGTGTGCCTAGGAAAGGGCTGATTCTGGCTTGCGTAATTGGCTTCCTGGGAAAGGTGCTTCCCGTCAGAGCAGACAGTCCTGAGTGTGACAAACCAATGATCTTCTCACTAACCGCAAGGAAGCTTCATATGTTCATAAATGTAAATGAACATGGGTTATGGCCCACAACGAATCTATTGCCACTGGCAATCCAGTCCTCAAGTGAGGCAGATTTGGCATCATGTATTGCAGCGGCTTGGACTACTTGTGCAATTATGTTATTTTCATTAATACGGTGTTTGTCTGATAATGTGTGGTTTGTTGTTGTTGTTGTTGTTTAGTCGTGTCCGACTCTTCGTGTCCCCCTGGACCAGAGCACGCCAGGCACTCCTGTCTTCCACTGCCTCCTGCAGATTGGTCAAACTCATGCTGGTAGCTTCGAGAACACTATCCAACCATCTCATCCTCTGCCATCCCCTTTCTCCTTGTGCCCTCCATCTTTCCCAGCATCAGGGTCTTTTCCAGGGAGTCTTCTCTTCTCAGGAGGTGGCCAAAGTCTTGGAGCCTCAGCTTCAGGACCTGTCCTTCCAGTGAGCACTCAGGGCTGATTTCCTTCAGAATGGAGAGGTTTGATCTTCTTGCAGTCCATGGGACTCTCAGGAGTCTCCTCCAGCACCAGAATTCAAAAGCATCAATTCAAAAGCATCAATTTTGCTATGCCTAATAAAGGATTGACTTGTTATTTTCATTATTAAAGGAAATCTGGCATACACCTCCAATGCAGCCACTGTGTGAAAGCAGGAACTTTTTAGGTAAAGCAATATTCAGCTGTTTTTTTTCTAGATTTACTCCTCTGTCATAGTAACAAGTTGCTGCAATTTTTATCCTGCTGAATATTAACCACTTGTGTAAGAGAAGGGCATTAGATCAGTGTTACAGCTCCTGTTTTGCACGCAGAAGGTCCCCAGGTTCAATCTCTGACAGCTCCAAGTAGAGTGAGGAATGTCCCTTGCTTAAAACCCTGGAGAGCTGCTGCCAGTCGGTGTTGACATTACTGAGCTTGATGGACCAGTGGTCTGTCTCAGTAAAAGGCAGCTCCCTGTTTTACCATGTCTTTCATTGGGATATCTTCTATTAGCGTAAGAAGCTGCAAGTCTTGGGTTTTAGTTACTTCTTACTGACAAACTAAAAATACGCTTGGAACCTGCTTTGCTCCGTACGCAACTGAGAACTGTTTTCATTTCTGCTAAGGAAGACTTCGGTGTAACCCAAATCCTCGTTCAGGCGGCCAGCAAATGTCAAGTCAGTAAAAGTTTGCCAGATTTGCTTCTCTTTGGGGCAAGGCCAAGGTGCATTCTAGGGCTGTAGGATTAGCTATTTATGGGGACCTGCCAATGTTGTAATGTTATATTGTAAACCGCCCTGTGATACTTGGATGAAGGGCAGTGTCGAAATTTAATATAAATAAATAAACGTTGAACGTATGCCCTAATCCTCCCTGGTGCATGCTCAACGTTTTGGCACGAGAATGTAAAAGTTCCTCAAGCATGAATTGCACGAATGCTGCGACTGAGCATACGCAGGGCGCTTTTCCTTCACTGTAGGTACCAGGTGCATAGGACTGGTTAGACAAAAAATAAAAAATGGGGACGCTATCACAACATCTGGGCTAGCTACAGTTATGGCTCCTCCGTTTTTATTATTTCATTTTATACCTTTTTATGTTGCGAACAGGTCTCCGGAACGGATCCCGTTCGTGACCAGAGGTACCACTGTACACTGATATTAGTTCGCCTGTCTTCCCAAGTGATGTGTAAGCCACCCAGAGACCTGTGGGCATAGGGCAGTATACAGTGGAACTTCAGTTCCTGAACACCTTGGGAGCCAAATGTTCCGGCTCCCGAACGAAAACTGGAAGTATTTGTTTTTGAACGTTCTATGGAAGCCAAATGCCCAGCATGGCTTCTGACTGGCTCCAGGAGCCTTGGTGGCCGAACTGTTTCAGGAATCGAACAGACTCCTGGAATAGATAACGTTCGGGAACCAAGGTTCCACTGTACAAATATAATAAATAAAAATAATCCATGCTGGCCACCGCTACTTCTTGTGGGAGCGAATTTCTTTAACTATGTGTGAACACAGGCTTTTTCTTTTTTCTCCTGGCTCTTCCCACATTTGGCCCCATCAAATCCTAGTATGGTACCAAAGGGAGACCCAACAGCCCCTAACTATTCACTTTCCTCCATATGTACCTATTGCCCTTGTAACAACGGCTTCAGCTCGTTTCAGAGATCAAACCGAGTCCCGATTTCAGCATCCCAATCCCAAGAAGGACGCTCCATATATTGTGCTCACCCGTTTCCATCATCCATGCGTTTCCGCGCACAATTCAGAGCAGTAAATATAGGTCACTTCATGGCCCACAGGCTGGATCCCAGCCAAGCAGCTCCGCCAAGCAGTTTGCCTGCCTTAACAAACACACAACCCTTCGTTTTTGGTGTGTTTTAACAACGTGCTTCGTCTGTTGCTTCTGTGGTAACATACACAGAAAATATGTCTCAGAATTCATCCAGTATACCTGAAGGAGTGTCTCCACCCCCATCGCTCTGCCTGGACACTGAGGTCCAGCGCCGAGGGCCTTCTGGCGGTTCCCTCATTGCGAGAAGCAAAGCCACTGGGAACCAGGCAGAGGGCCTTCTCGGTAGTGGCGCCCACCCTGTGGAACGCCCTTCCAGCAGATGTCAAACCGATAAACAACTACCTGACATTCAGAAGACATCTTAAGGCAGCCCTGTTCAGGGAAGTTTTTAACGTGTGATATTTACTGTATTTTTGGTTTCTATGGAAGCCGCCCAGAGTGGCTGGGGTATAAATAATAAATTATTATTATTATTATTATTATTATTATTATTACCATCGCTGCCCTTTCAGTCTTTACTCAAGCATTGAAAGCTGATTATATTTACATTAAACTACTTTCTTACTGTATTTTGTGCACTTTTCCCTACCTCTTTTTCAGTTTCTTCATCACTTTATTTCCTATAACTGAAATTCTTTTATTTTTTTTAAAAAATGGAAATGGCTTTTAGATGGACAATTGTGCAGCTATGAAACTATGCGATTTTTAAAAGACATCTGAACTTCAGGGAAGTTTTTAGCATTTTATGTTGTATTGTGTTGTTACTGTTTTTTGTTGGGAGCTGTAGCAACGCAGTCAGAATAATATATTTATAATTAATTTGTGCAATTTTACTTGTGCAATTATGTTATTTTCATTAATATGGTGTTTGTCTGATAATGTGTGGTTTGTGTTTAGTCGTTTAGTCATGTCTGACTCTTCGTGACCCCCTGGACCAGAGCACGCCAGGCCCTCCTGTCTTCCACTGCCTCCCGCAGTTTGGTCAAACTCATGCTGGTAGCTTCAAGAACACTGTCCCACCATCTCGTCCTCTGTCGTCCCCTTCTCCTTGTGCCCTCAATGACAAACAATGACAAGCCTAGACAGCATCTTAAAAAGCAGAGACATCACCTTGCTGACAAAGGTCCGTATAGTTAAAGCTATGGTTTTCCCAGTAGTGATGTATGGAAGGGAGAGCTGGACCATAAAAAAGGCTGATCGCCGAAGAATGGATGCTTTTGAATTCTGGTGCTGGAGGAGACTCTTGAGAGTCCCATGGACTGCAAGAAGATCAAACCTCTCCATTCTTAAGGAAATCAGCCCTGAGTGCTCACTGGAAGGACAGATCCTGAAGCTGAGGCTCCAATACTTTGGCCACCTCATGAGAAGAGAAGACTCCCTGGAAAAGACCCTGAAGTTGGGAAAGATGGAGGGCACAAGGAGAAAGGGACGACAGAGGACGAGATGGTGGGACAGTGTTCTTGAAGCTACCAACATGAAGTTGAGGAAAACTGTGGGAGGCAGTAGACAGAAATGTTACGCATGCTCTGGTCCATGGGGTCATGAAGAGTCGGACACGACTAAACAATAACAAGAAGAAACACTAGTATAAAGAAAATGAAGGTGTTTTCAGATTTTGAACACGATGCTGGTAAGCTGTATCATGAGGGGCCAAAGACCACTCTGCTCTAGAGTAAACTGTGGAAAAAACAGACGACGGAAGCTGGATTTAAACAAGTTTTATTTAATTCTTCAATGGGAAGGGGTGGGGGAGTTAAATGATATAAAATAAGAAATGCACTGCCTTACAATCTGCCGAACCAAACCAGCTGTATGTTTTTCTGTAAGGTTCTCGTACGAGGACACATGTTGCTCTGCGCTTAAGAACGGGACTGTAACAAAGGCCATGTTGGGTTCAGGGTGCCGCCATGAGCTTCCCAGCAGCAGGAGCACCACTAATACAAACAGCTGGCGAGCTCGCTGGCACAATGCAGACACTTGTAATAAAAACACAATCAAGGGATACTTTTGCTTCTCATTTCACCTATCGCAAGCCCCATATTTTCCCATGCAGTCTCAGCCAGCCATTAACCACGTGGTCATGCTTAGATGGGCTTGTAGTCCAACTTAGACTCCAGCTTCTTGGAGTCGGCAACTTTCCTAACAGCCTTCATGAAGTCCTCCTGCACCACAAAGTCGTGATCGGCACGAATGGCAAACATCCCTGCAAAGACACAAGAGTTTGGGAATCAAGCTGTCAGAGAGAAGGAAAGGGGCGCAATAAGGTTCGTGCAGGCAACTCTCTGTGCTTCAGCTTTAATTGCAACGTTACGATCGCAATCCAGACCCTACAAGCATGTTAAGGCTCCCCTTCATGAGCTATAGCCATGCATATGCTCCTCTTTCCATAACTGTGACACATCATGAATTATTTGAGCTTTATAAGAAGTCTCCGGGACGCGGGTGTTGCTGTGGGTTAAACCACAAAGCCTAGGACTTGCCGATCAGAAGGTTGGCGGTTCGAATCCCTGCGACGGGGTGAGCTCCTGTTGCTCGGACCCTGCTCCTGCCAACCTAGCAGTTCGAAAGCAAGTCAAAGTGCAAGTAGATAAATAGGTACCACTCTGGCGGGAAGGTAAACGGTGTTTCCGTGCACTGCTCTGGTTCACCAGAAGCGGCTTCGTCATGCTGGCCACATGACCCGGAAGCTGTATGCCGGCTCCCTCGGCCAATAAAGCGAGATGAGCACCACCGCAACCCCAGAGTCGGTCACGACTGGACCTAATGGTCAGGGGTCCCCTTTACCTTTACTAATAAGTCTCCAAGGGATCAGGAAAATGGAAAGTGATGTCACAAAGATCTCGTTTCCTTACCTGCTTCAGTGCATACATTTCTCAGATCAGCACCATTAAAACCATCGGAAAGCTTCACAATTGCTTCGTAATCTATAAAAGAAAAATTCCTGGGTTAATGGGAATTGTGGACTAAGAGCAAAAACCTGTTTCAAAAATCAGAACTCTTTGCTTCTGACTGACGCAGCAGTCCTGATGTGTGAACAAGCCAGCCAGGGTGGCTCGGTCCTGCCTCCACATTCAGAGGCAGCAAAGCTTCTGAATTCCAGTTACCGGAAACCAAAGCAGGCGAGTGTTGCTCTTGCGCCCGGATCCTGCTTGCGGGTTTCCCATAGGCAGCTGGTGGCCCCTGTGAGAACAGGAGGCTGGACTAGATGGGCCACTGGCCTGATCCAGAAGGCTCATCTTACTCCCACCCGTTCATCGTTTTCTTCGCATGCAGTCTTTCCATAGTTAAAACCCTGCTCAAAGGTGGCTCACAACATGAACAATAGTAAGATAATTCAAAACGCAACAGTAGTAGTCATAAACTATAAATAAAAGATTAAAAAGTACACAATCAAATTGAACTACAGTGGACGCTTGGGTTGCAAATGTGATCCGTGCGGGATGAACGTTCGCAACCTGCAGTGTTCGCCACCCACGTCTGTGCATGTGTAGGTTGTGATTTGGCGCTTCTGCGCATGGGCAACTGCTGAAACCCGGAAGTAACCCGTTCCGGTACTTCCGGGTTTCGGTAGTCCGCAACCTGAAGAAACGCAACCTGAAGGTATAACTGTATCTCCACATTCATCAAAATAAAGACACAAAAAATCAATACAGTGGAACCTCGGCTCCCGAACGGCTTAGCTGATGAACAAATCGGCTCTTGAACTCCGCAAACCTAAGTAAGTGTTCCAGTTTGTGAACGTTTTTCGGAAGCCAAATGTCCATTTCGGCTGTCAGCATTGTTTCCAGGGCCAATCAGAAGTCGTGCCTTGGTTTTCGAACATTTTGGAAGTCGAATGGACTTCCAGAATGGATTGAGTTCGAGAACAAAGGTACCACTGTATAAAAAACAGCAGTAACATTCCCCTCAACCCCCATCCCCCCAAAAACCAAGCAATACTACACTCAAAGAGTCTGTTCAGCAGCCGGAGTTTACAAGTGAGATCAGGACCTGGTCAGACAACCTGATACAACATACTATTCATGATGCCACCATAACAAAATGTTTCTTTGGCCGTGCCAGCTTCACTATTCCATCAGCACTAAAAATAAGTGTGGGTCGGTATGGTGCGATGCACGAGTGGGAAACAGATACGGCTGGTGGGCCAGGTTGTTATCTCTTCCACCCCCTGAGGGCCAAGTTCGTCACACCCTTGTGGCTGGCCAGCTGTCAACTGCCTGATGTCCACAATGGGAGAGTTGGGGGAACTCCCAGAACAGATCTGGGCAGTATGGGGGGTATGGGTAGGGAGCGGGCAGTTCCAACATCCTTCTGTGAACAGGACAACCCAAATAATTTTGTGGCAACTTAAAGAGCAACAAATTGATGATGGCACAAACTTCCGTGGACTGTAGTTATTAAGGTGTGCTTCTCAGTGATGGCTCCGACCTGGTGGAATGCTCTGTCCCACGAGACCAGGGCCCTGCAGGATTTAACTTCCTTCCGCAGGGCCTGTAAGACAGAGCTATTCTGCCTGGCTTTCAATTTGAACTTAGCCTGATCTTTCATTCCCCTTCCTTCCCTCCCTCTCCCCTTTTTATGAAGATTACCCTCTCTGGGATCCCACAGCTAATTCTCCCCTGGTCTCCTCGCTGACCTAAATAGGACTAACTTAGCCAGCTAGCCTTGGTGATCATCTAATGTTTATTGGATGGATTTCCCCCCTAAATTGATTTTTGAATTCTGAATTTATTGTTGTTCATGTTTTATACTGTATTTTATGCTGTTTTTTGTTGCATCAATTAAGTGTTTTAAATTTGTTGTTAGCCGCCCTGAGCCCGGTTTTCTGAACTGGGAAGGGCGGGGTATAAATAAAAAAATATTAATATTATTATAAAATTTTGCTGCAGAAGACGAAGCTGGCTATTTCCCTGGAAATTTACAATCTGTTACAGGAAACAGACTTGAATATGCAAAGCCCAGCCCCCTCCCAGACGCACCTATGAAGCCCTGGGTGGGGACTTACCTATTTCCCCATGTTTTGTTATAGGTCCAGCGTGGATCTTCAGTATGTCTAACCTGGCCTGTTCATTTGGCAAGTCAATATCTAGAAGGAGGGAGAAGGTATGTTAATTTCGAAAGGTACGCAAGCGAAGGGGAGGCACAGACTAATGCCAACCCTACAGAAACTGAATACTCACGGATTTTCCTGTCCAGTCTTCCAGGACGCAACAGTGCCGGATCCAGAGTGTCTGGTCTGTTTGTAGCCATTATCATTTTAACTCTGTGCAGAGTATCAAATCCATCCATCTGGTTCAGCAACTGGAACGCGTGGCGAGAAAACAAAAGCTTTGGTTAATCGGCAAAGAACTTGCCCCACTGAGTGGGCTGAGAAGAGCAGTGTGGGGCAGCAGGTCCCAGGTCCAGTCCTGTCTTGGCATCTCCAGCTTCAGGCTGGGAATAATCCCTGCCTGGAATCCGGGAGAGCTGCTGCCAGTCTGAACGACTGAGCTGAACAGACGAATAGTATGGTAGTCCTGGTATGCCCCGCGGAGGACCTTAAGGTCCACAAATGACAACATTTTGGAGGTCCCAAGTTGCAAGGTGGTTAGGTTGTGTTGCGTGTAGTGAAGGGTTAACCTTCTATGCCTCGGGACTGAGGGGACGGGCTTACAAGGGAAGTAAGCCAGGACGTGACGAAAGCAGCTTGGAGTGCTGTGTACTGAGTGGAAATCGAAAGCAGTTTGTTGCGTCGCTGCAAGCAGAGGGAGAAGATGCAGCTTGAATCAGATGGAAGTTGGAGTTTGTAAATACGCTACTTTTGTGCCAATAAAGAGATATTAGGACAGAAGAAACGTTTGGGACTCTTTGACTGCTCTTTTGACATACGCTGCTGTGTAACTCTGCTAATTGCTTTACGATCTACGGCTCCCAGGGGAAGTGTGGCTGGGCGCCGAACAATAAAGCAATAAATCTACCATACCGAAGTATGGTAGTCCTGGTCTGCCCCACGGAGGACCTTAAGGTCCACAAATGACAACATTTTGGAGGTCCCAAGTCGCAAGGTGGTTAGGTTGGTCTCAACTAGGGCCAGGGCCTTTTCAGTACTGGCCCCGACTTGGTGGAACGCTCTGTCTCAAGAGACCAGGGCCCTGCGGGATTTGACATCTTTCCGCAGGGCCTGCAAGACAGAGCTGTTCCGCCTGGCCTTTGGTTTGGACTCAGTCTGACCCTTATGTTTTCCCTCCCCTTATGGTTTTGATCTATGGGCTAATTTTAAAATGAGGCTGCATTTTAAATTGCATTTTAACCTGTATCTTAAATTGGTTTGGTTTTTTTTTCTATTATGTTTTTACTGTAATTTTACTGGTGTTAGCCGCCCTGAGCCCAGCTCTGGCCAGGGAGGGTGGGGTATAAATAAAATTATTATTATTATTATTATACCCTGCCCATGGGACGCGGGTGGCGCTGTGGGTAAAACCTCAGCGCCTAGGACTTGCCGATCGTATGGTCGGCGGTTCGAATCCCCGCGGCGGGGTGAGCTCCCGTCGTTCGGTCCCAGCTCCTGCCCACCTAGCAGTTCAAAAGCAAGGACCCTTAAGTGCAAATAGATAAATAGGTACCGCTTTATAGCGGGAAGGTAAACAGCGTTTCCGTGTGCTGTGCTGGTGCAGGCTCGCCAGAGCAGCTTCATCACGCTGGCCACGTGACCCGGAAGTGTCTTTGGACAGCGCTGGCCCCCGGCCTCTTAAGTGAGATGGGCGCGCAACCCCAGAGTCGGTCACGACTGGCCCGTACGGGCAGGGGTACCTTTACCTTTATACCCTGCCCATATGGCCTGACCTCCCCAGCCCCTCTGGGCGGCTCCCAACAGAATATTAAAAACACGATAAAACATCAAACATAAAAAATTTCCCTAAACAAGGCTGCTTTCAGTTGTCTTCTACCTAGAATTAGTTATTATAAACCCATGGAAACCAGCAATGGAGACACGACCTTAGGATCCAGGAGAACGGTGGCTCTATCGTTTACTCAGAAAGAACACGTGTGAAGGTTCTAGTCTTGGACATGGTTCTAGTCCAAGGTTTTAGTCTAGACATGGAGATGGGACTGCAATTCAGACACAGAATGGCTGCTTTATGCCAGGAGCTGTTCAGTATGTGCCGCTTTTAGCATTGTCTACTTCCAAGGAAAAGACCTCCTCACGTAAATGATTTCAGGAGGCAGTGGTGAACAGCTGCAAACAATTTCAACATCACCGTTCAGCTATTTCATCTTAGCAACTGATCCTTAAGTCTCACATTTTTTGCTGCCTGCCTAGGATTACAAAGATGTTTGTGTACACGTGAAAGACGACCGGCTCCAGTTCAGAGAAGCGTTACCTCCATTAGAGTTCTCTGAATTTCTCTGTCAGCTGACGTGCCCTCCGAGAAACGACGGCCACCTAAGGAGAAAATCAGCGGGAAAGAAGTCAGACCCTTTCCCTGGTCACCACGCAGGGCAGCTCATGAAAGGAGTGAGGGGAGTTAAAAAGTCAAGTTGCAAGCTGAGGTGCAAGGTTTCTGTATAGAATCTAGGCAAAAGAAAAGAACAGAAAGGGGGTTTGGAAGGTTCCCTTCAAGAGATCACTCAAAAGCAACTTCTGGGTAACATAAGGTCTTGGGGAGGCAATACCTTTTTCAGGTACTTACCTGAGTAAATTAGTTTTACTTTCATGTGGTTACCCTCAGCCCCTGTCCCACTGACATACTGTATTAAGCTCCAAGTAAACAGCTCCAGGGGGACGCGGGTGGCGCTGTGGGTTAAACCACAGAGCCTAGGACTTGCCAATCAGAAGGTCGGCGGTTCGAATCCCCGCGACGGGGTGAGCTCCTGTTGCTCGGTCCCTGCTCCTGCCCACCGAGCAGTTCGAAAGCACGTCAAAAGTGCAAGTAGATCAATAGGTACCACTCCGGCGGGAAGGTAAACGGCGTTTCCGTGCGCTGCTCTGGTTCGCCAGAAGCGGCTTCGTCATGCTGGCCACATGACCCGGAAGCTGTACGACGGCTCCCTCGGCCAATAAAGCGAGATGAGCGCCGCAACCCCAGAGTCGGTCACGACTGGACCTAATGGTCAGGGGTCCCTTTACCTTTACACAGCTCCAGCCTTTGAAAGTGGATGTCATAATACAGTACAGCTGCTAGTTGTCAGGTGCCAGAAGACTCTGCAAGGTGTTTTTTTTGGGGGGGGGGTTCTTTTCAGCCCACGTTTCCGTCACGGGTAAACTTTTGGGGCCACATTCCAGTGGTGTGGCCAGAGCCTAAAGTGGGTTTGTCTTTGTACAATAGCCTACATCCAAACCATGCAGAATTGAGGCAAGAGGCAGGGCAAGGACAAGCAAAAAGCCCTTGAGGAAGAGGGCAAATCAGGACTTGCGAGGAGTGTGGCATCTAATGTGTGGGATGGTCTGGGGAGAGTCCTGAGGACCAGAGAGAGGACTAGCCCCTGGGGTTAAGGTCCTCCACATCTGCTCTTGTATGTTTGGTGTATAGCAGGCGTGCTCAAACTTTTTTTTTGCAAAGAGGACCAGATTGGATGAAGCGAACATGCATGAGGGCCAAGCAAAGTTGATGAGCTTTTTTTTTAAGGACATGAATTGCCAATGGTGGCCAGATTAAATCGATAGGCGGGCCAAATTCGGAACGGACTTTGGACATGCCTGGTGTAAAGGCTTTTGGCACAGCCGCCCTTCCTGCATCTCCCTGGTCTTGACTCTTGTTCACCTGTAGGAAAACTTTATCAGCTACATTAAAGGTAAAGGGGCCCCTGACCATTAGGTCCAGTCGTGGCTGACTCTGGGGTTACGCCGCTCATCTCGCTTTATTGGCCGAGGGAGCCGGCGTACAGCTTCCGGGTCATGTGGCCAGCATGACGAAGCCGCTTCTGGTGAACCAGAGCAGCGCACGGAAATGCCGTTTACCTTCCCGCTGGAGCGGTACCTATTTATCTACTTGCACTTTGACGTGCTTTCAAACTGCTAGGTTGGCAGGAGCAGGGACCGAGCAACGGGAGCTCACCCCGTCGCGGGGATTCGAACTGCCGACCTTCTGATCGGCAAGTCCTAGGCTCTGTGGTTTAACCCACAGCGCCACCCGAGTCCCATCAGCTACATTACGTGTAGGCAAAGTGCAGTACAGGTAAGCAGAGCAGTTCTTTGGGCAGCTGGTTGGGGGGGTGCGGGGGTGAAAGCTTGATGGGCTTCTTGTTGAGCTGCTCAGCCTTACCGATAGCGTCAATTTCATCCATGAAAATGATGCAGGGCTGATGATCCCTGGCGTAGTTGAACATCTCTCGGATCAACCGAGCGCTTTCGCCAATGTATTTGTCCACAATGGAACTAGACACCACCTGCGGAAAGTTGTTACAGGTAGCATGAGCGGCGGCGGCTGCAGATCAAACAGGTCTGCTTTAAGATTCTGGAAAGGAATCTTAAAGAAATTGTTTTACCTTTAAGAAATTGCAGTCAAGCTGGCTGGCAACAGCTCTGGCCAAGAGAGTTTTCCCCGTACCTGCGTGGAGAATACACGTTGCATCAAGAAGCAGTGAAAACAAGTGGCAAGAGGTATACATTTAAACAAACGTGCAAAGCAACATCGTGTTGCAGGTGCAGTGTAGGCCTTTGACCAGAGACCCATGCTCAAAATTTCCATTCATCCCCTCCGGGTGAGCCTGCCCCTTAATCAAGTCTGCCCTTTAAGCCTTATCAGTCCTGCGTTATAGGGTTTAAAACTTTCTATCTTGTTCAATTGGCCTTTCGGGATTGATGCTTATTGGTTGGACTGTGACTCCCTTTAATTATGTTTTTCTGCATCTGCGATTCCCCTGAGAAGAATGGGTGTGTTGTTTTGGTTTTAAAACTTGTATTCTTGGGTTGGCTTTTATGGCTGGCTAGGAAGTGGAAGAAAATGCGGCCTATACAATCATACCTCGGGTTACAGCCGCTTCAGGTTGCGTTTTTTTGGGTTATAGATTATGGAACGGGTTACTTCTGGGTTTTGGCAGTTGTGCATGCACAGAAGCGCTAAATCACGCTTTGCGCATGTGCAGAAGCGCTAAATCGCAACCCACGCACGCGCAGATTGCGAACGTGCATCCTGCACGGATCACGTTCGCAACCCAAGCATCCACTGTAAATGTTTTTAAATGAATAAACTAAACCAGGAAGGTTCATTCCCCACCTCCCTCTCTCAGCCTGACCTACCCCCCAGGACTGAGCTAGCCCTGAGGGACAGCAGAGTTCGTAGAGCAAGAGATTCTCAAGGCCATGGGTCGAGCCCTATGTTGCGTGAAAGCTTCCTGCACTGCAGGGGGTTGGACCAGGTCAGTGTTTCCCAAACTAGGGACTCCAGCTGTTTTCAAACTGCAATTCCCATCATCCCTGCCCAGTGGTCTTGCTAGCTAGGGATGATGGGAGTTGTAGTCCAAAAACAGCTGGAGACCGAGGTTTGGGAAACACTGGACTAGATGATCCTCGTGGCCCCAACTCTAAGATTCTATGAGGATTGTTTTGAAGAGAAAAGGGGAAAAACTCATGTTTGCTATTATGAGCTCATGGGACAATAGGGGCACAACTGCTATGAGTTTTGTTTTTTTTTTACAGTCAAGCTACATATAAATTCTACGAAACAATGTGATTAAAAAAGTATAGAATAATGGGATTCAAACAGCATTTCAAAAGGGATTAAGAGAGACGAAATTACTGCTTTACTTGTACAGGTCTGGAATAACTCCAATGCTGGTGTTTCAAATGTAACACCCATTTCAGTGCTCTATCTGCTGGCTCCTAAAAATGTGACCCCCCCACTTCACACCCACCCACCCACTGCTACTTGAAGGAATATTGCCACAGAGCAGTTGATGCGGAATGAAATCTCCCAAAAGTCATACTGTTTGTTCAGCAGTCAAGAGGCAAGACACCAACCTGGTGGGCCATACAGCAAGCAGCCTTTGGGAGGTATAATCCCCACACGCTGGAACAATTCTGGATTAGTCAGTGGTAACTCTATAACCTGCGAAGAGAAGTAACAAAACGTGCCTTGGATTCAAAACAGAAGGTATACAAAGGCCTGGTTCACATGTTAACACTGAACCATGGTTTTATCAAGTTGTAGTTTATTAACCATAGTTTGTTTGATCACCGAAACATAGCTTCACCATGGTTGTTTGCCCATCTACAAATCAAAATCTGAAACCATGTTGTTGTGGTTTTGCTGGTTTACAAACCTTGGCTTGTTTTCACTATGTCTGAACCTGCCACCCTTCCCTAACCATGGTTTGTCTGGCCACCTCAAAGGCAAGTAGGACAACCGTGGGACAATTTTGCGTCAACTCATAGTTTTGTTAAAGAAACCATGGCTGAAATTTAGTGGTATTCAACTATGTTTGTTCAGTATATTCCCACTGAAATTAATGGGCCTAGCTTAGTTTTGTCCATTGATTACAAAGGGTCTACTCTAAAACTAGGTGAACACAACTCCAAAACAAGTCAAATGTCTGTGCTACTTTTTGTTGTACGCAAGACTTTTGTGCAATGGTGTGTAAGCCAATTTGAATATCCTATTTGAATATTTAAAACCTGAGCTGCTTTAGGCTCATCGGACAATGTTCAGTGTCAATAAATTGATGGTGGCAGGGGAGTCCACAGCTGGCTAACCGAAACTAACGCTGAACTACCAAGGCCAGCAATGATTTGTTCAATGCTGCCCAACTTAGATATCACACCAATCTAGGGTTAGAGGATATCAGGAAAAGGAAGAGGAACTGCCATGACAGCAGCGAAGAAGTGTGCATGCTTGTTCTGAAACCCAGCGCTACGACCAAATTGTACCAAAGACTTAAATGTCTTCCCTGCCAGCAAGGTAAACATATCCATCATTCAGACCAATAAAGAATCAGGCAATTACCTCTCTTAGTTCCCTGATTTGTTCCGACAATCCTCCAATCTCGGAATAAGATACATCTCCAGGATCTTCATGAGACATGTTGTAAACGAGGGGATCAACTTCTCTTGGCAAATATCTAAATTGGAGAAGCCATACAACTGATGTCACCCGCTGATTTTTAAAGCCCCTCTAAAGCAACTTCCCACCCTTTCCCCACCCACAGTTTGTAAGCCACGTATAAAAACGAAGATACCCGAGTAAGCTGACTGCCTTGGGGGTAGGGAAGGCTTGATCTACACGTTGGGGATATTTAAGAAATAGGCTGGGTAACATTCAGTCAGGAACGATGCAGTTACCTTCTGTCATGGGAAATCCTGCTAAAAGCAGGAGGAGGGACTGGATAACCCATCTAACTCCATGAGCGTGAGTAGTCAAACTAAGGCCCAGGGGCCGGATCCAGCCCCATCGCCTTCTCAATCCAGCCCACAGACGGTCCGGGAATCAGCGTGTTTTTACATGAGTAGAATGTGTCCTTTTATTTAAAATTCATCTCTGGATTATTTGTGGGGCATAGGAATTCGTTCATTCCACCCCCCCCAAAATATAGTCAGGCCCACCACATGGTCTGAGGGATGGTGGATCAGCCCACGGCTAAAAAAGGTTGCTGACCCCTGCTCTATGATCCTAGAAAACTAATAAGTTTTTATTTAACATTGGTTAACATATATATCAGCTGATTCAGTAACTACTCTTTTTAATGGGGTGGGGGGTGTCTCTTCATGTCATCTTTGCAAATATTTAAAAAACCACCATCAAATTTTACAGCTATTTTTAATACCTTCTGTGATGCTAAGTAAGATTAGCACTTGGTTTAAACTTATGGTATTTCCCCCTATGTCTGGTATTACTAGTTGCAATGTGCGTCCAATAATCATGAGCTTTCTGGCATCTCTACACAACCACACACGGATATGGCCTGCATTAGGAATACCGTGCTTCCAAGATTTAAACAGTGTTATTGAAAATGTTTTTTGAGTCGAGTGCCAAAAAAATAATAATTGTAATTTATACTGTGCCTCCTGAACCAAAAAGCTTAATGTTACCCTGTTCACCAAATATGCTTCATAACCCACTATTATTCCTGGATTGGCACACCAAGTTCTACGACGCACTGAGTTTTTGTAGAAAACTGGTTCTGCTTTCCGTTCTGATGGTCACCGTACCAAATCAAGATGCCAAAGCAAGCAGGTGGAAGCAAATGCTTCAATACCCTTGGAAATTTAATCAAGTAAGAAAATACTCCATCTTAGCCCTTGGTTTGGAATGCCCAGTTCTCTTTCTGCACTAAGAGCAAGTGAGACTTTGAGACACAGATTTTATTTTTTAAAAAATACCCTTTCAAAAAAGGGTTTTTATAGCCCCTAAATCAACCTTTCTCAACCTGTGGGTCCCCAGATGTTGAACCATAACTCCCATCATCCCTAGCTAGCAAGGCCAGAGCTCAGGGATGATGGGAGTTGTAGTCCAACAACATCTGGGGACCCACAGGTTGAGAACCGCTGCAAATGCTTCTGTGGCCAATACTTTGCAGTAGCTCCACTGCAGGCTTCCTCCATCCCACTCTCCCCTCCCGCCCACTTGATGAGAAGACCTTACCTCATAATAGTTAGGGTGGTCATATCCAGTGCAACTCTTGTCCCAGGCTTCAGCTTACTTTTATCGAGCTGAATGCAAAAGGAGAGGAAGGCAATTGTTAAGATTTGGAAAGCTAAGTGTAGAAGAAGTCGTTTCTTACGGTGCTGTCAGAAACTGACAGCTCCAACCACACTAGTAATCGGGCACTGTCAGATCCAGAGTTGAATCCAAACCAAATGAGGTGACTTGCCAGCTTTCTAATATGAAGTGACCCCATTTTACAGATTTTACTCTCCGAAGTTGCTTGACATCTAAGCCAATTAAAGTATCAAATTATCAAGGGGTGCTATTCAGGACTGGGATAGTAACCCATCACGACAGTCTCTCTCCCAGCCCACACTCTCACAAACAATTTACGGCACTCACCAAAGGGAAGAACGAACCGAGTGTCAAAAAGACATATTTGCCCATGCATGTGCTACAGCCCTAAAGTCTGTGGACGTCTGAGTTATGATCTGAGAGACCAAGACCCATATTCTCAACCGCAGGATGCTCACCTGACGACGGCAGCCGACAACATATCTTGGTCCATTTGTTGCTTTGACAATGACTGGAAGCAGCAAAAGAAAGCACATGGCAGTATTTTAATTTTTCTGCAATTGTGGCTGCAAAAGGACATGTTGCTAAAACATTTTCGCAGCGCTGGATGCGCCAGCATTGCTGCGCTATTCATACTTGGCTTTTCATTTTGCCTTGTTAAATTATTTTGTCAGCGTCCTCTTTTGCCTGCTGCCTTGGGAAGGCAGCATGCCTTGAAATGTGGTTTAAATGTAACTTACTAAATTAACCAAACGAACATTAAATACACCAGTAAATTAATAAAACAATCATTAAATATACTAATAAATATCCTTCTTAATAAACTCACATTTTTCTTCTGTTAACTGTTTAAGAACCTCACCAACGATCTGTTTTTAAAAAAAGAAAAAAATATTAGACCTACTGACCAATATCAAGAACCCTGCCTATCTGGGTCCCACAAAGGGACATGACGTTCATTCACCACAGTACCCTCAGACGTTTTGAGTCCAGACCCACATATGGAAATCTAATAAACTGTTTAGGGCCCCAGAAAAATACCCATTTAACCCAAGAAAAACTGGAGATGCTAAGGAACCCCACCCAAATGGCTCATTTACTGACACATTCCTATCCATATATAAACACTCACCTGTCCAACACTCTGCAAAGCCTTGAGGTCATTTTCAGATTTTTCATACTGCTTGGTGAGCTCCTTCAGCTGTTCCCTTACTACAGACAAAAAAACATTGAAAAAGCTTGTTATGCATGTTCTAAATCAGTGCTCTATTTTTCCCCTCGGACAAAATGGTCACAACTAATCCAGAATGCGGCAGCTAGACTGGTGACTGGGGGCGGCTGCTGAGACCACATAACCCCGGTCTTGAAAGACCTACATTGGCTCCCAGTACGTTTCCGACCACAATTCAAAGTGTTGGTGCTGACCTTGAAAGCCCTAAACGGCCTCGGCCCAGGATACCTGAAGGAGCGTCTCCACCCCCATCGTTCTGCCCGGACGCTGAGATCCAGCGCTGAGGGCCTTCTGGTGGTTCCCTCGTTGCGAGAAGCAAAGCTACAGGGAACCAGGCAGAGGGCCTTCTCAGTAGTGATGCCCACCCTGTGGAACGCCCTCCCATCAGATGTCAAAGAGATAAACAAATACCTGACATTCAGAAGACATCTTAAGGCAGCCCTGTTCAGGGAAGTTTTTTATGTGTGACATTTTAGTGTATTTTTGGTCTCTGTGGAAGCCGCCCAGAGTGGCTGGGGAAACCCAGCCAGATGGGCGGGGTACAAATAATAAATTATTATTATTATTATTACTGGAGCTGTAAAATGTTATTTTCAGATGTGCACAAGGCAGAATAGAAAGTGCACTTCTTTATACATTGATTCCCCCCCCCCCCGATCAAATAAACGTGGCATAATGATCTTCACAGATGCTTTGCTAACCAATGTGTGCTGTGATCCTGTGCACACTTATGTGAAAGCAAGTTCTACTGGAAAAGAAAGCAAGGCAGGACTAGGGCACCTGTGGCTCTCCACCCTGTGGCACCCAGCTAGGCCAATGGTCAGGGATGCTGGAAGTTTGGGTCAGGCAACATGTGGAGGACCACAGGTTCTCGCCCTACCCCTGCCTTTCAAAAGGAACCGACTGGAACAGATGGAGCTTTAGCAGCAAATATCTTCCTCTGTTTTCCTTTGGACCACATCAGTGAGGCCGAGAGGGGGGTCTTGTTGCCTGGACAGCCCAGGAGCTCCATACACACTGCCCAGGCTAATGTCCCAAGGAGGTCACTTTGGCACTGCAAATGCAGTAAAAACATTGCAGGACGCAGCAGTTACAAGTTACCGGTTTCTGCAGCCACAACAGGTGCTGTGATTCTCCAGTGGTTTGACTTCACCTCCAGAGGCACACTCCATTGTCTCTTGAGACAGACAGATGCCAATAGAAAGCGTGTTCCCCCCCCCTCACCTTTTCATGCTAAGTGAGAGCACCACCTGCTTTTTTGCTGAAGGGGGGAGCTGGAAAACAGGGATCTCTCAGAGCACCTCCTCCACCAGGCAGGTCTACTACCCAAGGTGAAGGCATTCCAAGGGGATCACAGGAAAGTAGGAATTGGCCACCTATCCTGAGCCAGACTGCTGCTTCATCTCGCTCAATATTGTCAAGAGAGTAGCAGTAGCTCTCCGGAGCTTCAGAGTCCTACCTGGGGATGCTAGGCATCTAAATCAAGAGGTTGTGAGCTCTCCTCCTTTGGAGGTTTTTAAGCAGAAGTTGGATGGCCATATGCCATGCATGATCTAGTTGAGATTCCTGCATTGCAAGGGGTTGGACTAGATGGCCTTTGGAGTCCCTTCCAACTCTACATTCTAGGAGTCTATGAGCTCCTTGGAGGAAAATGGCAGGGTAGGAATCACAGAACTGGAAGCAGTCCCCTCCCCCTCTCTCACACAGACAAAACCCACTGCAGTCAACTATAGGCAACCAACCATGCCCTGCCCTCCACCTCTCTCGCTGCCAACAAAACCCAATACAGTCGTACCTTGGGTTACAGATGCTTCAGGTTGCGTTTTTTCAGGTTATGGACCCACCAAAACCCAGAAGTACCAGAACGGGTTACTTCTGGGTTTTGGTGGTCGCGCATGCGCAAAAGTGCCCAATTGTAACCCGCACGTGCGCAGACTCGCTGCTGCGGGTTGCGAACGTGCATTCCGCACGGATCACGTTCGCAACCCGAGAGTCCACTGTAAATGAATAGAAATACAACCTGCCCATGTGACGCTGACACAAAAACCTTACACGTACACTATATGGAAGAATGAAACTTTACTACCTCTCCCCTCAATGTCTCCTTCCCCACCTCTTTTCTCCCCCAATGTAAATGCTGTCTATATCATTGTATGTCTCACACTGAATATGAATGATCTGTAGAAAGAACTCTTATCAGCTGGAAGCAGACGCTGTAGGTACCTTTGTGACACAAGAAAACCTTTAATAAAAACCAAAACAAAGAAGAATCGGAAGGGATCCTGGGGGTCATCCAGCCCAACCCTTCAGGACTCTCAACTAACTACAGTGGTACCTTGGGTTAAGTACTTAATTCGTTCCGGAGGTCCATACTTAACCTGAAACTGTTCTTAACCTGAAGCACCACTTTAGCTAATGGGGCCTCTGCTGCTGCCGCGCTGCCAGAGCACGATTTCTGTTCTCATCCTGAAGCAAAATTCTTAACCTGAAGCACTATTTCTGGGTTAGCGGAGTCTGTAACCTGAAGCGTATGTAACCCGAGGTACCACTGTATTCTTATGTTTATTGCGAACAGCAACTTGAAGTAGCTCTCCAAAGCTTCATAGTCCTACCCGGAGATGCCAGGCATCTAACTGAGGAGCTTGTAGCCTCTGGAGGTTTTTATGCCTGGGTTGGATGACCACCTGCTGCCAAGTGTGATGCTAGCTGAGATTGTGAGGGGGTTGGGCTGGATGACCCTCGAGGGTCCCTTCCAACTCTATCAACCTAGGACAGTGGTGGCGAACCTAAGGCATGTGTGTCAGAGGGGGCACTCAGAGCCCTCTTTGTGGGCACACGTGCCATCGCCCCAACACAGAGTTCGTAGGGGCAGCATGTGCGCTGAGTAGAGCCATGTGTGTGCAAGTATCCTGTTTGCCACCCATGGGCTGCAGCAGAAATGTAAACGTTCCATTCCGCTCTCTTAAAACGCCCTGAGTGCAGAACTGCCAGTAAGCTGGGCGGCATTTTGCTCCCTCCCGCATGCGCGGGCTTTAGAAGTGCAGCCCGGTGAGCTAGCCATTGAATCATAGGATTGTGGGGAGTTGGAAGGGAACCCGAGGGTCAGCTAAGTTCAACCCCCCTGCGATGCAGGGATCTCAACGACAGCATACACGGCAAATGGCCATTCAGCTTCTGCTTCAAAATCTCCCAAAGAAGCGTTTCTTGAAGGGAAATCATCAAAACGGCCATGTTGTCTGGGAGCAATTCCCTTTTCGTGATTTCCCAAACAGGGGTAATGCAAACTTTCACCTTTCATTAAAGAATTGTTTGTATCATTGAAAGCTCTGTTACTGTGTTTTTCTTTTAAGATAAAAGATGTTAATGTATGAGTTGTTTTCCTGTAAACTGAAATCGCATCAAAAAATTCCTTCCAGTAGCACCTTAGAGACCAACTAAGTTTGTTCTTGGTATGGGCTTTCGTGTGCATGCACACTTCTTCAGATACACTGAAAGAGAAGTCCCCAGACCCTTATGTCTGGTGACTTGTGTTTCAGTGTATCTTAGGTCTGGCGACTTCTTTTTCAGTGTATCTGAAGAAGTGTGCATGCACACGAAAACTCATACCAAGGACAAACTTAATTGGTCTCTAAGGTGCTATTGGAAGGAATTTTCTTTGTTTCGACTACAGCAGCCCAACATGGCTGCCTACCTGTAACTAAAACCACAGTACGGTATTCCGGTTAAACTGCTTTGTTGGCACTTTGCAATAAATAAGTGGGTTTTGGGTTGCAGTTTGGGCACTCGGGTCTCTAAAAGGTTCGCCACCATTATCCTAGGTACTGCAATGCACTCTATGTGGGGCTACCTTTGACGGTGACCCAGAAACTACAACTAATCCAGAGTGCGGCAGCTAAACTGGTGACTGGGAGCGGCCGCCAAGACCACATAACACCATTCCTGAAAGACCTACATTGGCTCCCAGGACGTTTCCGAGCACAATTCAAAGTGTTGGTGCTGACCTTGAAAGCCCTAAACGGCCTCGGCCCAGTATACCTGAAGGAGCGTCTCCACCGCCATCGTTCAGCCCAGACACTGAGATCCAGCGCCGAGGGCCTTCTGGCGGTTCCCTCATTGAGAGAAGTGAGGTTACAGGGAACCAGTCAGAGGGCCTTCTCGGTAGTGGCACCCGCCCTGTGGAACGCCCTCCCAACAAATGTCAAAGAAATAAACAACTACCTGACGTTCAGAAGTCATCTGAAGGCACCTGTTTAGGGAATCTTTTAATATTTGATGCATTATTCATTTTAATTTTTTGTTGGAAGCCACCCAGAGTGGCTGGGGAAGCCCAGCCAGACGGATGGGGTATAAATAACAAATTATTATTATTATTATTATTATTATTATTATACCTCGGGTTAAGTACTTAACCTGAAACTGTTCTTAACCAGAAGACCACTTTAGCTAATGGGGCCTCCTGCTGCCGCCGCACCGCCAGAGCATGATTTCTGTTCTCATCCTGAAGCAAAGTTCGTAACCCGAGGTACTATTTCTGGGTTAGCGGAGTCTGTAACCTGAAGCGTATGTAACCCGAGGTACCACTGTATTCTTATGTTTATTGCGAACAGCAACTTGAAGTAGCTCTCCAAAGCTTCATAGTCTTACCCGGAGATGCCAGGCATCTAACTGAGGAGCTTGTAGCCTCTGGAGGTTTTTATGCCTGGGTTGGATGACCACCTGCTGCCAAGTGTGATGCTAGCTGAGATTGTGAGGGGGTTGGGCTGGATGACCCTCGAGGGTCCCTTCCAACTCTATCAACCTAGGACAGTGGTGGCGAACCTAAGGCATGTGTGTCAGAGGGGGCACTCAGAGCCCTCTTTGTGGGCACACGTGCCATCGCCCCAACACAGAGTTCGTAGGGGCAGCATGTGCACTGAGTAGAGCCATGTGTGTGCAAGTATCCTGTTTGCCACCCATGGGCTGCAGCAGAAATGTAAACGTTCCATTCCGCTCTCTTAAAACGCCCTGAGTGCAGAACTGCCAGTAAGCTGGGCGGCATTTTGCTCCCTCCCGCATGCGCGGGCTTTAGAAGTGCAGCCCGGTGAGCTAGCCATTGAATCATAGGATTGTGGGGAGTTGGAAGGGAACCCGAGGGTCAGCTAAGTTCAACCCCCCTGCGATGCAGGGATCTCAACGACAGCATACACGGCAAATGGCCATTCAGCTTCTGCTTCAAAATCTCCCAAAGAAGCGTTTCTTGAAGGGAAATCATCAAAACGGCCATGTTGTCTGGGAGCAATTCCCTTTTCGTGATTTCCCAAACAAGGGTAATGCAAACTTTCACCTTTCAATAAAGAATTGTTTGTATCATTGAAAGCTCTGTTACTGTGTTTTTCTTTTAAGATAAAAGATGTTAATGTATGAGTTGTTTTCCTGTAAACTGAAATCGCATCAAAAAATTCCTTCCAGTAGCACCTTAGAGACCAACTAAGTTTGTTCTTGGTATGGGCTTTCGTGTGCATGCACACTTCTTCAGATACACTGAAAGAGAAGTCCCCAGACCCTTATGTCTGGTGACTTGTGTTTCAGTGTATCTTAGGTCTGGCAACTTCTTTTTCAGTGTATCTGAAGAAGTGTGCATGCACACGAAAACTCATACCAAGGACAAACTTAATTGGTCTCTAAGGTGCTACTGGAAGGAATTTTCTTTGTTTCGACTACAGCAGACCAACATGGCTGCCTACCTGTAACTAAAACCACAGTACGGTATTCCGGTTAAACTGCCGTGTTGGCACTTTGCAATAAATAAGTGGGTTTTGGGTTGCAGTTTGGGCACTCGGGTCTCTAAAAGGTTTGCCACCATTATCCTAGGTACTGCAATGTGCTCTATGTGGGGCTACCTTTGACGGTGACCCAGAAACTACAACTAATCCAGAGTGCGGCAGCTAAACTGGTGACTGGGAGTGGCCGCCAAGACCACATAACATCATTCCTGAAAGACCTACATTGGCTCCCAGGACGTTTCCGAGCACAATTCAAAGTGTTGGTGCTGACCTTGAAAGCCCTAAACGGCCTCGGTCCAGTATACCTGAAGGAGCGTCTCCACCGCCATCGTTCAGCCCAGACACTGGAGATCCAGCGCCGAGGGCCTTCTGGCGGTTCCCTCATTGAGAGAAGTGAGGTTACAGGGAACCAGTCAGAGGGCCTTCTTGGTAGTGGCTCCCGCCCTGTGGAACGCCCTCCCAACAAATGTCAAAGAAATAAACAACTACCTGACGTTCAGAAGTCATCTGAAGGCACCTGTTTAGGGTATCTTTTAATATTTGATGCATTACTTTATTTTAATCTTTTGTTGGAAGCCACCCAGAGTGGCTGGGGAAGCCCAGCCAGACGGATGGGGTATAAATAACAAATTATTATTATTATTATTATTATTATTATACCTCGGGTTAAGTACTTAACCTGAAACTGTTCTTAACCAGAAGACCACTTTAGCTAATGGGGCCTCCTGCTGCCGCCGCACCGCCAGAGCATGATTTCTGTTCTCATCCTGAAGCAAAGTTCGTAACCCGAGGTACTATTTCTGGGTTAGCGGAGTCTGTAACCTGAAGCGTATGTAACCCGAGGTACCACTGTATAAGGGCAGGCACACCTTTGTTCGAGGTCCTCCTCCTTCTCCTGCGTGTGAGGGGAGCGCCCTGTTGCAACAGTTCAATAAAGATCAGGCTTACTAGCTGCTTTGCTTCTCAATATTCTCTGGTTGGCCTCTTGTTATTTTCTCCTACTGATGGGGAACCCACTTAAGGACTCTGTAGGGGCTCTTAAGATTCCCTTATTGGTGTGATAGGAATTTTATGGTTTTAGATATATGGCAACGTTCATAACCACACGTACACAGATCAGCACAGGAAAGCCAACCTGGAACCATTTTGATTCCTAAACTGAGCAAATGTTTCTCTGCATGGTAAAAATGGAAAAGCCTCCCCATTGTCTTTTCCTTCACAAATCCTGTCTTAATCTATGTTTGAGTAAGGGTGTGAGCCTTATCATTACAAAAGACTGCCAAGGCTCCCCAAGAAATCCAATCAAGTAACCTGCCAGACAGGAAATAAACAAAGCGACAGGAGAAAACAACATGCAAATGTTCTGTTTTAGACCGCCTTATCTGAGGGGTGGTCTTAGGTTACACCCCTTCTGTGATGAATGCATAATGTTTCTGGGGGTGGTCTTGATCTAGAGGATGGGAATTTCAAAAGTCTTTATAAGGCCTTGTGCACCATTATTCTGGGTTCCTCCTCCTTTCCTGCGTGTGAGGGGAGCACCCTGTTGCAACAGATCAATAAAGATCAGGCTTACTAGCTGCTTTGCTTCTCAATATTCTCTGGTTGGCCTCTGTTATTTTCTCCTACCAATAGGGAACCTATGGGCTCTTGGGATACCCCATAAGGGAAAAGGGCATATTTTTATTTACAACATTGGGAAGCAGTAACCCGAGGTACTACTGTACTAGGCAGAGCTCCTTGGAGGGAAAAGGCGGGGTGTGGGGGACCCCCAGGGGCCATCCATCCCAACCCCCTTGGGACGCGAGGCTCCGTGGCCGAGGCCTCCGTAGCAGCTCTTCCTGTGCTCAGATAGGAATACGGGCCAATAAACCGAAGGGGGAATGAGGTGCGGCCTAGGAAGCCCCTCCCTCCCTCCCTGCCAGGCCCGGCCGCGACAAAGCGGCCCCTCTCCCCGGCCACTCACGCTCCTTGAGGCGCCCGTCGATCTCCTTGTGCTCCAGGAGCTTCTTGCGGTAGTCCTGCAGCGCCTTGTCTCGGGGCTCCGCCATGATGATGATGAGGATGCCGATGCGGCTCTCGGCCGGGAGGGGGGCACTGCGCACGCGCAGCCGCCGCGAGGGACGCCGGGAGCGGAAATACACCGAAGAAAAGGGGAGGAAGGAGGGGGCTTCCTCTCTCTATGGTTCATGCGCCGGCCCTAGACTTCCCGCAGCTCTTCGGCCCGAGGCTTTTGAAGAGCTCCCCCTGCCGGCTGGGAGGCGACCTTGCGGGTTAACGTGAAACCCCAGAAAGAAAGAGGATTTTGGATTTGGAATACAGTAAGGGATAAATGTATAATCTAATGCAAACCCTTTAAGCTTTGTGTATAGGCATTTACATGAGTATAACTTTTGAAAGTCACTTGTAATGAGATGAAGGAGGTTTAAAATTGGATTACTAAGAATATAAACAAGCACTAAACAATGGCTGCATTTTAAATTGCATTTTAAATTGTATTTGAACCTGTATTTTAAATTGGTGGTTTTTTCCCTTTTATGTTTTTACTGTAATTTTACTGCTGTTAGCCGCCCTGAGCCGGCTCTGGCCGGGGAGGGCGGGGTATAAAAATAATTTATTATTATTATTATTATTACTGTATTAATGGAACCAAGAGAGGGAGTGGAGGCAAGTCAAGCAAAATTATGACTGTTATGTACTGAGTTGAATAGGATCCAAACTGTAGCAGTCTGATTGGTCCTAGAACAATAGGATCCAAAAGGCAGCAGTCTGATTGGTCCTAGAACAATAGGATTCAGAATGCAGCAGTCTGATTGGTCCTAGAACAATGCAGCAGTATGATTGGTTGGCAGGAACCACCCAATCCTGCTCCAGATAGAAGTGAATCCACAACCTGATTGGCTTACAGTAGAATTCCAGAATTAGCCAATCATGTGCAGCCCATTGTGTAAATAATGTATATAAAGCAGATACTGTGAGGGGACATTTATTCATTCCTCCTCACCACTATGAGCTGAATAAAGAGCATGAAATCACTTTGCGACTCTGAGTATATTTCACTGGCGACGAAGGTGGGATCCCGCTGAGCTGACTGCCACACACAGCACCGCAGCACCGCCAACTGCCGCACCGCTGCCTCGCACCGTGTATCCAGGCTTCAGCTCCGGGGCACAAGGAACTCAGAATGGCAGCCAACAGCAGCTTCTCGCCATTCAACCCAGCATCTGGAGACTGGGAAGCGTACGCCTCCCGTTTCACCTTCCTCCTAGAAGCCAAAGGGGTCACCGACAAAGAAGACGCCAAGAAGAGGGCGATATTCTTCAGCGTCTGCGGAGAGGAGACGTTTGAAATCGCCCGGGCTCTCCTTGCGCCTGAAGACGTCGCTACTGTTCCATACAAAACAATAATGGAACAGCTGAAGGGGCACTTTTCGCCGCAGCCCTCAGTGGTGGCTCGTCGAAATGCCTTCTACGCAAAGCGGCAAGCCCCTGGGGAAACCATAACTGGGTTTGTGACCTCTCTCCGCCAAGCCGCCCGGTTCTGCAACTTCTCAGAGCTGGAGAACATGCTTCGTGACCGCCTCGTCGGTGGCCTGAAGGATGAGAAGCTGCAACGACGCCTCTACGCTAAGAAGGACCTAACGTTCCAGGTCGCTCTGGAGGAGGCCCTGGCAACAGAAGCTGCCGAGAGGTCGACCCAAGAGGCACGGCCGAGCCTGCCATCCCAACCGAGGGTCCACCATGAAGACCTCACCGACGACTCAGGATCCGACAGGGAGGAGGTGCACCGAGTACAGCAGCGCACTCAAGCAGCGCACAGACCACAGCTGCCTCGACGAGAAGGAGGGAACTGCGCAAGCTGCGGGGAGAGTCACGAGAGGAGGACCTGCCGTTTCCGCAACGCAGAGTGCAGGCAGTGCAGAAAATCGGGACACATCGCCCGGGTGTGTCGGGCTCGGCCCACCCGACACCAGGCATCAGATGACCAATCCAAGAGCCCCAGGTCCCGGGGCCCAACGCACCAAGGCAACTCGACGGAGCTCACGGACTTCCAGGTATACCAGTTGCCCCACCCCAACGTAGAGAAAATTTATGTAGAGGTACAGATAGAGGGGGCCCCATGCCGCATGGAGCTTGACACGGGTTCAACTCTATCCATAATCTCGGCAAGGACCTTAAGGAAACTGTGTCCCACTGGGGGTCCCAAACTCAGGCCGGCCCCATTCACCCTCCGGGACTTCCAGAAACGTAAGGTCCCCACAATGGGGGTGGGGACCTTCAGGGTGCAATACCGAGGGCGGACGCGGCAACTGGACTTGCTTGTGGTCAAGGGCCCCTACATTAGCTTACTGGGATTGGCATGGTTTGGACCACTGGGGCTAGCTGTCACCGGGGTGAACCACACTAGCTTACAAGTGGACGTGGACGCCATATGCAAGGAATTTCCAGGGGTTTTCGATGGGAAATTGGGACAGTATACGGGCCCCCCCATTGCGCTACAGCTTGACCCCGCAGTACGACCGGTCAGGCTCAAGGCCCGCCGGGTCCCGTTCGCCTTGAAACCCCGTATAGACGAGGAATTGGACCGACTCGTAGAGCAAGGAGTGCTGGAGCCGGTGCCTAATGCTCCCTGGGAAACCCCAATCGTCACACCCGTCAAGCCTAATGGTTCGGTCCGCATCTGCGCAGACTACAAATGTACCATAAACAAGGCCCTCACGGCCCACGCATACCCAGTGCCAGTGGTCAGCCATGTCCTTGCCACCCTGGCTGGGTCGAAAATTTTTGGCAAGCTGGACTTGGCCCAAGCATATCAACAGCTGCCAGTAGATGAGGCCACAGCAGAGGCACAGACGATTGTGACGCACAGAGGAGCGTTCAGGGTAAAGCGGCTGCAATTCGGTGTCAGCGTGGCACCAGGCATATTCCAGAATATAATGGACTCTCTCCTTAAAGGGATTCCTGGCGTCACCCCCTTCTTCGATGATGTGTTGATTGCCGGCCCCACACCAGAGGAGTTTGAGGACCGCCTCCGCACCGTTCTGCACCGTTTCCAGACGGCGGGTCTCAAGGTGAAGCGGGAAAAATGTCTACTAGGAGTGCCTCAGGTGGACTTTCTGGGATTTATGGTGGACGCAGAAGGGGTCCACCCGACTGGGGACAAGGTACGGGCCATTTGTGATGCCCCAGCGCCCAAGAGCAAGACTGAACTTCAGGCCTTCTTGGGACTATTGAACTTTTACCATTCCTTCCTTCCCCACAAGGCGGCGGTAGCGGAGCCCCTACACAGACTCCTGGACAAGCGGGCCCCTTGGGTGTGGGGCCAGCGCCAGGAGGCCGCATTCCAGGCAGTCAAGGACTTGCTTGTCTCAAACTCGGTCTTGGCACACTTCGACGAGAGGCTGCCGGTGGTGCTAGCATGCGACGCCTCACCCTATGGCATTGGAGCTGTCCTGGGGCACCAACTCCCGGATGGAAGAGAGGTACCGGTGGCGTACTTTTCCCAGACACTCAACACAACCGAGCGGAACTACTCGCAAATCGACAAGGAGGGTCTGGCAATCGTAAAGGGAGTAAAAAAATTCCATGATTTCTTGTACGGGCGGCCCTTCACCGTGGTGACTGACCACAAGCCGTTGCTTGGCTTGTTTGCCCCCGAAAAGCAGACCCCCCAAGTGCTGTCTCCTCGCGTCCTCAGGTGGTCAATTTTCCTTGCCAGCTACCAGTATGCACTGATTCACCGACCTGGGAAGGCGATGGGCCATGCGGACGCCCTCAGCAGGCTACCACTACCGGAAACAGGCCCTGACCCAGCACCTGCACAAGAGGTTATGAGCCTGGAGCTGCTTCCCGACCGCCCCATTCAGGCACAAGAAGTTGCACACCATTCCAAGAAAGATAGGGTCATCTCCCAGGTCCTGGACTGGGTGTGGAGGGGATGGCCCAGCAGCAGCCCCGGGCCAGAATTCGCCGGCTACACAACCCGCAAACATGAACTGTCGGCCCACAAGGGGTGCCTGTTATGGGGAAGCAGAGTCGTTGTTCCCCAGCCCCTCTGCAAAAGGGTCCTCACAGCCCTACACGAGACACATCCAGGGGTAGTAAGAATGAAGGCCCTTGCCAGGAGTTATGTGTGGTGGCCGGGGATCGATGGAGAGATAGAGGCCTGGGTCAAACACTGCCAGGCCTGCCAAGAATCCCGCCCAGATCCCCCAAGGGCCCCAGTCCAGTCCTGGGAGTCCGCCCGAGCACCATGGTCACGCCTGCATGTGGATTTCGCTGGCCCCTTTCAGGGGAAAACATTCTTCATAGTGGTGGACTCCTACACCAAATGGCTGGAAGTCGCACTGGTACCGTCCACTTCCACGTCCGCAGCCATCCGGGTACTACGCAGGCTGTTTGCAACCCACGGGCTCCCTGACACTCTCGTCTCAGACAACGGGACTGCATTTACGTCAGGAGAATTCCAAACCTTCACAGCGCAGAACGCCATCCGCCACATCCGTTCGGCGCCGTTCCACCCTGCCACCAATGGCCAAGCAGAACGCATGGTGCGGACCACCAAGGACACCCTTCGCCGCATGACGCAAGGGGACTGGGAGTACCGCCTTGCCACATTCCTTCTAGCACAGCACAGCACCCCCAGCTCAACGACTGGCCGGAGCCCCGCTGAACTACTAATGGGTCGGCGCCTTGCAATCAGATTGGACCGCCTTCACCCCGATAGAGCTCAGGATGAGGTAGTGGTGGGGGAAGGCAGGAACCCCCGGACCTTCGAGGCCCAGGACCCAGTGTACGCAAAGAATTTTGGGGCAGGCCCAGCATGGGTACCCGCCACAATCACCAGGGTCACTGGCCCCGTGTCGTACGAGGTGCTAACGGATGGGGGGCAATGCTGGCGCCGCCACTGCGACCAGATACGGCGACGATTCCCGGGAGAAAACCAGGAGGACAGGTCAGAGGAGTCCCAAGGGAACAGCGGGGCAGTGAGGCCCATAGAGCAGGAGGGGCCAGCAGGAGAGGCAGAATCAGTAAATACAGAGAGGACCCGTGAGGCCGAAAGGACACCGGAACCAGAACCACGACTGAGCGAGCCGGTTGCACCAGACCAAACAGCCGCATCACAGCCAGCATCCTTGGAACACGAGCCAGAACCCGGAGCCCGGACCAGGGAACACCCCAGGCCACAACGCACACGTAGGCCGCCGGCATACCTTGAGGACTATGAATGCGACCTCCCGGGCAGGACTGGAACTTAGAGGGGAGGGGTGTTATGTACTGAGTTGAATAGGATCCAAACTGTAGCAGTCTGATTGGTCCTAGAACAATAGGATCCAAAAGGCAGCAGTCTGATTGGTCCTAGAACAATAGGATTCAGAATGCAGCAGTCTGATTGGTCCTAGAACAATGCAGCAGTATGATTGGTTGGCAGGAACCACCCAATCCTGCTCCAGATAGAAGTGAATCCACAACCTGATTGGCTTACAGTAGAATTCCAGAATTAGCCAATCATGTGCAGCCCATTGTGTAAATAATGTATATAAAGCAGATACTGTGAGGGGACATTTATTCATTCCTCCTCACCACTATGAGCTGAATAAAGAGCATGAAATCACTTTGCGACTCTGAGTATATTTCAATGACTTAAAAATTTGTTCATGATGTTTTGTTTTCTTTTTCCTATGTAGTATTGTTGTTATTCTTATTTTTATTTTTTCTTCTGTTGTTATGTTATTTTTGGAAATTAATAAATTGTTATTCCCCCGCCCTGAAAAGGAGGTGACCTTGCGGGTGGGAGAATTGTCTATTTCGAAGGGGCTCCCCAGGGCCATCTAGTCTGAGCTGCTTGCAGTGTGGGAATCGCAGCTGAAGACTGGCTAGCTTCAGGTCAAGGCGTTTGCCTGAGGTTGCTGGGAGGGCAGAATGGTGGAATCACCAGAATAGTAGAGTTGGAAAGACCCCCAGAGGGTCTGATCCAGCGGGCTCTTCTTCTTCTTTGGTTCTCTCTGGGGTTTCAAAAGCAGCTCCTCCTAGCCAAAAGGGCGTTGAAATAGCTGTCGAAAGCATCCCTCCTTGCATCCCATAAGCAACTGTCTGAGCGATATCATTTTTAGCCATATTGCAATGCGTTCTAGAGAGGTCAGTCGCATGTACTCAGAAGGCAGGCACAAGAAATGAGGAGACCTCCAGTGCCGGATTTACGTATAAGCTAAACAAGCTTTAACTTAGGGCCCCACTCTCTTGGGCCCCCCAAAAAAATTAAAGGGGGAAAAACTGGATGTATATTTCCAAAATATAAGATAAAAAACAAATAAAATAAAACCTACATACAGCAACAGTGTTTTGTGTTGTGTAGGCTCTTATGGTGTAAGTCATAGGCCCCGCCTACTAGCCTGCTCCCTAAAACATCACTGGTTTGTTCCTTTCTATATACAGGGTGCCTACATTCTGCATGGACTGTTACGTGCAAATGGCTTTGGATACCTATTAGGTCCATCAATTACCATATAGCATATATTCAACACAAAAAACAGCGACAATTTGTTGTTGACAAAGGACAGCTGGACATATAAAGGGCCCCATTACCTTCAGTAGTTTAGGGCTCATCAAACCTAAATCTGGCCCTGCTTCAGGCATTGTGTCTTCATCGCAGTTATGCTGTTAGGCCCTGCCATAAGCCATGCAACGCACTTCTCTGTGAGCTTACTCTGATGTAAGTCTGGCTGCATTCACTAGGACTTTTTTTTTATTATTGTATGTATTACGTTGTGTGCTAGACGCTTCTAATTCCCTAGAATCAGCAAGTGCTGTATATGTGTGTCGATAAACCATATATCTGCTGTGCGTCATTTCTAAAAGGAAACACAGACCCTGAGCAAAGCTAATGGAATGCCTGGAATCTCACACTGCTTGGATATTGGGGTGGAGTGTGTTGCAACCTTATCCATACTGCACTATTTGTAATCTAGTGGTGCAGCAATGAAACTGCTAGCACATTTGCAATACCTACGCAGGGTCCAAGGTCCGTATAGTCAAAGCTATGGTTTTCCCAGTAGTGATGTATGGAAGTGAGAGCTGGACCATCAAGAAGGCTGATCGCCGAAGAACTGATGTTTTTGAATTCTGGTGCTGGAGGAGACTCTTGAGAGTCCCATGGACTGCAAGAAGATCAAACCTATCCATTCTGAAGGAAATCAGCCCTGAGTGCTCACTGGAAGGACAGATCCTGAAGCTGAGGCTCCAATACTTTGGCCACCTCATGAGAAGAGAGGACTCCCTGGAAAAGACCCTGATGTTGGGAAAGATGGGGGGCACAAGGAGAAGGGGACGACAGAGGACGAGATGGTGGGACAGTGTTCTCGAAGCTACCAGCATGAGTTTGACCAAACTGCGGGAGGCAGTGGAAGACAGGAGTGCCTGGCGTGCTCTGGTCCAGGGGGTCACGAAGAGTCGGACACGACTAAACAACAACAAAGCAGGGTCCAGTCTGGATACAGATTGGATGGGGCATCCTGTACTCACAGTGTCCAGCCTGTGGGAAACCTGCAAGCAGAATTTGGGCACAAGGCCTCTCTCCCTTCCTGTGATTTCCAGCATCTGGTATTCAGAAGCAAGTACTGCCTCTATTATGGGATGCTGGCAGCAACTGGAAAGAGTTTATGGACTCAGGAGGAGACGTTCTCCTCAAGAATTGGGACCCTGGTGAAAGAACTGCTGGTGCAATGAGTGCTGCTGTCCTCTGGTGTGTGCACACCCTTTTGTTCTTTCTCAAAGATGCATTTCCTGTCTTCCTGCTCTATTCTTGGAGCGCCTGAAGCAAGTCATCTCATGAGCATTAGAAAAGCAAGCCCCAAGGAAAAGAGTCAACAGCAATAACACAGCGGATGTTATAGATGAACTGTTGCCACGATGCGCCCTGCGTCATAGAGATGGTCCTCGGTTTGAAGAATCCTGGGAGCGGCACCCTCACAAAACTACAATTCCCAGCACCCTTAAACTACAGAACTACAGGTGGGGCTCCCTCCCAGCCCTACCTGGAGATGCCAGGGAGTGAACCTGAGACCTTCTGCATGCAAAACATATGCTCTGCCATTGAGCCACTGCCTTTCCCCTAATAACACAGTACAGTCCGTGCCGTCCTCTATAGCGTTTGCAATTCCTGCTAATAATAATAATAATAATAATAATAATAATAATAATTTATTTATACCCTGCCCATCTGACTGAGTTTCCCCAGCCACTCTGGGCAGCTTCCAACCAAGTGTTAAAAACAACACAGCATTAAACATTAAAAACTTCCCTGAACGGGGCTGCCTTCAGATGTCTTCTAAATGTCAGGTAGTTGTTTATCTCTTTGATGGGAGGGCGTTCCACAGGGCGGGCGCCACCACCGAGAAGGCCCTCTGCCTGGTTCCCTGTAACTTGGCTTCCAGCAGTGAGGGAACCGCCAGAAGGCCCTCAGAGCTGGACCTCTGTGTCCAGGCTGAACGATGGGGGTGGAGACGCTCCTTCAGGTATACTGGGCCGAGGCCGTTTAGGGCTTTAAAGGTCAGCACCAACACTTTGAATTGGGCTCGGAAACATACTGGGAGCCAATGCAGATCTCTCAGGACCGGTGTTATGTGGTCCTGGCGGCTGCTCCCAGTCACCAGTCTAGCTGCTGCATTCTGGATTAATTGGAGTTTCTGGGTCACCTTCAAAGGTAGCCCCACGTAGAGAGCATTGCAGTAGTCCAAGCGGGAGATAACTATGCACCACTCTGGCAAGACAGTCCTTGTTTTGTGTCATATATGTAGATACAATAAACACACACGACATAACCGGCTGTACGTTTGAAGAAATAATATATACTATTCATTGTATTAAATTGTAGATTTCAACAGCAGCTACTACTATGCTATAATATCCACTGTCCTGTGATATCATATATGAGTTTGTACTACTGATGAAGCCCAAGATGGCGAAACAAGGCTAATATTACGGAAATCCTCGTCTTAGACTCTGAAAGGATTCTGTGGAACTGCAAAAACCTTTCGTGTGGACTGTTGGACTCTATGAACAGACAGGTGGAATAGACATTTTCACATGTATGGACCTTATGCATAAACTGATTAGAGAATGAACTGATCCACTGGGTCTTCTACATTTTTCGTTGAACTTCATTTGTTACTTCTGTTGAAATCTACAATTCAATACAACGAATAGTATATATTATTTTTTCAAACGTACAGCTGGTTATGTCTTGTGTGTTTATTGAATTTGTTTATATATGTAGATACAGCATGCATATTCTAAACTCCTGTACCCCAGACATTGATGAAGATATTGAACAACATTTGACCTGGGACAGAGGCAATAGGTAATAGGCAATAGACCATGGGTTCAGGGCCATCTTAAGCATATCTGGTGCCGTGGTGCAAAGATCCCTCCAGCGCCCCCCCCGGCAACTCCAAAACAAGGGAGGGGGCGGTGGAAAATGTCCTCTGCCTCCCCCACCGCCCCGATCCCCAGCGTGGTAGCAGCAATCAAGCAGGAAAACGTGCTGGCAGACATGCTGTCCGGCGTTGGGGCGCCTGTGAAGGCTGCACACCGCCTTTTGCCAGGAAGCAGTAGGACAACGACCGGGAGCAGGGCCGTCTTAAGCAGATGCAGAGGCTTGGGAGGGAAGGTGGCAGCTTCCATCCTAAGCCTCTGTGGGGGTCGGTCTCCTCCTGCGGAGGCTTGGGAAGGAAGCTGCATGCCTGCCAGCCATATACCGTATTTTTCACTCTATAAGACGCACCAGACCATAAGACACACCTAGTTTTGGGAAGAGGAAAACAAGAAAAAAAATATTGCCAGAACAGCAAGAGGGATCTGGCTTCTGGGATAGCTTCTTGCTGTTCTGGCTTATGGGATAGCCACACGCAGCCTCTCCTGGGCAGCGGGATGAAGGCTCCCTTTAAAGAGTGTGTGGAGTGTGCGTGCGGCTCTTGGGGGCTTTTCCCCTAGAAGGGAGAAGGGCAGCCCATCAGTCCCTTCTCCTTCCTCGGGGAAAAGCCCCCAAGAGCCGCACACACGCTCCACGCGGCTCTTTAAAGGGAGTGCTGAGCAGAGCCTCCTGCCTGCATTTGCTCCATAAGACGCACACACATTTCCCCTTATTTTTAGGAGGGGAAAAGTGCGTCTTATAGAGCGAAAAATACGGTAGTTGGCGGGGCGCAGCTGGCAGGCGTGCAGGGAAAGGGGAGGCTGCCGGCAAAGCTGCGCAAGTCCCCTACTCGCTAGGGCGCCCCTGAGAGGCTGGCACCCTGGTGCAGAGAACCACTAAGACCAATGGGAAAGACGGCTTTGCATGGGTTGTTACCTCCACCTGCAATGACAGGGATTTATAAATTACTACCCGATGGGTGTGGCTACCTCCCAACTGGTTGTGTATCCACCTTATGATAGTTCCTTCTAATTTGCATTTATCCAATCTGCAGGTGAGCTGTCCTTGATAGACCAGCCGGTACATTCACAGCTCTGCTATTAATCATTAACACGCCCTGATGCCTCAGCAAGTTGGCCAACACAGTTGCATTTAAGAGCTGATGCAAAGATTGCTCATTGCAGCACACAGTCCCCGGCATCTCACAATTCCAGGGTGTGCTTTCTTTCCAATGCTGGCTGCCCAAATTGTGACCCACAACCAAATCCCAGGACCAATTCCACCCTTGTGTACTCAGTTACCTGTGAGCAAGCTCTGTTGAACTCAGTGGAGTTTAAGCAGGCATAAGACTGGGCAGTAAATGCATGCCAATGTGTGTCTTCTTAGAATTAAGGTGGCAATTTGATGCATGCTTACACAGGAGTAGACGCGCTCTTGGCCTGATCCCGCAGGCTCTTCTTATGTTCCCCAAAACAGGACCTGAGTCCAAAAGCATCTCTCGCCACCTGTTTCCCAGCAAAACTGACTCCAAGGGCGGAGTCCCCATCTGACTATACATTTAAAACACCATCATACCATTTTCTAAGGGACTCGGGTGGCGCTGTGGACTAAACCACAGAGCCTAGGACTTGTCGATCAGAAGGTCAGCGGTTCGAATCCCCGCAACGGGGTGAGCTCCCGTTGCTCGGTCCCTGCTCCTGCCAACCTAGCAGTTCGGAAGCATGTCAAAGTGCAAGTAGATCAATAGGTACCGCTCCAGCGGGAAGGAAAACGGCGTTTCCGTGCGCTGCTCTGGTTCACCAGAAGCGGCTTAGTCCTGCTGGCCACATGACCCAGAAGCTGTACGCCGGCTCCCTTGGCCAGTAAAGCGAGATGAGCGCCACAACCCCAGAGTTCGGTCACGACTGGATTTAATGGTCACGGGTCCCTTTACTTTTACATACCATTTTAAACAGGCATGGATTCTCCCAAAGAATCCTGGGACCTGTAGTTTGTTAAGACTGTTGTTAGGAGACCCTGTTCCCCTCCCTGCTCTACAACTCCCGGAGAGTTCCCTGGGAAGAGAGATTGATTGTTCAAACCTCTCTGGGAATTGTAGATCAGGGAAGGGAATAGGCGTCTCTCAGCAGCTCACTGCACCTGTAACAAACGACAAGGTCAATCTCAAGGTGCTAGTGTACAAAGTCCTGGGGACCAGTTTAACTATGAGGTCACCTTACCCCACAAATGCCCACTCATCTGGTTTCATCAGCTGAACTGGCCCTGTTACAGGTGCCACGGAATACCTGTTCCACATTTGTAGGAAATCGATTTTTCCGTATGGCGGCACCTACACTTTGGAACTCCCTGCTTATTGACATCAGGTAGGCACCTTCACTGAACTCTTATTGGCACCTGCTAAAAGCATTTTTGTTCAGACAAGTCTACCCAAATGTTTATATTGAAGATTCCACTCCTCATTTATTGCTGGTGTTAATTTTTGGAATGTTTTGATTGCTTTTCCTAACAATTTTATTGTTTTATCGTTTTTGCAAACCATGTTGAGGCTGTTTTTCAGAATGCGGCAACTAGACTGGAGACTAGGAGTGGCCGCCGAGACCACATAATACCAGTCTTGAAAGACCTACATTGGCTCCCGGTACGTTTCCGGGCACAATTCAAAGTGTTGCTGCTGACCTTTAAAGCCCTAAACGACCTCAGTCCAGTATACCTGAAGGAGCGTCTCCACTCCCATCGTTCAGCCCGGACACTGAGATCCAGCACTGAGGGCCTTCTGGCAGTTCCCTCACTGTGAGAAGCGATGTTACAGGGAACCAGGCAGACGGCCTTCTTGGTAGTGGCTCCTGCCTTGTGGAACGCCCTCCCACCAGATGACAAAGAAATAAACAACTACAGTGGTACCTCAGGCTAAGAACTGTTCCTAACCTGAGGTATCACTTCAGCTAATGGGGCCTCCTGCTGCTGTGGCGCTGACGGGGCACGATTTCTGTTTTCATCCTGAAGCGAAGTTCTTAACCCAAGGTACTGTTTCTCGGTTAGCGGAGTCTGTAACCTGAAGTGTCTGTAACCTGAGGTACCACTGTATCTGACTTTTAGAAGACATCTGAAGGCAGCCCTATTTAGAAAAGTTTTTAATGACTGAAGTTTTAATATATTCTTAATATTTTGTTGGAAGCCACCCAGAGTGGCTTGGGAAACCCAGCCAGATGGGTGGGGGTATAAATAATAAATTATTATTTATTATTATTATATCATCATCATTGTATTATTATATTATTATTAATTATTATTATTATTATTATATTAAACAAACCAAGTGGTATATAGAGTTTATGAAATAATAATTAAATCACAGCCCTGGGGATTCTTTGGGGAAGCCATGATTATTTAAAGTTGCTGTATGCACAGTGCAGATGGGGCCACAACCATAGTGGCTAGTAGCCACAATAAGAACACGACCCATCTATCCCAGCATCCTCTTCTCACAGAGGCCAACCAGGGAGCAGGATTCGAACACAAGAGCCCTTTCTCCCTTGCTGTGGTTTCCATTCCAACAATTACCGTATTTTTCGCTCCATAAAACGCACATTTTCCCTCTTAAAATCTAAGGGGAAATGTCTGTGCGTCTTATGGAGCGAGTGTGTGGTCCCTGGGGCTGGGGGGGGGGGGACCTGGGCTTCCCCCACCGCCAGCCCTACAAACTCAGGGAGCAGCAGGAAGCCTCTGCCTGAAGCCTCCAGAGTGCAGCGGGAACTCTTTAGGGAAGCTTTTAATGTTTGATGTATTACAGTATTTTAATATTTTTTTGGAAGCCGCCCAGAGTGGCTGGGTAACCCCAGCCAGATGGGCGGAGTATAAATAATAAAATTATTATTATTATTATTATGGTTGGGTGCATCCTATAGAGCGAAAAATACGGTAGTATTCAGAAGCATTTCCTGCCTCCAACTGTGGCTTGCAGCCATCCATAACCCTTTCTCTTTTAAAGCTATCACGTCCTCCTGGGCTTCTCCCTCCTGAAATACAACAATAACGACAATTATTATTATTATTATTATTATTACCCCACCCATCTGACTGGGTTGCCTACTCTGGGCAGCTTCTAACATAATATAAAAACATAATAAACCACCAAACATTAAAAACTTCACTATGCAGGGCTGCATTCTAAAAGTTGTTTCCTGGGCATCTGAACTGCTGCCTTCCCCAGCGCTTCTAATACTGGATAGCTTTCCGTGTCTCTATAGGAAATGTATGCTTTTGTTTGCGTTCTACAATTTCCAATTCCCATTTAATTCGGCAAACCGAATGAATAATAATAATAATAATTTTTATTGATACCCCGCCCTCCCCAGCCAAGGCCGGGCTCAGGGCTGCTAACAAGCAATAATGTGTGTATCTGAAGAAGTGTGCTTGCACACGAAAGCTCATACCAAGAACTAACTTAGTTGGTCTTAAAGGTGCTACTGGAAGGATTTTTTTTATTTTGATTATGGCAGACCAACACGGCTACCTATCTGTAACTGTAAGCAATAATAAAAACAAGTTGATTGAATACAACTTAAAAACAAGATTAAAATACAACATTAAAATATTGAAACATTAAAATATTAAAATGCAGCCTCATCACAGGAGGAGAAAGGAAAAAGAAAAAAGGGGAGGGAATCAAATTGACTCCAGTGAAGGCTTGCGTCCGCTCCGAAATAGCACCGAGTGATGCAGTGCACGCATACGGCTTCCTCGGGAGCAAGCGTGCGCCTGGCAACGTCCGGTGCGCCGGGCAGGCGGGGCCGGGCGGCTTCCTTCGCCAATGAGGCCGGGCCAGATCAGGCCGGGGAAACCCGCCGGCCGCGCCGCTCCTCGCCTGCGGGCCGGGCCGCACGTCCACCGGCAGGAGGCGGAGGCAGGAGGCGGGACGGAGCCGCCCCGCCGCCGGCGCCGGCGCTTCGGAGCTGAGCTACCCGGCAGAGCCACACTCGCGCGCAGCCATGCAGCCGCTTCTCGCCTTCCTCGTGCCTCTCCTCCTGGGCTGCGCAACTTGCGCGCAACCGCCGGGCTCCGCCGAGCAGCGCTGCTTCTGCCAGGTGAGTGTCGCGCGCGCGCGCCCATCCGCGCGCTCCCCACCCTCGGCTGCCGCCGGTCCCGGGGCGCGCCTGGTGCGTAAAAACGCAGCGCCACGGGGCTTGCTCCAGAGGAAAGGGATCCGATCCGGTTGGGGGTTCGGGTTGCGCTGTAAACAGCCGAGGGGGAGAACTGGTCCCGGAGCCCCCATCCTCTGAAGGCACTCTGCACATGCTCAGGGCACGATGGCGGCCTGGATTCAGAAGCTGAATCTGTGATTGGTTGGAGACGTTCGGGGGTCGCGTTTCCTTCTCCACGCGCCTCCCCTTGGAAAGGTTTTTTTTGCTTTTTGGCTGAGCTTCTCTCGTTAGTCTTTAGGAGACGCAAATCACTGTTGATCTCTTTCTCCTTAATTACATTATTCATTGATGATTTGCATTGCTTAATGAGACTTGCGGTGGCGGTTCAGCTCCTCCTCGGCGTGTCCTCAGTCCCAAAGGCGCTGCTCCTTACACCAGCTGCTAATTGCGCCTGCCTTCTTTCAACAAGAGCAGAGAACTCCCAGGGCGCAACCTGCCCATAACTGGCAGTGCGATCCTAAACATACTCAGCGGTAAATCCTGAAGAGCTATCTTTTCAGGAAGCGCGCCCGGGGTGGCAGAGCCTTGGTGCCTTTGGGAAGAAGGAAGAGGTGAAGAAAGGCAAGAACTGGGGTTACGCCCTGCCTTGGGAAGTGTTGCGGTTGGCTATAGAAGCTGAGACCCCTAAAAGTGTAGAAGTAGTAGTAGTAGTAGTAGTAGTAATAATAATAATAATAAATTTATGTATATGCCACCCATCTGACTGTGTTGCTCCAGCCACTCCAGGCAGCTCCCAACAAAAATTAGTAAACACACAATGCAACATCAAACACCAAAAACTTCCCTAGGTAGGTTGTGGTGGGTGCTCTGGATATGCCCAGAGGCACTCTCTTCTTCAGGGGTCACAACCTTTTTCAGCCGTGGGCTGGTCCACTGTCCCTCAGACCATGTGGTGGGCCGGAGTATACAGTGGTACCTCGGGTTACAGACGCTTCAGGTTACAGACTCCGCTAACCCAGAAATAGTGCCTCCGGTTAAGAACTTTGCTTCAGGATGAGAACAGAAATCGTGCTCCAGCGGCGTGGCAGCAGCAGGAGACCCCATTAGCTAAAGTGGTGCGTCAGGTTAAGAACAGTTTCAGGTTAAGAACGGACCTCAGGAATGAGTTAAGTACTTAACCTGAAGTACCACTGTATTTTGAAAAAAAAAATGAACAAATTCCTATGCCCCACATATAACCCAGAGATGCATTTTAAATAAAAGCACACATTCCACTCATGTAAAAACACCAGGCAGGCCCCACAAATAACCCAGATACGCATTTTAAATAAAAGCACACAGTCTACTCATGTAAAAACACACTGATTCCCGGACCATCCGCAGGCCGGATTGAGAAGGCGATTGGGCCGCATCCGGCCCCTGGGCCTTAGGTTCCCTACCCCTGCTCTTCATTGTTACTTTGTACATTCCAAGCCCTACTTCAGGTCATGCCCTGTTCAGCCCTCATCCTGCCCCAGACATCACCTGCAGCACTCACTTTAATGGAACAGAGCCAGACTGTCTTATGGCAACCCTGTTATTTCAGACAATCTACCGGTACTTCCTAGTGGATCAGGCTTCAAACTGCTTGCTCAGTCTTTGACTGAGCAGGGGATCCAGACCTAGTATGGCAGCTTTCCCCAACCTCGTGCCCTTTTGTTGCTTTGGGCATCCCTAACTCACCGGCTTAGGGAAGGCTGGGATAGATTCCTGTCTCAGTTTTCTAATATTTTGCCTATGTGCCTTTTGCAAAATGAAATCGGATGCATAAGGTGGTATCCAACAAAGTAATACTGTCAGTGCGAGGACTTTCGGCTGTGGAGCAGAGCTTTCCGTCCTTTCTCTGTGCACCCCTTAAATTTGTTTTGGGGGTTCCCCTGAAAACCTCTGGAGCAGGCTTTGGAGAGGATGCAAGGGAACAGTTCTGTGGTGCAATTAGAAATCTTGCACTAACAGGACTGCTTCACTGGATGCCGCCCATAGAGTTGTAGTCTTGTAAACAGACAGTCGTTGCCCGAAATCCTCCTGGTTTGACTCTGATCTACTGTCCAGCTTTTCTTGAATTAACAATGCTTGCCATTTTAGCCGTAACAGTAATTTCTCCGTATTTTCTCCATGGCCTTCTCCTCCATCTGTTTGCTGAGTTCTTTTTATAGGGGGTGACTAAGACTAATAAGTTATTCCTCTGTCACTTGCAATGCTTTTTCTGTGTGTGTGTGTGTGTGTGCGCGTGTGCGGGTGCCTGGAGTTCGTTAATATGTTCTTTTGAACTCTCTTAATGTGCAAATGACAGAGTGGTGGAGAAGGAAATGCGGAAGGTGTAAACAGAGGTGGCGTAGTGTGTGAGCAATTACGCCAGCCGTTCTGAAATGTGTCCTTTCCTGGGTGGTAGACAATACTAGACTGCGCTGCCTGGTGGAAAAACCCTCCCTGTGGGCTGTATTTACCCAGGAGAAATCTCCCTCGTAAATGTATTTACTCTTGAGAAGTTGCCCCTAAGTTGCCATTGAGCTGGTGGATTTATTTACCCTTTACCCAAAAGATCCCACCCAGGCTGGGTTGCATAGATCATAAAATCACATTGATCATAAAAAAAACACCTGCAAGAACATTCTGCATGTGATTGCCATGAAACGAGAGCAAAAATAATGGAGTGGCCAAACAGAGACAGCAATGCTTCTGGAAGTCAGTTGCTGGTAGCCACGGGAAGGGAGAGGGGTCTTGTGTTCGAATCCTGATCGCAGGTTTCCCAGAAGTGGCATCTGGTTGGCCAGTGTGAGAAAAGGTTGCGAAAAAGTGTGCATCCTCAGCAACTGCTAGAAAGAGATTGACACGGGTTCAAGACAGGGCAGGTCTTTCCAAAGCTAGGGTCCTGCTGTTGCCCTTGGCCATTAGGGGTTGCCCTCAGCTGCGGGTTGGAAAGTAAATCCCAGGCTAGCTCAGTCCCACCCCTGCCCTTGGAACGCCCCATTTCAGGACTTTTCATTGGGCCCTACTGGGTGGTCAGGGTATATATCCCACCTGTGGGCCTCCCAGTTGCCCACATTCATGGAATCACAGAGGATCAGCTAGCACAACCCCATGAAATGCAAGAATCACACCTTGGGAGATCACTTGCATCCAGCCCAGGAAATCTCGGAAGCGGCTTTGCAGCACACAGGTCAAAGAGGAAGTTTCCAAACGCCAGAGAGATGCAAAACCTGACATGCTTCCTGTTCAAGATCAGTGCCGGATTTGCGCATAGCTGTCAACCTTCCCTTTTTTTTGCGGGAAATTCCCTTATTCCAGTGCCATTTCCTGCTGCTATCCCGGATTGTTAGATATCCTGTAGACTGTCCCCGGGACAGGTGAGGCTGCTGATCCCTTACTTTCAAATCTGAAAGTTGACAGCTATGGATTTGCGTATAAGTTAAACAAGCTATAGCTTAAAGGTAAAGGGACCCCTGATCATTGGGACCAGTCGTGACCGACTCTGGGGTTGCAGCACTCATCTCACTTTATTGGCCAAGGGAGCCGGCGTACAGCTTCCGGGTCATGTGGCCAGCATGACTAAGCCGCTTCTGGCGAACCAGAGCAGCGCACGGAAACGCCGTTTACCTTCCCGCCGGAGCGGTACCTATTTATCTACTTGCACTTTGACGTGCTTTTGAACTGCTAGGTTGGCAGGAGCAGGGACCGAGCAACGGGAGCTCACCCTGTCGCGGGGATTCGAACCGCCGACCTTCTGGGTGGGAACGCCCCCCCTAAAGATCCCGAGGCAAAGGCAAAACCGACATGGGAGGAACACCTGCCAAATATTTGGGTCCTTGGTTGTTATAGAGCAGAGCTTTCCAGACTTTTCACGTTTTTAGACCCACATCATTTCGCGACACAGTAATTCAGTTTTACTAGCTAACTGGAGATTAAACTAACCTCTATCCAGCCCCGGAAAGAGTGCAGGGAGCATTCATTCGACACACCTACACACTCCAGCTGACACACAAATGTGTCGCTTTCCACCATTTGGAACGCTCTGCTTTAGGGCATCTTGAACGGGGCCGGATTTAGGTTTGATGAGGTCCTAAGCCAGGCTTCCTCAACCTCGGCCCTCCAGATGTTTTGAGACCAATTCCCATCATCCCTGACAACTGGTCCTGCTAGTTAGGGATCATGGGAGTCGTAGGCCAAAAATCTGGAGGGCCAAGGTTTCCTATGCCTGCCCTAAGCAACTGAAGGTAATGGGGTGCTTTATATGTCCAGCTGTCCTTTGTCAACAACAAATTGTCGCTGTTTTTTGTGTTGAATATATGCTGTAAGTAATTTATGGACCTAATAGGTATCTATAGCCATTTGCACATAACAAAATGTGTGATATTTGAGGGAGCAGGCTAGCAGGTGTGGCCCATGACACATCATAGGAGCCTACACAACACAAACACTGTTGCTGTATGTAGGTTTTATTTTATTTTTATCCTATATTTTGGAAATGTACAGTGGTACCTCTGGATACCAAACTGCGGGAGGCAGTGGAAGACAGGAGTGCCTGGCGTGCTCTGGTCCATGGGGTCACGAAGAGTCGGACACGACTAAACGACTAAACAACAACAACAACCTCTGGATACGAACAGGATCCATTCCGGAGCCCTGTTCGCATCCTGAAGTAAACATAACATGTGCCTGCGCATGCGCAGGCTGCGTTTCACAGATTTCGCACATGCACGTGATGTCATTTTGAGGGTCAGTGCATGCGCGAGCGGCGGAACCCAAAAGTAACGTGCTCCGTTACTTCCAGGTCGCCATGGAGCACAACCCGAAAATACTTAACTTGAATCTACTTCAACCCGAGGTATGACTGTACATCCAGGTTTCCCCCCCCCTTTACATTTGTTTTGGGGGCCCCCTAAGCTATAGCTTTAAAGGGACGTGGGTGGCGCTGTGGGTTAAACCACAGAGCCTAGGACTTGCTGATCAGAAGGTCGGCAGTTCAAATCCCCGCGACGGGGTGAGCTCCTGTTTCTCTGTCCCTGCTCCTGCCCACCTAGCAGTTCGAAAGCACGTCAAAGTGCAAGTAGATCAATAGGTACCACTCCGGCGGGAAGGTAAACGGCGTTTCCTTGCGCTGCTCTGGTTCGCCAGAAGCGGCTTGGTCATTCTGGCCACATGACCCGGAAGCTGTACGCTGGCTTCCTTGGCCAATAAAGCGAGATGAGTGCTGCAACCCCAGAGTCGGTCACGACTGGTCCCAATGATCAGGGGTCCCTTTACCTTTAAGCTATAGCTTGTTTAGCTTATACGCAAATCCATAGCTGTCAACTTTCAGATTTGAAAGTAAGGGATCAGCAGCCTCACCTGTCCCGGGGACAGTCTACAGGATATCTAACAATCCGGGATAGCAGCGTGAAATGGCACTGGAATAAGGGAATTTCCCGCAAAAAAAAGGGAAGGTTGACAGCTATGCGCAAATCCGGCACTGATCTTGAACAGGAAGCATGTCAGGTTTTGCATCTCTCTGGCGTTTGGAAACTTCCTCTTTGACCTGTGTGCTGCAAAGCCGCTTCCGAGATTTCCTGGGCTGGATGCAAGTGATCTCCCAAGGTGTGATTCTTGCATTTCATGGGGTTGTGCTAGCTGATCCTCTGTGATTCCATGAATGTGGGCAACTGCGAGGCCCACAGGTGGGATATATACCCTGACCACCCACCCCCCAGTAGGGCCCAATGAAAAGTCCTGAAATGGGGCTTTCCAAGGGACTGAGCTAGCCTGGGATCTGGTGGATCCCAAACCGGTCTCACAGTCGTCATGAGAGCAGGACCTCCACCTTCTGTTGCAGCTGCCATGCTCCATAAAGCCGCTCCAACACGATGGGGAGTTAGGATTGTGCCAAAGCTTCTGTTATTTCACCGCTGGGAGCAACTTGCAATTGTAGAAGCTGATAGAGGAGGACGGGATTCCATTTCCTTAAATTGCAACTTGACTTCCTTTCATATTTCAGAAAGCATTCTATATTGAGGTTTTAGGCAGGCCTGGTTTTCAATCGCTGCTTGCCTGAGTGACAAACCTTGCAAGGTTCTTGTGAGAATATAGTGTACGCCTTGAGAGAGGGAGAAATAAAAACACACCGGCGTTAAAAACTCCTTCGGGAGGAAGGGCAGGATATAAATTCAATAAATGAATAATAGTAAAATAATACAAAATAGACGCCAAAAACATTTAAAAAATAAAAACATACGCATATTTCGTTGGTGGCGAGTGATTAAAAATAATAAATTCTTTATTTAGTTGATCGGTCTGGTGAATTAGAATCTAAAGATCACTTTGCTTGGTCAGAGCTAGGTATGCCCAGTGTCCTTTTTCTGTCAGGTGACAGCTAAATTTCTCCAGTTGGCCATGATGAAAATGCGTCCTGTGTTTTCTGCCCAGCATCTGGCTCCAACATCTGTAGGTACACTGGCACTGACCATGGAGGCTCAATTTAGTTGGGGGTGGGGGCCTAACAGACCTTGCTTTTTGACTCATCCTTTCATTTGAACATCACACCCAAGCTATTGTGCCGTTGCCACATCTCCAGGGAGTGCATTCTGCAAGTTAATTATGTGTTGTGTGTCTGTGCAAAAGTGCCTTGCTGCCAGCCGGTGTGTCTGCTGGGTGACTCATTTGCAAGGCTGGGAGGGGAGGGGAACAGATTCCTTCTCTCCTGGAGAGAAAGAGAATGTGCGTATGTATCTTAGAGGTATAGAGGGGATACACCAGGGGTCAGCAAACTTTTTCATCAGGGGGCCTGTCCACTGTTCCTCAGACTTTGTGAGACTATATTTTGGAAAAAAATAAATGAACAAATTCCCATGCCCCACAAATAACCCAGAGATGTATTTTAAATAAAAGCACACAATCTTTTACAGTCATACCTCGGGTTACAGCCGCTTCAGGTTGCGTTTTTTCGGGTTGCAGACTGCCGAAACCCGGAAGCACCGGAATGGGTTACTTCCGGGTTTCGGCGGTCACGCATGCGCAGAAGCACCGAATCGCAACCCGTGCCTGCGCAGACACGGGTTGCGAACGCTGTGGGTTGCGAACGTGCATCCGACACTGATTACGTTCGCAACCCGAGCATCCACTGTATTTAAAATTAAATGTTAAAACACCAGGCAGGCCCAACAAACAACCCAGAGATGCATTTTAAATAAAAGGGCATATTCTACTCATGTGAAAACACACTAATTCCCGGACCATCCGCGGGCCGGATTGAGAAGGCGATTGGGCTGGATCCGGCCCCCGGGCCTTAAGTTTGCCTATCCCTGGAATACACACCTTCTCTGTCTTCAATGAGATTGGAAAAGCCATGCATTTGAAAAACCAAGCCAGCTAAACCGGCCACCTGAAACACAGCAGGTGAACAGGTGCCGGATTGGCAGGCTGTGTCAACAACAGTCCTGGCCATTTAGGAGGGTGCCCAGTTGGCAACGCTTTGCATTTGACAAGGAGAGGTTGAATAAGAAGCAGGCTGGGATTTGCATCTCTCTGGTGTTTGGCAACTTCCTTCCTGCCTACGTGCTGCCAGGCCACCTCTGAAGTTTCCTTTGCTGGAAGCAACTGCGCTCATAAAAGCTTCTTGAATTCAGTTTCTCCAGGGGGTGTTGCATCACGTTTGGGATCTCATGCCAACAATGGCAGGGCAGAAAAAGTGACCTGAAAGCTTTTTCTTTGAATGGCAAGGCTCCAGAGAGGGACAATTTCCTGCATGCATTGAAGCCATTATTATTATTATTATTATTATTATTATTATTATTGCTGCTGCAATCTCAGGCTGAGCTGAATCATAAATATAGTCTGCATTTGAGGGTTTGGTGTACTCCTGTAACCTGTACAGTGGTACCTTAGGTTAAGTACTTAATTCGTTCCAGAGGTCTGTTCTTAACCTGAAACTGTTCTTAACCTGAAGCACCACTTTAGCTAATGGGGCCTCCCGCTGCTGTCACGCCACCAGAGCCCGATTTCTGTTCTTATCCTGAAGCAAAGTTCTTAACCTGAAGCACTATTTCTGGGTTAGCGGAGTGTGTAACCTGAAGCGTATGTAATCCGAGGTACCACTGTAGTAGTACCAATGTTATATTAAAAAATAATTATCTAAAGACTTTGCAGGATAGATAGGACACTTCCATCACATATGATATGATACGATAATCTTTATTGTCATTGTCCCATACAGAACAACGAAGTTGAAAAAAATCTACATCAGACATTCAAAAACCAACAAGCCTGCTATCCCAGCCTGGTTAGCCCCCTAAAAACTCTGATACCCCATAATTAAATACAATGTACTCCCATAGAGACAACCTTACACTGCGTTTAAAACCAAAATTGCATTGGATAGAAACTCAGGCGGCTAGTCCTAGTCTTTATAACCCTGTAGGTCCTTGTACTGCCACATAAGGTACTTTCTAAAATTATGTCGTAGTGAAGCTAAATATAAAGCTTAAAGTGTGGGGGAATCAGGTGGGGCAGGGTGATATTTTTTGGGGGGGGGGCAGGGGGAAGTAGCCGGAGTTGAGCCCCTCTGCCACTCAAAATCGCAGCCTCTTGATGATGCTTTTAAAAGGTAAAGGGACCCCTGACCATTAGGTCCAGTCGTGACCGACTCTGGGGTTGCGGCGCTCATCTCGCTTTATTGGCCAAGGGAGCCAGCGTACAGCTTCCGGGTCATGTGGCCAGCAGAACTAAGCCGCTTCTGGCGAACCAGAGCAGCGCACGGAAATGCCGTTTACCTTCCCGCCGGAGCGGTACCTATTTATCTACTTGCACTTTGACGTGCTTTCGAACTGCTAGGTTGGCAGGAGCAGGGACCGAGCAATGGGAGCTCACCCCGTCACGGGGATTCGAACCGCCCACCTTCTGATCGGCAAGTCCTAGGCTCTATGGTTTAACCCACAGCGCCACCTGCGTCCCGATGATGCTTTTACTTACTTTTTTTTAAAGTTGGGGTTTCATTACACACACCTCTGTGTAACATTTAATTTACCCCGGTAGGTTTGTTTGAAAGGTGACCTGGATCGAGTATGTAAAGTACTTTCATCATTCCAGTACACATATAAATGTTAATTATGTTGTTGTTTTTGTTAGACGTCCCCTAATTATTTCGCTGCTTTCCAGTCCTCATTGCTTCTTAATTTCTCCTCAGGTGACTGGCCATTTGGACGACTGTACTTGCGACGTTGAGACTATTGATAGCTACAACAACCGCAAGATTTTCCCTAGCCTGCAGAAACTTTTGGAAAGCGATTATTTCAGATATTACGAGGTAATGCTTATACTTTTCTTTTTTTTAATACCCCCCCCCCGCCCCAATGCCTTGGCAAACCATTTCTCAAAAGAAAAAACTGCGCTTGCCTCATCGGAATGCATATCGTAAATCTAAAAGTTTTTTCATCTTTTCCTGACAAGTTAAAATCTCTTGCCTGGAACTAAAAATCACCTAGACCAACCGAAGCAATTTCTGCCTTGATCTCTGCAGGTTAACCTAAAGAAGCCTTGTCCTTTTTGGAGCGACGACAGTCACTGTGGAATTAGAGACTGTGCTGTAAAGCCATGTCCATCGGTAAGTGCGAAACGTCGCAGAATCACAGAAGGGACCACGAGGGGCATCTAGTCCAACCCCCTGGCATGCAGGAATCTTTTGGCCTAATGTGGAGTTCAGACTCACGAAACCCTGAGATTAAGAGTCTCATGTTCTGCGCAGCTTGCAGACTTATCTTTTTTTTTTTTAAATGATATTTATTAAAGTTTCAAAGAATACAAAAACATAAAATAAAAATACAAGAAAATACAAAATACAGAAAAAAAAGAATAAAATTTTTAAGATATAACAAAAAAAATAAAAATAAAAGGAAACATACAAAATAGAAACAATTAAAAACACATCGTTAGTTTTCCATAACATATCTTCCTTTCACTTATTTCCCCGGACCTCCTCGTACCTCCCTTTTTTGTATTCCAGTTCAGTTTGTTAGTTCAGCAAATCCTTACCATTAAGCTTTTACCCATTTATAAAACCTTTTTTCGTATCTCTTAAAGCATTGCAGCTGGAAACCACTTAGTTTCTATCCAACATCCTTCTAAAATTCCTTAATTTTACAATATTTATGTAAATAGTCTTTAAATTTCTTCCAGTCTTCTTTCACCGTCTCTTCTCCCTGGTCTCGGATTCTGCCAGTCATTTCCGCCAATTCCATGTAGTCAATCACCTTCATCTGCCATTCTTCCAGAGTGGGTAGATCTTGTGTCTTCCAATACTTTGCAATGAGTATTCTTGCTGCTGTTGTGGCATACATAAAAAAATTTCTGTCCTTCTTTGGCACCAATTGGCCGATGATGCCCAGGAGAAAGGCCTCTGGTTTCTTCAAGAAGGTATATTTAAATACCTTTTTCAATTCATTATATATCATCTCCCAGAAAGCCTTAACCTGTGCTCGCTTCGGCAGCACATATACTAAAATTGGAACGATACAGAGAAGATTAGCATGGCCCCTGCGCAGACTTATCATATACAATAAGAGAACAAGAAGAACATACGTTTAGAGAAGATTGGAAAACGTTTATTGACTACATTGGGGGAAGGAAATTGTGTACAGTGGTACCTCGGGTTACATATGCTTCAGGTTACAGACTTCGCTAACCCAGAAATAATACCTTGGGTTAAGAACTTTGCTTCAGGATGAGAACAGAAATTGTGCTTTGTCAGCGCGGCGGCAGCAGGAGGCCCCATTAGCTAAAGTGGTGCTTCAGGTTAAGAATAGCTTCAGGTTAAGAACGGACCTCCGGAACTAATTAAGTACTTAACCTGAGGTACCACTGTACACTGGAAAACGTTGGCAGCATTAAGATAAATTCAACAGTGCAAATAAGTTTTGATGGATGTCATAATGGAAAAAAGATTGGTATAGCTTATGTAAAATATGCAGGGATTTGTTGTTGTTTAATCATTTAGTTGTGTCCGACTCTCCGTGACCCCATGGACCAGAGCACGTCAGGCACTCCTGTCTTCCACTGCCTCCCGCAGTTTGGTCAAACTCATGCTGGTAGCCTTGAGAACACCGTCCCACCATCTCGTCCTCTGTCATCCCCTTCTCCTTGTGCCCTCCATCTTTCCCAACATCAGGGTCTTTTCCAGGGAGTCCTCTCTTCTCATGAGGTGGCCAAAGTATTGGAGCCTCAGCTTCACAATCTGTCCTTCCAGTGAGCACTCAGGGCTGAGTTCCTGAAGAATGGACAGGTTTGATCTTTTTGCAGTCCATGGGACTCTCCAGAGTCTCCTCCAGCACCATAAGTCAAAAGCATCAATTTTTCGGCGATCAGCCTTCTTTATGGTCCAGCTTTCACTTCCATACATCACTACTGGGAAAACCATAGCTTGAACTATACGGACCTTTGTTGGCAAGGTGATGTCTCTGCTTTTTAAGATGCTGTCTAGGTTTGTCATTGCTTTTCTCCCAAGAAGCAGGCGTCTTTTAATTTCGTGACTGCTGTCCCCATCTCCAGTGATCATGGAGCCCAAGAAAGTAAAATCTCTCACTGCCTCCATTTCTTCTCCTTCTATTTGCCAGGAGGTGATGGGCCCAGTGGCCAGGATCTTCATTTTTTTGATGTTGAGCTTCAGACCATATTTTGTGCTCTCCTCTTTCACCCTCATTAAAAGGATCTTTAATTCCTCCTCCCTTTCTGCCATCAAGGTTGTGTCATCTGCATATCTGAGGCTGTTGATATTTCTTCCGGCAATCTTAATTCCGGCTTGGGATTCATCCAGCCCAGCCTTTCGCATGCAGGGATTTACAATTTTCAAAATGAAGAAGGGAAGTCACTGATTTTTTAGGGATGTTAAAAGGAGTATTTTAAATTGCTAAGCAGAAAAATTAATAAAAGACTTGAGGCAAGTGCCAAGCCCTAACACAGAACTGGCATCTCTTCTTACATTGTATGACATTCATTTGGGCAGATTCCTGTCTTGCGTTCGGATTAGGGACTCCTTGCACTGCAAGCAGATGCAATCAGGTTTGTGATTAGGGTTTCCTGCCAGGTTCTTGTCCCCAAACACAAGGTCTCGCTTGAGAGGAAGGAAGAGATATGTATTTAAAGGCTGCTGATGCCACAGGCTCAGTAGCAAGCAGAAGGCCTAGAAGTTGAGATCTGCGAGGAGAGGAGCATGGCCAGAGATTTGCAGCCGCCTTAAATCTCAGGTATCCAAGGACGCTGAATGTTAGAAGAATTGGGACAGATAAGAGAAAGGACTTATTCACCGCAGAGTTGATCTGTGGAACTCACTGCCACAAGAGGCAGCGATACCCACCAGCTGGGATGGTTTTAAAAGACTGGATAAATTCATGGAGGAGAGGGCTGCTGATGGCTGTTAGCGCCTTCTCTTTCCTCCTCCTCCTCCTCCTCCTCCTCCTGCTCTTCATCCATCTGGGGCTGCCAAACCGTGCCAAATCCTGGCAAGAGGGGACTGTGATAGCGAACCGCAAGTGGCGAGGGCAGGTGGAAACAGAGCCAAGCAAGGCCAGGGAGAAATGAAGGAGAAGGAGCTGAAGGACAGGGGTGCAGTTGAAATCCGTGCATCGCACGGGGTTTGACTCTGGGGGGTCCCTTCTAATTCTACGATTCTTTGATTCTATGAAATTTACAGAATACCAAACAGGGAAAACCTGCACCAAAGCAGCCTAATAATAATAATAATAATAATAATAATAATAATAATAATAATATATTATTTGTACCCCGCCCATCTGGCTGGGTTTCTCCAGCCACTTTTCTCATCCTGAAGCAAAGTTCTCCAGAACGAATTAAGTACTTAACCTGAGGTACCACTGTACAATGAAATGGGATTTTATTTTGCAACTTCTCTTTTCAGGATGAAGTCCCTGGCAGAATTAGGTCGGAGAGTCACAACAAGGTAAGTCCTGGGAGGGTCCCGGGCAAAACGGAGCTACTGGACTGTGACCTAGTTCTGCCCTATCCTGGGGGAAGATTAATAGAATTGTAGAGTTGGAAGGGTCATCTAGTCCAATCCCCTGCAGTGCAGGAATAGGCAGCTATCCCTTACGGGGATCGAACCTGCAACCTTGGCGTTATCAGCACCATGCTTTAACCAACGGAGCTACCGGCAGTTCATAACTCAGTTGGTAGAGCACCAGCTTTGCATGTAGAAGGATCTCAGTGCAGTCCCCAGCATCTCCAGTTAGGGCCGGGACTGCCTGAAGCCCTGGAGAGCTGCTGCCTGCCAGTGTAGACAATATTGAGCTGGAAGGACCAAAGGCCTTGTCTCCGTATAAGGCAGCTTCCTTTGTTCCTGGCTATGGCATTTCTTTTTGGAAAAGAAATGAGGTGAGGTTTTTTGAGTCATCATGGCCGCCTAGCAAGTATCAGCTGAAGGTTTGGCCGGAAGTAGTAAGCACACACATACCTATTTATTTAATGCCGAGAATTTATATATACCGTTCGTGATGTGAGGTGAGAATAATCTCCGGAGAATATTCTCGAGAATGAGAATATTCTCTGCTAGGAAATTCTCTGGGGAGTATTCTCCCCAAACTGTAAATTCTAATGTAAGAACCAGTTTTACAACCCACATTTTAAAAACCTAGTAATAAATCAAGCTGTGATATTGCTAGTGTAAGTAATGAATAATGATTTTTTTTTGATCCAGTTACATTACTGGGCATTGTGTCATTCACCATTGGCAGTTCTGAAATGTGAGCTACAGAAAACATTCTTTATTTTAGTTTTAAAAATGCTATTCATTTAATTTGATGAACATTTGAATGCATATATATTTCAACTATATGTAAAGTTGATAGTAAATATACAGTTAGTGGCAGGCTTAGTGATTAACGTGAGTCATTCACATTGAATTTTCAATTTCAAGTTTGGTGCCAAAAAACCCAAAGAATGTGAATTCACTTCATTGCCCCATTGAATAAAAGTATCTGTTCAGTTTTTGGTTGCCATCGGAACAAGTTTACCCACGAATAAACATGTATATGAACTAATTATATCATTTTCAATGCATTAAAATGAATATTCTCCTATTTTAAATGAAAATTTTCTAATATTCTCATTAATTTAACATTGCTATATACCATCAGTGGTGTAGCGTGGGGTGCAGAATGGTTAGGGGTGCAAAAGTTCAACATCCAGTTGTGTCGCTGGGCTCTGTTCAAAACGGCTTCCCCGTGCGAACCAGTGACATAACCAGACAATTCAACAACTCTTCTTATTTTTGCAACTCCGATCTCCTGGGTAACACGGATGCCATTAGGCAGTTGAATGCGCATGCGTACGCCGTCCATTTCCCTCCCTCCAAACCCCATTCCTCCGCGTGGCCCCGAACGCTGGCAACCCACGTTATGCCACGGCCCACCATTCTTGGATTAGCTATTTCCGGGGCGTTCACGCCCATGAGATTTCACCAAACGCACCCTCTCTTTCCCCCACAAAAGTTGCTGCACCAAAACAATGGGAGAATGACCTAGGCTATGAGATTAACCCCACTCAATGGACCAGAATGTGGTCTAAACCCCCCTTTAAATCCATATCAACGATAAGAAAAGAACTCACTCTAAAACTCACCTACAGGTGGTACCTAACACCAAGAAAACTAGCGCTAATACGCCCAGGAACCTCACCAAAATGCTGGAGAGGGTCACCTCCACAGGCACATACCTCCACATGTGGTGGGAGTGCCCCCAAACCCAACTATTCTGGACAACAACCATACGAGAAATATGTAAAATAACTAAGCAAGTATTAGAAATCACCCCAGAATTGGCCCTACCAAACATCTTCAAAGATAACAATGCCCATTTACACCACAAAGAACTCATAACCCACCTACTTTCAGCAGCCAGAAACACCATAACCAAACACTGGAGAGACCTGTCAGGAGTAAACATGGACCAATGGTACCAAATAGTATGGGAAACAGCCTTACTAGAAAAATTAACCAATAAACTGAAACTGACACGGGAACAATAGAAGAAGACGCCTTCACCCTGGTATGGCTCCCCTTTATCACATACACAGCCCAACAAGACAATGACAAGAATCCACCAACAGCATACAAATCAATATGGCTAACCTGATCCAAAACACCACCCCCACCCCACTCACACATGAAAACAAAGACCACCACAGCTAACCACAAATGAATAACTGCACCCATGGCCAACCCCAACCTCTCTCACCACCAAAGGAACACAAGTGAACAGCAGAGAACCTGCACAAGCAACACTGACACCAAACCCCACATATATTAAGTAAAATAGAAACATCGCCACCCGATCCCACCTCCACCCATCTTCCACCCCCTCCCCCTTTTCTTCCTAACATCTCAACAAACGAAACTGATTTGTAAAAATGTTACATGGAAAAAATACAAGAGAGAGACATTACGCATACTTTTGTAAATCAGAAAATCTTTAATAAAAATACAAAAAAAAAAAAAAAGAGAAGTCGCCGCACCAGTTTGGCTAGCTCATAAAGCTGCGACGTGGGTGGTCTGGATAGGTGCAGATGTGACTTCCTGGGTGGTCCGTGGGCTGGCTGGTAGCTTTCTTCTGCCTTGGTTGGGTTTGGTGACTCCTGGTGGCCTTCTCCACGGCAGTGGACTCTAATCAGCTTGAAAGCAAACCTGTTGTTTTGCTTTGCAGTATTCTGAAGCCGCTGCCCACCTCGCTGAGGACTGCGAAGAAGCTGAGAGACTTGGAGCCGTTGATGGATCCCTGAGGTGCGATGTCTTCATCTCGATAAACTGGGGCGGCCTGCGAGGCAGGGTAGCTGCTGGTGTTTATTAATCCCGAAAGCTGCAGAGACTTTCCTGCAAGCTCCCTTCTCGCTGTTTTGAATCCCACGGGCGCCTGAATAATAATAATTATAATAATAATTTATTATTTATACCCCGCCCATCTGGCTGGGCTTCCCCGGCCACTCTGGGCGGCTTCCAAAAGAATATTAAAATACTATAATACATCAAACATTAAAAGCTTCCCGAAACAGGGCTGCCTTCAGATGTCTTCTAAAAGCCTGGTAGTTGTTGTTCTCTTTGACATCTGGTGGGAGGGTGTTCCACAGGGAAGGCGCCACTACTGAGAAGGCCCTCTGCCTGATCCCCTGTAACCTCACTTCTCGCAGTGAGGGAACCGCCAGAAGGCCCTCAGTGCTGGACCTGAGTGTCCGGGTAGAACGATGGAGGTGGAGACGCTCCTTCAGATATACTGGGCCAAGGCCGTTTAGGGCTTTGAAGGTCAGCACCAACACTTTGAATTGTGCTCGGAAACGTACTCGGAAACGAAGATCACAAAGGCGACAGGAAGCGTCCAAATCACACCTGCAAGGCCACATCTGCACCGCACACCTAAATCACTACGATACCACTTTATAAACAGTCATGGCTCCCCCCAGAGAATCCTGGGAGTTTGTGCTGGGAGTTGTTCGGAGACCCCCTTTATTCCCCTCCCAAAGCTACAATTCCCAGAGTGGTTTAAACCACCACCATCACCATTTTTTATTTGTATGCCGCCTTTCCACAGTTAAAAAAAACAATGCTCAAGGCGGCTTACAGCATAACAAGATTTACATAATTACAAAAAATAAACCACATCAGAAAAATACACAACCAAATGGGAAACAATTTCCACATAAATCAAAATTGTATAGTTGGAAGGGACCACAGGGGTCACCTATAATGGTTATTTTATTATGATTATTTTACTATTAGGCTGTCTGTCATCATGTTTTTTTATAAGGTTTTTCTGTAATGTGTTTTTAATGTTGTACACCGCCCTGGGAACTTCTGGTACAGGGCAGTATATAAATTGAATGATAATGGTAATAGTAATTATTGTTGTTGTTGTTGCTGTTACAGCCCTGTGCAATGTAGGAATATTTCGCCTACTTGGGGCTCGAATCTGTGCCCCTGAGATTAAGAGTTTCATCCTCTACCAAATGAGTTATTCCAATTGTTTTTAATATTATGTAATAATGCTATAACCTGGGACAAATGAAACATCTAGTGACAAATATTTTCTTGCTTGATTTGCAGTGAGGAAACGGCGAGGGCTGTGATTCGATGGACTCGGCACGATGATTCTGCAGACAGCTTTTGCGAAGTGGACGGTATTGGCTGTTGTGGTTTAACATGTTTCTGTCCCACCTTCCTCCCAAGTTGGGATATTTCCTGGGGTTTTTTTTTAACTCCTGCGCTTAACGCAGCTGGAAGAATTTTATTTTAAAAAACCCAAATTCTTCTAGACTCGTGTCGCGTAAATAGGGACAGCAGTGTTATTCGTTTGTTTGTTGCCTTGTTGCTGTTGATGTCAGCTTTTAAAAACCCTCGAATTAAACCCGGCTGGTGGAGGCAGGGGGACGTAAAAATGAAAAAGGAAGGCGTGTGGGGAGAGAGAGAGAGCAGGGCAAAGACGTAAATAGACCTCATCAGTATGCCACATGCCCAGTCGTGTGGGGCAAACAATAGCTGTTCTCAGGCAATCGTTGTGCAGCTGTGGAACTCATTGCCACAGGAGACAGCAATGGCTAACAAGCTGGATGGCTTTAAAAGGGAATTAGGCAGATTCATGGAGGAAGAAAGGGCTATCAATGGCTGTTGTTGTTTAGTTGTTTAGTCGTGTCCGACTATTTGTGACCCCCTGGACCAGAGCACCCAGGCACTCCTGTCTTCCACTGCCTCCCGCAGTTTGGTCAAATTCATGCTGGTGGCTTCGAGAACACTGTCCCACCATCTTGTTCTCTGTCGTCCCCTTCTCCTTGTGCCCTCCATCTTCCCCAACATCAGGGTCTTTTCCAGGGAGTCTTCACTTCTCATGAGGTGGCCAAAGTACTGGAGCCTCAGCTTCAGGATCTGTCCTTCCAGTGAGCACTCAGGGCTGATTTCCTTCAGAATGAATCGGTTGGATCTTCTTGCGGTCCTTTAGTTTTACCTATGGAGTATCCACAGCTTTACAGGGACGCGGGTGGCGCTGTGGGTTAAACCACAGAGCCTAGGACTTGCCGATCAGAAGGTCGGCGGTTCGAATCCCCACGATGGGGTGAGCTCCCGTTGCTCGGTCCCTGCTCCTGCCAGCCTAGCAGTTTGAAAGCACATCAAAGTGCAAGTAGATAAATAGGAACCGCTACGGCAGGAAGGTAAACGGCATTTTCGTGCGCCGCTCTGGTTTGCCAGAAGCGGCTTAGTCATGCTGGCCACATGACCCGGAAGCTGTACGCTGGCTCCCACGGCCAATAAAGCGAGATGAGCGCCGCAACCCCAGAGTCGGTCACGACTGGACCTAATGGTCGGGGTCTCGTTACCTTTATCCACAGCTTTACAGAGGTCAGTATCCTGTCCCTTTCTTGCAGGCTGAAATGGTACAGCTCTGCAACGGAGATATCGCATGAGTCTTCTTGCTTGAGCTCTCAGACCAGGCAATTTCAAAAGCAAGAAGGTTATTGGCTGGAGAACACATAGGAGCGAGGGAAGGAAGGAAATATGGGGACTGTTATTTACGTGCAGCTTCCCCCAAAGACAACATTTGATACAACCAACACAGTCCATAATCCTTGAAATGTTCCTAAAATGGAGTCTAAACCTTGGGCTGGTCACACTTCTCTGAAGTCTCTCAGCCCCACTCACCTCACAGAGTGTTCGTTGTGGGGGAGGAAGGGAAAGGAGATTGTAAGCTGCTTTGAGACTCCTTCAGGTAGTGATAAAGCAGGATATCAAATCCAAACTCCTCCTCTTCTTATGTCTTTCTGATTAAAATACGGAAATGTCTTTTTTCTTAGATATCCAGTCTCCAGAAGCGGAGTACGTGGATTTGCTTCTCAATCCAGAAGGTTACACTGGCTACAAGGGACCTGAAGCCTGGAAAATCTGGAACAGCATCTATGAAGAAAACTGTTTCAAGTAGGTTCCTTTTGATTGGCTGGATTCTGAGATTTATTAAATTAAAAACACACACACATCCTTTTACAGCCCATGGTTTCCTGCCATGGGGTTATTTGCTTGTGTATAAAATGCTTATCGCCCAATAATAGAAAGCATAACTTTTTCTATCAAAAAAGTGCATGTGCTCTGCATGTTTTTATTGGAAGCCTTGTCTATTCATATGAATGTGTATAAGGTTATATCCAATTGTATAAATTGTCTGTAATTTTTTATTCAAACAAACAAGTTCAAAGTAATAGTAAAAACAGTCATAAAAGCAGGAAGAATAAAATTACAAGATAAGAAGAAGAAGAAGAAGAAGAAAAAGAAGAAGAGGTTGCATTTTATTTGAAATTGTATTTATATCTGTAACAGCTTTTGCTTGCTTTTATATATGCAATAGTTGTTTTATATTTTTATTGTATTTTGAGGTGGCTTCAAAGTGCCTCCTAGGAAGTGATTTGTTAATTAATTAATTACTAATGGATTGCATTTGCATTTGTAATAGCAATTATATTTTAAAACGTTTAAAAATACATTATAAATCATAAAAAAGCTTATCGCCTGCCTCTCAAATCTGCTTTCTTAGATGACCTTTAACAAAAAAATTAACATCCGTACGAGAAATAAAAGCAAAAAACAAACTCATCCTAAAGCAGCAGTAAAAGCAGCCAAATTGCAAAAAGTCTACAGCACCCAAAGACCCATCAAATAAGGTCACGGCAATCCTGACATGCGCCCATAATTTTAAATGTTTCAGTAGGAAAATACAAAGAACTCGGTTTAAAAGCTTGAACAAATAGGCTTTTGGCACCAGTGTAAAATGCTGTGATCATGGCAGGCGATAGGTTAAATGGTTAAGGGGAGGGTGTCCCAACTCCCAGGGGGCCACAGCCAAAAAGACCCTGCTGTTTGCTGCTGTTTGCCTTTCTTCCATAGACGCAGGTGTTGAATTAAGATGTCGAATGACTATCTTGACAACTGGGCAAGATTCACAGTGGGGAGTAAGCTGACCTTTGCTAACCCAGCACCCGCCATATTTTTTGGGACTACAACTCCCATCATCCCCAGCCAGCGCAGCAAAGGCTGCCGCAATAAGCAGACTCTTTGCAGGCACCTGGCTCGTAATAATAATAATAATAATAAGAATAATAGCAATAATAGTAATAATGATAATAATAATAATAATATAGTATTTATACCCCGCCCATCTGGCTGAGTTTCCCCAGCCACTCTGGGCGGCTTCCAATCAAATGTTAAAAACAGTGCAGCATTAAATATTAAAAACTTCTCTGAACAGGGCTGTCTTCAGATGTCTTTTAAAGATAGGATAGCTGCTTATTTCCTTTACATCTGGTGGTAGGGCATTCTACAGGGCGGGCGCCACTACTGAGAAGGCCCTCTGCCTGGTTCCCTGTAACCGCACTTCTCGCAATGAGGGAACCACCAGAAGGCCCTCGGCGCTGGATCTCAGTGTCCGGGCTGAACGATGGGGGTGGAGACGCTCCTTCAGGTATACAGGACCGAGGCCGTTTAGGGCTTTCAAGGTCAGCACCAACACTTTGAATTGTGCTTGGAAACATACTGGGAGCCAATGCAGATCTCTCAGAACCGGTGTTATGTGGTCCCGGCGGCCACTCCCAGTCACCAGTCTAGCTGCCGCATTCTGGATTAATTGCAGTTTCCGGGTCACCTTCAAAGGTAGCCCCACATAGAGCGCATTGCAGTAGTCCAGAACATGGGCTTTGTAAGTCTGCGTTCTGAATTGCCTCTAGAAACGGACGAGTTTCCTGTGAAGTTCTTTTAAAGAGTTGGCATGATGTGTTCCCTAACACATGATGGAAGGATTGTATCTCAGCTGTGAAATATTGGAATTGTGTACAGGTTACTTTTGCCTTCAGAACTTGAGCCAAGGGTAGCCTAGGACGGGGCCTTTTCGGTGGTGGCACCCTGTTGGTGGAAAGTCACCCAAGCAGAGATGTTCCTTTAGCAGGCAACAGTCAGCACGAGTTTATTTCCCTGGCCTTTTGGGAAGAATGTTTGCTCTCTCCCACAGTCGATTGGCTTGTTTTAGTGATGGCTTTTTAATAGAGATCGTTTCTTTTTCCCCCCCAAATAATATTTATTATTTTCAGTAGATAAACATAGGGGAAAAAAAGATTAACAATAATAAAAACAAACAAAGAATAAAAGAAAAAGAGAAAAGAGAAAAAAGATACATACAGCATATTACCACTTAATTAATTAAAATTAAGTACCATCCATCTTCATAAACATAGTATTTGACTTCCTCGAATCTCTTCCATCCGAATTTCTTAGTAATTATATGTAGCAGTTTCCAATATCAGTGTTTCAAAAGACCATATCACAGTCCTAATCATATTACCGTACATAACTTTCTTTATCGTACATTTTCTTATTTATAAATTTAATTCCAGTTTAATCCTAGGCCTAATTGTTTCTTTCAAGTGGTTACATATCTTTAATATTACAATATTTATTCAAATAGTCTTTAAATTTCTTCTAGTCTTCTTGGTGTTCCTCTTCTTTCTGGTCGCGGATTCTCCCGGTGAGATCAGCCAGCTCCATAAACTCCATCATCTTCATTATTAGAGATCGTTTCTGGGGGGGGAAACGTATGTCACCTGGAAATCTGATGGAATGGTGGAATACAAATGTCTTTTAAAAAATTAAAGCACCCTTTTGATTAATTTTTTTAAAAAATACTTCTTTGTCTCCTAGACCTCAGTCCGTAAAAAGGCCTTTAAATCCCCTGGCTTCTGGAAGAGGTGAGTTCATATTTTGTTTGACACTGCCTGCTTGATAGTGCTGTAAAATCAGTTTTTATAGAAATACAGTTTTAAAAAAAAAATTGGGGAAAGCAGCTGATACAAATGAGAGAACAGTTAAAGAGCCTGAAGATTTTGCCAGGCGTGCAGAAAGATAGCGAGGAATTCGGTTTGGAATTAGCCGCAGATTTCAGAATCCCCAGGGTTTCAATTTTCATTGAACCAAAAAGTAGAGTTTCTAGTCCCTGTGGATGCAAATCTAGACTTGAAATGTATGCTGGCAATGACTGTGTAGTGGCTGCATAAGATTCCCCATTATGGTAGGATATAGTCAAATAAGACAGGAAATGCAAATTTGTATAATAACGCAGGACTGGGATGCAGAATTTTAATACCTTATAATGCAGAATATACTTAGTCCTCATCTTAGGTGGTCAGCCAAATAATCTAGACATGCAGGGGGAAGTTGTTGCTCCTTTTTGAAAGTGTAGTGTGAGTGGTAACATTATCTTTTTCTTAAATTTGCAGCTGCAGGAGAAAATGAAGGTGAGTCTCTCTCCAGCTGGGGCCACGAAGGACAAATTTCACGGAGGACAGAAAGCCTAGTTCCTGCTGTCAATTAATTCCATGTTCCATATTATTTCAACATAACTTTGAAATAAACAACTTATATCAAGTAAAGTAATATTCAATAATCCATTAGAATACAATAAAAAGGTAAAGGAGCCCTGACAGTTAAGTCCAGTCGCGGACGACTCTGGGGTTGCGGCGCTCATCTCGCTTTACAGGCCGAGGGAGCCGGCGTTTGTCTGCAGACAGCTTTCCAGGTCATGTGGCCAGCAGGACTAAGCCGCTTCTGGTGAACCAGAGCAGCGCACGGAAATGCCGTTTACCTTCCCGCTAGAAAGCGGTCCCTATTTACTTGCACTTTGACGTGCTTTCGAACTGCTAGGTTGGCAGAAGCTGGTACTGAGCAATGGGAGCTCACTCCATTGCAGGGATTTGAACCACCAACCTTACGATCTGTCCGCGAATGGTCCGGGAACCAGCGTGTTTTTACATGAGTAGAATGTGTCCTTTTATTTAAAATGCATCTCTGGGTTATTTGTGGGGCATAGGAATTTGATCATTTTTTTCCTTTTCAAAATATAATCCGGCCCCCCACAAGGTCTGAGGGACAGTGGACCGGCCCCCTGCTGAAAAAGTTTGCTGACCCCTGATATATAATGTCTGTGGCAGCAACTCTGTTCTGAAGCCTCCTAGGGCTGGAGAGCGAGGGGCGAGGCAGGTGGAAAAAGCCATCGCCTGACGGCCAGCACAAAACCTCTCTCCCCGGCTCCCATCGCGCTTGACCACTGGCCATGCCAGCTGCGGCCGATGGCAGTTGGACGCCAGCAGCATCTAGAAGCACCAGGGAAGTTGGAAGTCAGGTTCATAATCTGGGGCCAAGGTCCCCTTTGGTCTGAATCCTAGCAGGGCTGTTGTGTTTAGCCCAGCCTTTTCCAACTTGGAGTTGCGCTCGCTGTGGCTGATGGGACTTGTAGTTAATAATAATAATAATAATAATAATAATTTGTTATTTATACCCCGCCCGTCTGGCCGGGCCTCCCCAGCCACCCTGGGCGACTTCCAACAAAAGATTAAAATACAGTAGTCCATCAAACATTAAAAGCTTCCCTAAACAGGGCTGCCTTCAGATGTCTTCTAAAAGTCTGGTAGTTGTTCTTCTCTTTGACATCTGGTGGGAGGGCGTTCCACAGGGCGGGTGCCACTACCAAGAAGGCCCTCTGTCTGGTTCCCTGTAACTTGGCTTTTCGCAGTGAGGGAACCGCCAGAAGGCCTTCAGAGCTGGACCTCAGTGTCCGGGCAGAACGATGGGGGTGGAGACGTTCCTTCAGGTATACTGGACTGAGACCGTTTAGGGCTTTCAAGGTCAACACCGACACTTTGAATTGTGCTCGGAAACGTACTGGGAGCCAGTGTAAAATATCTGGAAGAGGCAGGAGGTTGACAGAGGCCAATTACAACCTCTGCTTTGCACGCAACAAATGTGATTTTTTAAAACATTCACCTTTCTCTCATGGAAGAATCCTCCTGACTATTGTCTTGTTTCTGTATTTCCAGGGAACATGTTTTACAGCTGGCTGCAAGGTACCCACCTTTTCCTGTTTGCTTCGCTCTCGATAACCAAGGCAATATTGTATTATTTATTACAACGCTGTTATTAGTAGCATTAGCATTATTTTAACGTACAGTGGTGCCTCGCAAGACGAAATTAATCCGTTCCGCGAGTCTCTTCGTCTAGCGGTTTTTTCGTCTTGCGAAGCAACCCTATTAGCGGCTTAGCGGATTAGCACTACTAGCGGTTTAGCGGCTATTAAAGGCTTAGCAGCTTAGCTGCTAAAAGGCTATTAGCGGCTTAGCGGCTTAGAAAAAGGGGGGGGGGAAGCGAAAAAAAATCTCAAGACTCGCAAGACATTTTCGTCTTGCGAAGCAAGCCCATAGGGAAATTCGTCTTGCGAAGCAACTCAAAAACGGAAAACCCTTTCGTCTAGCGGGTTTTCCGTCTTGCGAGGCATTCGTCTTGCGGGCCACCACTGTATTACCTACCCTTCTTCCAAACTGCAGATTGCATCAGTTTAAAACACAGTATAGAAACCTACACTGCATTTATTCCATTGCCCAATTTTTATACTCTCAGCTGCAAGTGTGCTCCCTTCCTTCCTTTTTCAATATCTCTGAATATTTCTTGCAGGTGTCTGTGTGGAAAAGAGGGCTTTCTACAGGCTCATTTCGGGCCTCCATGCCAGCATTAACATCCATCTCAGCGCCAGGTACCTTTTGGAAGGTACTGCATTCTAATTCCTTTGGGGAGGCGATTGTTTTTTTGCTTGTTTTGCTGTTACTTATTTTGTGTGCAGGACCGTCCTGCAGCCAATCGGAAGCTGCGCTGGACATCCGGCTTCCGGAAATCGTTCGAAAACTGGAACACTCACTTCCGGGTTTCGATCGTTCAGGAGCCAAGGCGTGCGGCTTCCAAGGTATGACTGTACAGTGGTACCTCGGAAGTCGAACGGAATCCGTTCCAGAAGTCCGTTCGACTTCCAAAATGTTCAGAAACCAAGGTGCGACTTCCGATTGGCTGCAGGAAGCTCCAATCGGAAGCCGCGTCGGATGTTTGGGTTTCAAAGAACATTCGCAAACCGGAACACTCGGTTTGCGGCATTCGGGAGCCAAAACATTCGACTCACAAGGCCTTCGCGAACCAAGGTATGACTGTATATAAATTTAACTAATAATAATAATAATACAGTCATACCTCGGGTTACAGACGCTTCAGGTTGTGTTTTTTCGGGTTGCGGGCTGCCGAAACCCGGAAGTACCAGAACAGGTTACTTCCGAGTCTCGGCAGTCGCGCATGCGCAGAAGTGCTAAATCGCACTTTGCGCATGTGCAGAAGGGCCAAATCACAACCAGCGCGTGTGCAGACGCAGGGTGCGAACGTGCATCCCACATGGATCACGTTCGCAACCCGAGCGTCCACTGTACATGGTACCTCGGTTTAAGGACAGTCCTGTTTGAGAGCAATTCGGTTTACGAACTCCGCAAAACCAGAAGTAGTGTCCCGGTTTGCGAACTTACTTTGGTCTAAGAAGGGAATCCAAACGGTGGAAGGGCACCAAGGCCTCATTAGGGAAAGCGTGCCTCAGTTTAAGAATGGTTTCAGTTTAAGAACGGATTTCCGGAATGGATTAAGTTTGTAAACTGAGGTACCACTGCAATAGTAATAGTAATAATAATAATAATAATAATAATAATAATAATTTTTATTTATACCCCTGCCAGAGCCAGGCTCAGGGTGGCTAACACCAGTAAAATTACAGTAAAAACATAATGGGGGGGGGAACACAATTTAAAATACAGGTTAAATGCAATTTAAATGCAGCCTCATTTTAAAAGCAGCCCATAGATCAAAACCCTAAGGGGAGGGAATGTTCCACATACTTCCAAGAAGGCTGAGAGTCCTTTGACGCCTTTCCTTTTTCCTTTCCCCAAGACACGTGGGCAGCCGAGCGTTGGGGCCACAACATCACGGAGTTCCAGCAGCGCTTTGATGAGGTCCTGACTCAGGGGGAGGGTCCCAGGCGGCTCAAGAATCTCTACTTCCTCTACCTGATAGAGCTGCGGGCCCTCTCCAAAGCCCTCCCGTACTTCCAGCGCCCCGATTTCCAGCTGTTCACGGGGGCCGAAAGCCAGGATGAAGAAACCAAGAGCCGCCTGTTGGAAATCCTGCATTTAACCAAGCAAGTGGCTTTGGCTTGAGGTCTCGTGGGTGGGAGGGGTTGGGGGGTGTCTTGAGGAAGGGGGAGGTGGCAGCAAGCTCTTTTGCTTGCTTTTTTATAATAATTTTTATTAGTTTGCAATTACAGTCCAATAATAGCCTCATTGTAAAGGTAAAGGGACCCCGACCATTAGGTCCAGTCGTGGCCGATTCTGGGGTTGCGGCGCTCATCTCACTTTATTGGCCGAGGGAGCCGGCATACAGCTTCCGGGTCATGTGGCCAGCATGACTAAGCCGCTTCTGGCGAACCAGAGCAGCGCATGGAAACACCGTTTACCTTCCCACCGGAGTGGTACCTATTTATCTACTTGCACTTTGTGCTTTCAAACTGCTAGGTTGGCAGGAGCAGGGACCGAGCAACAGGAGCTCACCCCGTCACGGGGATTCGAACCGCCGACCTTCTGATCGGCAAGTCCTAGGCTCTGTGGTTTAACCCACAGCACCACCTGCGTCCCTTTAGCCTCATTATAGCAATGCCATATTACAATACAATTGCAAATACCAATCATTCACATACCAAACTACCGTATTTTTCGCACCATAGGACGCACCGGACAATAGGACACACTTTGTTTTAGAGGGGGGAGAACAAGAAAAAAAAATTCTCCCCCTCTCTGCCCAGCGCCCCTTCAGCGAAGCGGCAGGAGGCGCTGTGCAGAGAGGGAGAGAACTTTCCCCCTCTTGTTTTCCTGCTCTAAAACAAGGTGCCGTTTAAGGTGCGTTCAGGCGGCTACCTTGGAAGCCTGGAGAGCGAGAGGGGTCAGTGTGCACTGACCCCTCTCGCTCTCCAGGCTTCAGGTTCCTTTCGACCTGCTCTTTGGGGCTGGCGGGGGGAAGCCCACCACCAGCCCCAAAGAGCAGTTCAGGGAGCAGCGGAGAGGCTCCTGCCATAGCCGCCCGTCACCTCTCCAGCCGGGAGAGGGTCGTGGGGGGCTGCTTTAGCCCCGCGCGCGCTCTCCCGGCTGGAGAGGTGACGGGCGGCTATGGCAGGAGCCTCAATAGCCGCCCGTCACCTCTCTAGCCGGGGGAGGGTCGCGGGGGGCTGCTTTAGCCCCGCGCGCGCTCTCCCGGCTGGAGAGGTGACGGGCGGCTATGGCAGGAGCCTCAATAGCCGCGCATCACCTCTCCAGCCGGGAGAGGGTCGCGGGGTGCTTCTTTAGCCCCGCGTGCGCTCTCCCGGCTGGAGAGGTGACGCGGGGCTGTAGAGGCTCCTGCCATAGCCGCGCGTCACCTCTCCAGCCGGGAGAGGGTCGCGGGGCTATGGCGTCTTCGCTCCATAGGACGCACACACATTTTCCCTTCATTTTTGAAGGGAAAAAAGTGCGTCCTATGGAGCGAAAAATATGGTATATAATTTAGGTGCCCCCCACCCCACAAGCTAGAATTGAGGGTTTGATTATATTCTTTATTTCTGCATTCCAAAATCTTATTAATTTCGATTACACTTCAGTCGAGAAGACCATCACTTAGACAACAACTGCAATATTAACAGCTTCCATTCGTGTCGACACATTAAATGGCTTATGAAACTACAAATGAGGCACTCAAAACTAAATCCTTCTTCTTCCTGTGTGTGGCACTTATTCTGTCTGTGACATTTCTTCCTGTCAAGCTATTTTGCTTTATGTGTGTGTTTTTCTCGGTGTGCAGAATTTGAATTACCTGGATGTAGTGATAGATTTGAGGCTGGTGAGGACATATTGCCATCTGTCTCATACGTGATGGGGCTTCCCCTCCCTCTGCTGCCAAATCTGTTCCAGAGGGACTCCCAATCCTAAAGAGCAGATTTGGGGGTTGGTTGGTGGAAGGGGGCTGCAGGGGGAGGGAGAACAGGCTAGTAAGGGCTGACATGGTAGAAGTTTATAAAATTATACATGGCCTGTAGAATAATAATAATAATAATAATAATAATAATAATAATAATAATAATCAATAATTTATTTGTACCCCGCCCATCTGGCTGGGTTTCCCCAGCCGCTCTGGGTGGCTTCCAACAAAGATCAAAAATACATTAAAATGTCACACATTAAAAACTTCCCTGAACAGGGCTGCCTTCAGATGTCTTCTAATAGTCTGGTAGTTGTTTTTCTCTTTGACATCTGATGAGAGGGCATTCCACAGAGCAGGCGCCACAACCGAGAAGGCCCTCTGCCTGGTTCCCTGTAACTTGGTTTCTCGCAGCGAGGGAACCGCCAGAAGGCCCTCGGAGCTGGACTTCAGTGTCCGGGTAGAACGATGGGGGTGGAGATGTTCCTTAAGGTATACTGGGCCGAGGCCGTTTAGGGCTTTAAAGGTCAGCACCAACACTTTGAATTGTGCTTGGAAACGTACTGGGAGCCAGTGTAGGTCTTTCAAGACCGGTGTTATATGGTCTCGGCGGCCACTCCCAGTCACCTGTCTAGCTGCCGCATTCTGGAGTAGTTGTTTCTGGGTCACCTTCAAAGGTAGCCCCACGTAGAGCGCATTGCAGTAGTGCAAGCGGGAGATAACCAGAGCATGCACCAGTCTGGCAAGACAGTCTGCGGGTAGGGAGGGTCTCAGCCTGCCTACCAGATGGAGCTGATAGACAGCTGCCTTGGACACAGAATTGACCTGCACCTCCATGGACAGCTGAGAGTCCAAAATGACTCCCAGGCTGCACGCCTGGTCCTTCAGGGGCACAGTTACCCCATTCAGGATCAGGGAGTCCTCCACACCAGCCCGCGGGCAGAGAAGTTTTTCTCCTCCTAACACTAGAACTGAACCTGAATGCTGGAACATTCAGGACAGAGGAAAGAAAAATCCTTCATGCAGTGCTGAGTTAAACTGTGGAACTCCCTCCCACTGGAAACAGTGATGGCCACGAACTTGGATGGCTTTAAAAGAGGACTGGGCAAATTCCAGAGCAGGGGGCTATTGATGACTTCTAGCCAGGATGGCTCTTTTCTGTCTCCCCTGGTTGAAGGCAGCAATGTTTCTGAACACCAGTTGCTGGAAACCCCATTAGGGGTGAGATGTTCTTGAGTTCGAATCCTGCTTCCTAGCTTCCTACAGATATCCGCCTGGCCCCTGCGAGAAGACTAGATGGGCCATTGGCTTGACCCTGCAGGCTCCTTTTATGTTTTTAGGCAACTAAACAGCACAGCAAATAGATAGGCTAACTTGCAGTTTTTTAATGACTCCGAAGGTATTGATTTTATACAGTGCTTTTTTTCTTTAAAAATGTTTAGGGGAACTCTCATTTCCTGCTCATATTGAAATACTGACCCTCAATGAGGCCAAACTTCGATTCACAAAATGTTTAGGGGTATGCGTTCCCCCCAGAAAAAAAGCACTGGTTTTTTGTAAACGGCGTGCCAACGAAGGACTCAAATTATAAACAATGTTTTGTTTCTGCTTTAGATCGTTCCCTTTGCACTTCAACGAAAAATTCACTCTTTGCTGGGAGCCAAAAAGAAGCGGCTAAATTAAAGGTAAGATTCTGTCTCTGGTGGCAAACACTTTTTTTTGGGGGGGGGCAGAATTTACTGTCTCTCTGCTGCAATTATGGCAATGATCATTATGTGAAGGTTGGGGGGGGGAATGGCTTCCTCCCCCATTATTTTCTGGATCTTTATATGTATAGGAGGTGACGTCTTCTACTCTGACTGCAGAAAGTAGTGTGATGTTACTGTAAGGTTACCAGATTTTTTTCAAAGAATCCGGGAACACTTTTCTTTTTTGAAAAGAGAAAAAAAACATTTATTTTTTAAAAGTTGTTTGTTTCTTTTTTAAAAAAATAAGAAGTAATATCTTCTCTTCTGTGGTCTCCTCTATTGGGCTGCCTTCCTCTGGGTCCCAGCCTGCTCTCTTGGAGCGCTAGCCACCGTGGAGTAGTCTCGGATCGGGCCTGGGCTCGGCCACGTGTCCTTGCCCTCCCAGTGTTCTCCTACCTCTCCCCTCTTATTTCTCCTTCCTCTTTCTCTCTCTTCCTTCTCCTTCTCCTCTCCTCCTTCTCCCTGCGCCAGCTCCAGGGTTTTCCTGGCCCTGGAGCACCGCTGGGCAGTTGGACGGGCGGCCAGGCGCTCTCGCTCCCGGTTCAATTTGGGTCGCGAGTGTGTGTGTGTGTGTGTGTGTCAGCAGTTCCCCCAGTTGACACGCCGGGCGTCCCCGGTTCGCCTTCGGCAGTGGCAGCAGCCCGGAGCCAGCCTGGTAGCGCAGTTGGCTCTGGCTGGCTTCAGGAGCTGCTCGCTGCCGTGGTGCCCGCCATTTTGCCTTGCTGGAAGTCCCCTAATAATAATAATAATAATAATTCATTTTTTATATCCCGCCCATCTGGTGTGTCTTGTGCCGTTGGACCAATCATGCAACATTCATTCCGTACTAATAAACCTACAACACTTAAAATATAAATCCGGGGACATTAAATGAAATCCGGGGACTGTCCCCGGGAAAAAGGGGATGTCTGGTACCCATATGTTGCTGAATATTCCATCGGCACCTGGGGGTGGCAGGGAGCTGTCATTGACGAAATGTTCCATGTCCAACTTATGTGAGGGAAGTGTAGCTGTCAGTTTGGCTGGGAGGAAAACAACCCAGAGGCCACAGCAGGAGCTGTGTGTGTGGGGGCGGGGGAAGTCTGGAAATTCCAAAAGGTGTGGACTTCAAGGGGCAGGAAGTCTAGGGCAGCCTGCAGCCCAGGGGTGTCAGGGCAGAGGGAAAGATGGGAGAAAGGGGTTGGCAGAGAGACAAAGATTTTCAACTCTATTCTCACTCCACTGCTCTCAAGTGGCCCCCTGATGGACTGCTCCAAAGGAATGTGGCCTTTGACGGAAAATAAGGCCCCCACACCAGGTCTAGAGGCAGGTTAGTCAACGGAAAGGGGGGTGAGGTAAGCAAGGGAGGTGCCTAAAATTTAAAGAAAAAAGATAATTCTTTCAGATCTGGTTTGTAAAATCACAGCAGTAGTTCGGACTGGGAAGTCCTAAAGGAGCAAAGAAGTGTGCTTGTATGCGTTGAATTCACACACGTTTATACGAACCAAATGTAACTGAGGGACTCCAAAATGTATTCTGCATATGGCAGGGTTTTTAATTGTCAGCATGGGTTTTTATTGTGAAATCACCTAAGATATTTCATGGGAAGTGATTCATGAAAGGAATGAATTAATTAATTAACAGAAGCTAAACATCCCAACCTGGAGTTTCTTAGCAATTGGGTGAAAGGCAAACCAGTGGACTGCTTTCTAACGACATTTTCTTCTCTCTTTCCCTCCTTGCCAAACCAGGAAGAATTTAGACTCCATTTTAGGAACATTTCAAGGATTATGGACTGTGTTGGTTGCATCAAATGCCGTCTTTGGGGAAAGCTGCAAGTAAGTAACAGTCCCCATCTTTCCTTCCTTCCCTCGCTCCTCACAAAGATTTTTCATTCCTTTGCACATTTGCTGCAGGCTAATGCACACAGGTGGGATGCAGGTGGCACTGTGGGTTAAACCACAGAGCCTAGGACTTGCCGATCAGAAGGTCGGCGGTTCGAATCCCCGCTACGTGGTGAGCTCCCGTTGCAAGTAGATAAATAGGTACCGCTCCAGCGGGAAGGTAAACTGTGTTTCCGTGTGCTGCTCTGGTTCGCCAGAAGCGGCTTAGTCATGCTGGCCACATGACCAGCTGTATGCAGGCTCCCTCGGCCAGTAAAGCAAGATGAGCGCCGCAACCCCAGAGTCGTCCGCGACTGGACCTAATGGTCAGGGGTCCCTTTGCCTTTAATGCACGCAGGTATAGTCTGCTAAGAACTTAAAAGTTTTGTTGTTGATCATCGCAAGCCACTCTGGGAACCTGTTTTGGCTGAAGGGCAAATACTTCAGTTTTTAATACTTAAAATAAGGCTTCCCTATCCTGGTGCTGTCCAGATGTTGTTTGACTATCACAGAATTATAGAATTATGGAATTGAAAGGGACCTTGAGGGTCATTTAGCTCAGGCATAGGGAAACTCCAGCCCTCCAGATGTCTTAGGACTACAATTCCCATCATCCCTGACCACTGGTCCTGTTAGCTAGGGATGATGGGAGTTGTAGGCCAAAACATCTGGAGGGCCGGAGTTTGCCTATGCCTGAATTCTAGTCCAACCCCCTGCAATGCAGGAATCTCAGCTAAAGCATCCATGACAGATGTCCATCCAGCCTCTTAAAAACCTCTAAGGAAGGAGAATCTTATCACCTCCCGAAGGAGACCATTCCACTATCAAACAGCTCTTACTGTCAGAATGTTTTTCCTGATGTATAGTTGAAATCTCCTTTCTTGTAACTTGAATCCATTGGGCTCAGGTGCTTTCTTCCAGATCAGGAGAATACAAGTCCTATAATTCCTTACTCTTTAGCCATGCTTGCTAGGGATGATGGGAGTTTAAGGTTCTAGCCAGGGGTGGAGATCCTCAAGGCCAGGGACTGAGTGTGGCCCTCCATGCCTCTATCTGGCCCTTGGAATTCTCCCCAGGCCACACCCCTTCATTGGCCCTGGACAGGTAGACGTAACCCAATTCTTGTTCCCGTTGTGTACAGACTCAGGGCTTGGGAACAGCTCTGAAGATCCTGTTTTCTGAAAGCCTGATAGAAAACATGCCGGAGAAAGGACCCTCGCCCAAATTCCATCTAACGAGGCAGGAAATTGTGTCCCTCTTCAACGCCTTTGGAAGGTGAGTGTGAGGTTTCGTGTCTGGAAACCTGCAGCTTCAACATAGTTTTGCGCATGCAAAAACTGGAGACCCCAATTTGCTTGGAATTTTATGCAAGGTTATATACGGGAACTTGTATCCGCTCAGGCTGTGTATTCATCCCTTGGATGGGCTCTGCCTGCGCTGTTTCAGGCATATTACCGTACTTTTCCGTTTATAAGACGCCCCCTATTTTGGGACTCAAAATTAAGAAAATGGGGAGAGATTCCCCAGAGTTGTTGAGATTTTTGGGGGGGAGGGTGCCAAAAAACGCTCACGCGATGCAGAAGCCTCCAATCATATTTTCGCTCGCCGCCTCGTCTTATACATGGAAAAGTATGGTAATCTGCAAACACAGGACTAGAAACATGCTCATTTTTTTTCAAAAAAGCCGCCGATCAACGGCCCAATTGCCATAGCAGCCACCAATCGCCTGCACTAACTCCAGTGACAATCTACAGCTCGCGGCAGGAAACAATCCACCATCCCCCCGTGTGCACTACACGTGTATAAGACGACCCCAGTTTTTTAACATTACTGTAACGTAAAAAAAAACCCCTCGTCTTATACATGGAAAAGTATGGTAATCTGCAAGCATAGGACTAGAAACATGCTCATTTTTTTCAAAAAAGAAAAGCAAGCTGCGGTGCTCAGGTAGCCGAGTTCATTCTGGCGGGTTTTTGTGCCTCTGTGGAACTGCAGGGTGCAGACAGCTCTGCCTTTTGCCTACGTTCCGAGTCCAAAAGCTACCTAAGATCATGCTCTCTCCCTCTTGTGTCTCCCAATTCAGGATTTCAACAAGTATTAAGGAACTGGAAAACTTCAGGAACCTGCTGAGACCTCTCCACTGAAGCCATTTCCTGATAAAGACTGGCACTCCTGTTCTCCGCTGATGGTTGCTGCATCGTGGCCAGCCCCCCCCAACCCCACCCCGATCTTGGCAAGAAGGGGGAGCGTGGGACTGTAAACCAGCAACCTTGCTTCCCCAGCTTGCGAGTTTTATACTGGCCACAACTCCCGATGCAAGACTTAATCTTCCAGGGCTTCCTGGTCCTGTCGTCTTTGTGATCTGCCATGCAGCGTCTTACGTGATCGAATCTCTCAATGGTGGAAGGCAAAACTCACCTCGGTTAAGTAATCCTCAGCCTGCAGTTTTCATTTAAGGATCTATGAAGTGCCTTTCTGGATCAGGCCCAAGCCCAGAGGTTCTTTGCAAGGATCCCGGTACGGTGCCGCCTCTGTTTTAGGGGGTGCAGTGGAGATACCGCTTCTGGAAAAAACCCTGCTTTTGAACCATTTCATTTTAATTAGATAAGAGAACCGGCAGCTGCCCTTTAAAAAGGACCCCCCCAATAAATGCAATTAAACCCAAACACAAGTTAGATCTAAAGCAGTGGGTAGCTCTCCTTTTTGGGAGTTTTGGACTAGAATTCCCACCCAGTGGCGTATCGTGGAGAGGGTGGTGGTCCACAGGGGGGGTTGCCCTGGGAGCTAAATTTCAGCACTCGGTTCCATCACCGCTCCGTCGAAAATGGCTTGTCCATGCAAACCAGGAACTGGTGATGCACACTGTTAGGAAGTTGAACGCGCATGCATGTTCCGTCCATTTCCCTGCCTCTGCGCAGCCCCGGGCACCGGCAACCCACGCTAGGCCACTGCTCCCACCATCCTACCTAACCATTGACCGCACTGCCAGGAACTGGGAGTCCAAAACAGCCGGGAGGGGGCACCATGTTAACCATCCCTTGCTCTACAGTGCTGTATGGCACAGTCCTCAGGGAGGTACGGTATACGAAGCACACTCCCCAGGGAGATATCTCCATCTGAGCACACCTGGATACAGGCCAGATCTGGCCTACGCAGACATTTGCTCTGCTGCCCCAGGGATCTTCTGGTGGGTCAAATATCTTCTCCCCTATTCTTTTGGGAAATCCTTATAAGAGCTCTGTAGTGTACCCTGGTCACAGGCCTGTGCTTCAGGCAAGCTGATAATCCACAGTTGCAGACTGCCCTTAGAGCACAGTGTAAAGGTAAAGGGACCCCTGACCATTAGGTCCAGTCGTGGCCGACTCTGGAGTTGCGGTGCTCATCTCGCTTTATTGGCCGAGGGAGCCGGCGTACAGCTTCCGGGTCATGTGGCCAGTGGGACCAAGCCGCTTCTGGCGAACCAGAGCAGCGCACAGAAACGCCATTTACCTTCCCGCCGGAGCGGTACCTGTTTATCTACTTGCACTTTGACGTGCTTTCGAACTGCTAGGTTGGCAGGAGCAGGGATCGAGCAACAGGAGCTCACCCCGTCGTGGGGATTCAAACTGCCGATCTTCTGATCGGCAAGTCCTAGGCTCTGTGGTTTAACCCACAGCACCACCCGCATCCCTAGCTGCTATTAAAAAGCAAAATTATGATGGATGTGACTTGACATCTTTTTCTAATAGAAGGGTGACCTCCATCCATCTTCATGGAGGTTAGAGAAACATTCTCCTCTTGTAACTCATGGGCACCCAAGGAAGCTGCAAGTTGGAAGAGTTAGGGCAGATAAAAGAAAGTGCCTCTTTGCACAGCACATAGTTTAGATTGGAGAACTCGTTTGCATAGGAAGAAGCAATGACCACCAGCCTATAGGGCTTTAAATGAGGATTACCGTATGTTCCGGCGTACAAGATAATAATAATAATAATAATTTATTATTTATACCCCGCCCATCTGGCTGGGCTTCCCCAGCCACTCTGGGCGGCTTCCAAAAAAATATTAAAATACAGTAATACATCAAACATTAAAAACTTCCCTGAACAGGGCTGCCTTCAGATGTCTTGTAAAAGTCTGGTAGTTGTTGTTCTCTTTGACATCTGGTGGGAGGGTGTTCCACAGGGAGGGTGCCACTACCGAGAAGGCCCTCTGCCTGGTTCCCTGTAACTTGGCTTCTTGCAGTGAGGGAACCACCAGAAGGCCCTCGGTGCTGGACCTCAGTGTCCGGGCTGAACGATGGGGTGGAGACGCTCCTTCAGGTCTACTGGATGAATTTTTATTCCTAGAAAATCACCCCAAAAGTCGGGGGTTGTCTTATACGCCGGGTATACACTTTGGGATGGAGAAGAGGGAGCTGGTGAGCAGAGGCGCCCCTTGTGCCGTCGCTACTCCTCCCTCCCCCAGAAGGGGACGCGGAAAGACCTTCCGAGTGCAGTGCTCACCCGCCCGCCCAACACCTTGCCTCGGGCTGCTGCTGCTGCGACGGCAGAGGCAGCGAAGGGGTGCGCGCTCTGTCCCTGGCGGCACTCAAACTATAACTCTAAAACTGAACAGCAAAAGTTGAGGGTCGTCTTATACGCCCAGTCGCCTAATACGCCGGAATCTACGGTAGGCAAGTTTATGTAGGAGAAGGCTACCAATGGTTACTATCCAACCAACAAAGACTTCCCCTTCGGGCATCTGATTGGCCACTGCGTGAACAGGATGACGGGCCATTGGTCTGATCCAGGAAGGTGGTTCTTAGTATTTTTGGTCCCAGCACTGAACCTAAACTGTCCAAGTGCCCTGTTGGGTTTCCTCCGCCCAACCCTTCTCTCTCTGAAGAAGAGTTTGGATTTGATATCCCGCCTTTCACTCCCCTTCAGGAGTCTCAAAGCGGCTCACAATCCCCTTTCCCTTCCTCCCCCCCACAAACACTCTGTGAGGTGAGTGGGGCTGAAAGACTTCAGAGAAGTGTGACTGGCCCAAGGTCACCCAGCAGCTGCGTGTGGAGGAGCGGAGACACGAACCCGGTTCCCCAGATTACGAGTCCACCGCTCTTAACCACTACACCACACTGGCTCTCTGCTTAATGTTACCTCATTTGACAAAACGCTTCGTACCCTGGAACTGCTACGCTGGTCTCAGGAAAAAGAGAGAGGCTCCCGAATGATTTTTTACTGTGAATGTTAGCAGAGAAGGGCAACACCTGCCCCCGAATTTCTGTCCACTTCTCCTGAGAAAGCAGAAAGGAATTCTGAGCAATGATTTGTGCAACTGTACTCGATGTGCTGTGACCTGTAGGGGGAAGTGGTGTGGAAATGACTCAGGTTTGTAAAAAAAACCACAAATGTGCCATGAATACAGAAGTGGGGCATACAGACCTGAAACAGAACGCTCTTGCTCTTTCATTTTATTCTCCTGAATTTGCGTTGCAAAGGACTTTGGGTCCCTCTGAACTCTACAATTCTATGATTGCGAAGGGCTGGCTGGGTGAGCAAAATGATGTTCCTACACTGGTATGTTTCCTTGAAGAGATGGTTATTATTTATTTAATTAAATACAGTGGTACCTCTGGATGTGAACGGGATCCGTTCCGGAGCCCTGTTCGCATCCTGAAGCGAATGCTCCACATGGGTCGCGATTCGCCACTTCCACGCATGCGCGTGACGTCATTTGGAGCGTCTGCGCATGCAGCGAAACCCAGAAGTAACACACTCGGTTCGCCACAGAGCGTAACTTGAAAACGCTCAACCTGAAGCACATTCAACCCGAGGTATGACTCTACTGCCCTGTACCCTCAGGTCTCGAGGCGCTTCACAGATAAAATCAGAATATAAAACCACAAAGTACATAATCAAAATAAAAGGTAAAGGGACCCCTGACCATTAGGTCCAGTCGTGGCCAACTCTGGAGTTGCGGTGCTCATCTTGCTTTACTGGCCAAGGGAGCCGGCGTACAGCTTCCAGGTCATGTGGCCAGCAGGACTAAGCCGCTTCTGGCGAACCAGAGCAGCGCACGGAAACGCCGTTTACCTTCACGCCGAAGCGGTACCTATTTATCTACTTGAACCTTTGACGTGCTTTCGAACTGCTAGGTTGGCAGGAGCAGGGACCGAGCAACGGGAGCTCACTCCGTCGCAGGGATTCGAACCGCCGACCTTCTGATCGGCAAGCCCTAGGCTCTGTGGTTTAACCCACAGCGCCACCCGTGTCCCAGTCAAAATAAAAACAACCACCCAAATAACAACTCCCCCCTTCCCCTGCAAAAGGAGCTCTAGGTGGTGACATGGTCTGCCTCATTTAATCCCCACAAAACCCCTGTGGGGTACGGCTAGGCTGAGAGGCTGGCCCAGTGGGAGCTTCATAACTGAGTGGGGATTCGAACCTTGTTCTCCCAGGTCAAAGGCTAACCGCTAGACCGCACTGTTTCTCAGAGCTGACCCTTGGAAACTAGCTGCTCCCAAGGCTCCCCCCCCCTCCAGCGGAAGGTGGGAATCGGCACATTCTTCATCCTGCCTCCAGCTATTTCCCCCAATCCTGCTAATTCCCCTCACTCCAAAAAACCTCTACATCTATCTGCTCCCCCTCCAGCTGTTTTGGTCTGTGCCACAGTAGCTGATGGGAGTTGTAGTCCAAAACAGCTGGAGAGCACCAGGTTAACAAAGGCTGATCTTTCAGGTACATGCAATTTATTTATTTTTTAAAAAGCATGCATTTTTGTTGAAATTATCAGGCATTGTGAACACACTGCCTTTGGGAGGGGCGCATCCATGACCCATGGCAGAGAATTCCATTTCATGCCCCCCCCCTTTAAAAAATACTCTACCACTCTAGGAGTCTGTGGTACAGATTTACCAGCTTTTGTTTACAACAACAACAATTTATTATTTATACCCCGCCCATCTGGCTGAGTTTCCCCTGCCACTCTGGGCGGCTACCAATCAAGTGTTAAAAACAGTACATTGTTACATATTAAAAACTTCCCTAAAGAGGGCTGCCTTCAGATGACTTTTAAAAGTAAAATAGTTGTTTATTGCTTTGAAATCTGCTGGGAGGGCGTTCCACAGGGCAGGTGCCACTACCGAGAAGGCCCTCTGCCTGGTTCCCTGTAACCTTACTTCTCGCAATGAGGGAACCGCCAGAAGGCCCTCGGCGCTGGATCTCAGTGTCCGGGCTGAACGATGGGGATGGAGACGCTCCTTCAGGTATACTGGACTGAGGCCGTTTAGGGCTTTAAAGGTCAGCACCAAAACTTTGAATTGTGCTCGGAAACGTACTGGGAGCCAATGTATGTCTTTCAAGATCAGTGTTATGTGGTCCCGGCGGCCACTCCCAGTCACCAGTCTAGCTGCCGCATTCTGGATTAATTGCAGTTTCCGGGTCACCTTCAAAGGTAGCCCCACGTAGAGCATGTTGCAGTAGTCCATGTAGGTTTTTTTTGTTTTGGTGCTTCTGCCAATTTCTCCATTCCCCCCCCCCCTAGTTTTTTCCTCTCCATCGCCATGAGCCAGTCAGGAGGGCAATAATCCTAAACCCTCTCCTTCCACGAGTTGGGGCAAGCTGTAAAGGTTGAAGAGGAGCAAGAAAACTCAAAGCCGAGCCTTTGAAAACTCCCGTCTCACAAGATAAAAACAAACCTTTATTTTCAAAACATGAATGGCATTACAGTTCAGAGTGAAGGAGGTTTAAGCGTGGGGTACATTCATTAGGCGCAGCCAGCCGAGGGCTGAAGGGACAGCTGGCAAAATGGCGTCCCTCAAACCATACCACGAACGGGCGAACTCTCGCACATTGCAGGATTTCTCTGTTTAAATAAGAAGCTGTCCACGAGAACGAAAAGGGCGCCCACCTCTTGTCAGCCATCACTTATTCTCTGTTCTACAACCCCACCCCGCTGTCCTAACCGGCAGTGGCTCCGATGAGTGGGAAAGTTCAGCTTCAGTGCAAAATGTTGAATAAGGAGCTTGTAGCCCTTAACACAATGCCCTCCTCCCGCCTACAAAACAAAAATTATAAAGTGCTCCCAGTGCATTGTAAAACTCTTAAGCGGAAAAGAAAACGGGTGGGTGAGGGGGTGTTAACAGCGCGATCTGCCTTGGGTGGGTGAAGGAGGGCAGCACAGAGTTCGAGACATGACTTGCTTCACCCGAGTCAGGGATCAATTGATGCCGGGGTGGGGTGGGGTTCCTAGTCACACATTAGCTTGGGAGAGGGAGGGAGAGAGAGCGCGCTTATCTTGACGCACAACGCCAATATGGCCTTTTTCAAGAGATGCTTAAAATTTGACAGCTGTCAAAATCTCATATGTCGACACTAACATGTTTACGAATCCGCCTCCCCCCCGCCCCAGCAAAATGGCCACCCTGACAGGGCCCTGATGCAACGCTAAAAACCACAGTTTACTGTTGCAAGAGAACAGCTCGGGTGCTTTTCCCTACCGCAAAGCGCGACGTGAGGTTTCCTTCAAAACACAGTTTATGAAGCTGGCTTGTTCCAATCAGATTAGCCACAGGTTAGCACTCGGACACAATGCTAAACTGGTTAATTTAAATTTAAAAAAGCAGTGAAAGCTACATTGGAGGAGGAGAACACAAGCCTCTCAGGGTGGGGGCCCTAGGCTTGGCCCTGTAACACTAAACTAGAGTTTAATGCTATTATCTCAATCTGCAGCCACTCTTGAAAAGTTGCCAGCACTTCGGTGTGACTTCAAAAACTGGTGTAACATGTAGTTTTCCTTCTCAATCTGTGAACAGGAGATACACCCATTATTCCAGCCAGATATCCTCACGGGGTATCAGAATTAGCTTGCGAATTGAAAGGGACAGCTACACAGTTCTACCCCCGGGAAGATATCTTGAGGTCTGAAAAGCAAAAGAGCTGCTGGAATGAGAAATGTTTCTCTCCTAAACAAACGCTTACAGATGGCACCTGAAGTTTTGCTCCATGAGTACCTTGAGGCGGGGAAATATCCTTTTTGTCCTGGGGCTGTTAAGAGTCTGCTAATGGAGATGAACCTCCACACATTTCCCAAAGCAGCCTCTGAACTAAGTCCCAAAGAGCAGCAAAATGCCCTGGTTGGTCAGAGTGAGCTGAACAGAAAAAAAACAGAGTCAAGAAATCTATGCAAAGTCAAGAAATCTGGGGCAACCCAGCCCAATGGGCAAGGAATAAATAATAAAAATCATTATTATTAATATTACACAAGAATTGCCTTGCCTACAGTGGTTCTACCAAACATCTGAATTTGTGAGCACAGCGCTAGGAATGGACAAACGTCTCCCAGCAAGTCTTTGGCAGGTTAGCGTCACTTGGGAGTGGAATTTGCTGACAACCTCAATGACTTTAGGCCCCCAAAACAGCTACTCTGCAACACATGACCTCAGCCCAGGGGTGTTTCTTTGTGGGGGGGGGGGTTGGACCCACCAGGTACCGCTGAGCTACAGCTCCCATCAGTCCCAGCAAGCACGGCCAATGGCCAGGGATGTTGGGAACTATAGTCCAGTTGATGGGTGAAAGATTCCCCAGATCTCTGAAGAGGCTGAGCTGCAAGCAGATATTTGGGTGAAGAACTTGTGCAAGAACCTAAACTTGTTCGGGCCCTTTCGCAAGCACGACACCCCCCGACAAATTCTAAAATCGGCACTTTTTGCTGAAGTCACGTTCACTCTGAGCAGGCATGGCCAAACCTGGCCCTCCAGCTGTTTGGAGACTACAATTCCCATCATCCCTGACCACTGGTCCTGTTAGCTAGGGATGATGGGATTTGTAGTCTCCATACAGATGGAGGGCCAAGTTTGGCAAGATACTGCCTCCTACCTCTCAATGTTAGGGATAACTCACCTGGTTCTCGAACTGCCTGAGAAGCAGAATGCGTGCAACCTGGTGGAACAGAGAGCTCCAACACTGGGTCTGAACTTCTACGCAATGGGGACATGTCTTCATTCCGTCACAAGGGAGCAGAATCAGATTTTTGCAGCCAGAAGGTGGTGGAAATGACCCAATATAAGAAGGAGTTCATCCAGCCTGCCTCTTGACCCTTAGGGAGTCTTCACTTCATCCCAATACTATCCACTCAAGAGTGTACATTCCCAGCTTGGATTTTTAAAAAATGGACGGATTGCAGCTTCTCTAGACAACACAGCTGTGTGCATTATAAACAGGCAACCGCCCCCTATCCCCTTCTCTGCTGAGAAGTATGACTGCCATGAACTGCAAAATCTTCCAGAATGGCTACATCAATGGCTACACTTCTCTATTAAGAAGAAGCAGGGAGTAAAGGAGAAGAGAGAAAGTTTTCTTCAACTCTGCTAGAGAGTGCAACCAAACTTTTTCTCCATTGCAGATGACAGTGCTATTTCGTGATTGCTAAGCAGTCCAAATGCTAACCGTGCTGCTTCCTGGCTGCTAAGCGAACCCTAAGAAGGCTCTCCCATCCCGGACCACACCTGTAGCTGGCTGGCTAAGAGCAGCCGAAATATCAACCTCAGCTGCTTCTGCAATATCCCTAGGAAGCATGCAACTAGCCCTCATGGAGCCATTCTGTCTTAAAAAAAATAAAGCACCACTGAGTAACAGCTCTGCTTTCCCCAGTGTGTGAACCAAGTTTGTTAGTTTTATAAATCAATGCTCAACATTAGTCAGTCGGTCGCAAGGGGCTTCATACCACATGCAAAAAAAGATAGATATGAAGAACTGGCTTCAACAGCCCCAGGAATAAACAGATTGATAGTAAAGCATAGCTGCAAGGTAACTTAACCCTTGTGAGACCATGACACTTGTGCCACACTTGTTAACATTCTTTCGTTTTTGTGTGTTATGGTTTCCCCATTTTAAAACTCTGAAAAGTTTGGAAGCAAGGAATTCCCCACCCGACCCGAAACGTCCCCACCGTTAGTACGCAGAGATGCTCCAGTCATCGCAGGAAGACCGAACAAACTTCCCCAGCTATGGATGTGCAATTAAAAGAGTTACCCAGAACCGTCTTCCGGAGCTGATGGAGACAGTTGACTGGCAGGGAGAAGGAGCGTTCCTTGGGAAAGTTCGGTTAAAAGTGCAAATTATCAGCCATCAAGGTCTGCCAGCAAAGCTGTGCTGCTGTTTTCGGTTGCCAAGGTATCGTCCTCCTCTGGAAGGCCCGACCCACTGAAACGAAATACTTCTATAGGGCTGTGATTTGACCTCGCCGGCTTCCATCATTGCAAGTACCGTTTGGCAAGAAGAGTTGGCTTTGCAAAGCTCCCGTCCTTCCGTTCCCACGTCCCGGAAACTTCGGGAGCCGCGCTAGGTATTTGGGGACCCAGCGGAGAGCTGCCGCCTGAGTCCTGCGCACCTGGTTGGAGCCCTGCTCCGTCCGCGTCCCACCCAGGCGCAGCCCCCCAGAGGCGCACGAGTTCCAGTCCTACGGTACCAGGCGGGGGTTCGGGTGGCTTCTCGAATCCAGGCTCCCGTGGGTGAAAAGCAGCGGGGCCACGTCCATCGGAGGGGCCACCAACGGCGGGATCATGACGCAGCTGTCGCTCCCCGTCAAGGAACCGTACCAGCCAGAGCTCTGGGGGGTAGCCAGGCTGCAGAGAAAGAAGAGGACAGGAGGGAAGTCCTGCGGGTCCAGGAAAACCTGTCTAAAACCAAATGCACCAATGAAGGAATGGGTTTCCCAAACCCAAAACTGACTGTGCAGGCAGTTTGAAACTGCACCAAAATCCCTATTTTTCCTTAGCTAAAATGCTTTAACTTGAGCTCGTGAGCCAAAATCCCAGCTGTATAAACAAGTGCTCAGAGCCCTCTCCTTTATCAGTTTGTGACGGCAAGAATGGCCTTGACTGTACCAGTAGAACAGGGAAGACACGTCTGTGCCTGATCTTATATCCTGACCACAAAGGCGCACAGACCTAGTCTGGGAACAGCGCCAGAGGGTGTTCTTGGAGACAGTGACCTCTTGCTCCAAGATAAGAGTAGGAACAGGAAGATCCTTTTATGGTCAGAAGTACAGGAAGGAAAACCCTTTTATGGTTAAGCGTGCCGGAGCAGGAACATCTGTGATGTCAACCTGCGTGTACAAGCTGATGTGGCTGGATTCCTGGGGAAGGGGGAGAGAGTGCCTGGACGATATATATACTGCATGAAATTTCTCATTTCTTTGGACTTGCTGTGGACTGACCACACAAGTGCCTCTCTGCTGTTCCGGAGAGCAGAAATAAAGAACTCTTTCTCTGAACCAACCCTCGGTGTCATTTGACTTCCTTCCTCCTGTCCGGGAGCAACGCAGACCCAATTGGTGAACTCCAATAAGGCTACACCTAAACCAGTGAATGGCCAAACTTGGCCCTCCAGCTGTTTGAGGACTACAATCCCCATCATCCCTGACCGCTGGTCCTGTTAGCTAGGGATGATGGGAGCTGTAGTCCCAAAACAGCTGGAGGGCCAAGTTTGGCCATGCCTGACCTAAACGGTCTTGGCCCAGTGTACCTGAAGGAGTATCTCTGCTCCCATTATCCAGCCTGGACACTTGAGGCCCAGCTCCAAGGGGTCTCTGGCAGTTCTCTTGCTGTGAGGCAGGATGGATAAAAATCAATGATTTTTTTTTTAAATAAAAAAATGGATTTTTTAAAATTTAAATCGGATTTTTTAAATTTAAATCGAATTTTGTAATAAAATGCTTTTGGAGAAAAAATATTTCTAAAGGTAGTTTTCTATTTAAGTTACATTAAGTTACATTATAGTCTATTTAAGTTACATACGTTTTTCACGTGTGCTAAAACTCAAGTCTCTTTTTAATAAAATAATTGTTTAATAAAATAATAAAATAATCATCCCTAGCTAACAGGACCAGTGGCCAGGGATGATGGGAATTGTAGTCCCGAAAACATCTGGAGGGCCGAGTTTGCCTATGCCTGTTCTAAAGCACGTGCCCTACCCACTGAGCTATACAGCCCTTCCCTACACTTTGAAGTGGGCTGCCGACAAAACGCCCTCTCCCCCGTCAACCGTGCTACCTTCCTCCGCTGAGCCTTGGAAGATCGTCGTCACTGTCGTACCGCCTTGGATTGTCGAAGAAATAGGCGCGGGAGTTGTAGCTGTGGCTGTTTATCATTCCAGCCGGCGCCTGTTTGGTTAAAAGAGGCTGTTAGCCAAGTGAGCAAAACAGACAGCGATCTTAGAACATGGGTCTGGGATGCAGACAGTCTTGGGAAGCATCCCACTTAGGGGGAGATGGGGAGGAAAGTCTCTTAATTTCCTTTTCCTCTTTCAGTGGGGGGGGGGGAACCTTGCAGAATTTGCAACGTTTGCTTTGATGTAAAAATGTGTGGAGCTTAGCATTAGCTGAAAAAATAACTCGTTAAACGAATGTGCTGCCAAAGAACTGTAGCACACAGCCCCCTGTTCTGGAGTAAGCATATCAGTATGGAATGAATGATGCTTTGCAGGGTTAAAGAAAGCGAAAAATGGTGTAAAAAAGAGGTAATATACATTAGACACAACAACCTAGAAAGATTAAAAATTTTAAGGTCTTAGGAATAAAGGAAAGAAGTCAGTATGTATATACACCGTATTTTGCACTTATAAGACGCACTTTCCCCCCCTAAAAAGTACAGTGGTACCTGGGGTTACATACGCTTCAGGTTACATACGCTTCAGGTTATAGACGCTTCAGGTTACAGACTCCGCTAATCCAGAAATATTACCTCAGGTTAAGAACTTTGCTTCAGGATGAGAACAGAAATTGTGCAGCGGCAGGCCCCATTAGCTAAAGTGGTACCTCAGGTTAAGAACAGTTTCAGGTTAAGAACGGACCTCCAGAACGAATTTAGTACTTAACCCGAGGTACCACTGTAAGGGGAAATGTGTGTGCATCTTATGGAGCGAATGTAAGCGGGAGGCTCTGCTCAGCGCTCTCTTTAAAGAGCTGCATGGAGCGTGTGTGCGGTTCTTTGAGGCTTTTCCCCAAGGAGGGAGAAAGGCTGCCCTTCTCCCTCCTCGGGGAAAAGCCCCCAAGAGCCGCACCATAGCTGTCCCTTATTTGGCGGGAAACTCCCTTATCCCAGTGCCGTTTCCCGCTGCTGTCCCTTACTGATGATGTCCCTTAAATTTCCCGGGTTTCAAAGGAAGCAGCTCCTCTCCCTCCCTCCCTGCCGGCCAGGGAGGAGGGAGGCTCCAACTGTGTTGCTCCCCCAATAAGCATGCGGGGTGGAGCTTGCATGCCTTGTGCCGATCAAATTGGTCGCGTTGCCTGGGGACTCGCCTTTGCTCAGCGCTTCCCAGCGGAGAGGTGGTTTTCCTTGCTGCATCCCCTTTGCCAGGTTGCTGCGCTGTGGGAACCACCGCTTGAGGCTTTGTTTGGCTGCTGGCTGGGCTTTCTGCCTTTGGCTCGGAGGGGCTCAGAAGTTGAACATACCTGCGCTCTGAAAATCCCTTATTTTGGCTGCTGATCCCTTATTTTCGAGGCTGCCGGTCCCTTATTTTCAAATCAGTAAGTTGACAACTCTGCGCCTTCTTGAAAGGGAGCGCGGCTCTTGGGGGAGCCTTAGCCGTGCGCAGCCTCTCCCGGGCAAGGGGAGCCTTCATCCCGCTGCCCTGCGGAGGCTTCGCATGGCTATCCCTGGCATTTGCGGGAGGTAGGTGAAGGGACAGAGTGCGCGGCTCTGTCCCTTCCCCCACCTCCCAGAAAAGCCCCCAAGAGCCGTGCTCCCTTTAAAGAGCACACGGCTCTTGCGGGAGGTGGAGGGAAAGCCAGGAGGCTTGCTTTCGCTGGAGCCAGGAGGGCAAGAGGGATCAGTGCGCCCCGATGCCGCTTGCTCTCCTGGCTTCAGGGATAGCCCCGCAAAGCCTCCTGAGCGAAGATGGAATAGCGTTCCCTCTTAGCTCAGGATTTGCGTTCCTTTCTTATTTCTTGTTTTCCTCCCCTAAAAACTAGGTGCGTCTTATGGTCCGGTGCGTCTAATACAGCGAAAAATACGGTGTGTATGTAATGATTAGATTAGAATGATTATATGGTTTTATTTGTAGATGTGTGTTTCTGTTTTTTGTGTTCTTTTTTCCTCTTGCGTTTTTTTCCCTTGTTTGTACTGTTTTATTTTGGATTAAATGTTTGTAATTTTTGTTGTAATTTTGCACTGAAAATTAAAAAAAAATAAAAAAGAAAAGAAAGAAATGTAGTACACACACACCCCACCGCCAAAATCCTATTTTGGAGGGATTTTATCTTACGCACAACAAATACAGACGCATGCAACTCCCTCTCAGTGGTGAGATTTTGTTTTCCCCATGGTCTTCAATACCCCACCAAACTAATATTAAGCCTCTCTTCGATATACTGTGCTGCTTCTTGCCACTTCCATTACTTCCGCTCTATCAATTTGTTTGATTTGCTTGAACAAAATCTTTTTAAAAAATAATCATTTCCTTTCGAAGCGGTCTTCACAGTTTGAGGGGCACGCTCTGTTTTTTAACTGGGAAAAGTAGATGATCCGTGCAAACCCTGCGTGATCGTACCAAGTTCTGTGTGATCCTCTGAGCCCGGAAGAAGAGAACCAGGAATGTTGTAGGGACAAATTCCCAGAGGAACAAGACGACCCCAAAAACCACGTATTCTTCGCTTCCGGCTTCTTCGCCTCGAACCTGCGGAAACAGGCCATGGATTCAAGTCCAGCACTCAAGGAGATAGGTTACAGTGGCCAGAGGTCAGCATACCCTTTCAGCAGGGGGCTGGTCTACTGTCCCTCTGACTATATTTTTCGGGGGATAAATGAACGAATTCCTATGCCCCACAAATAACCCAGAGGTGCATTTTAAATAAAAGCACACATTCCACTCCTGTAAAAACACCAGGCAGGCCCCACAAATAACCCACAGATGCATTTTATGAATAAAAGGACACATTCCACTCTTGTGAAAACACGCTGATTCCTGGACCGTCCGGGGGCCGGATTTAGAAGGCGATTGGGCTGGATCCGGCCCCCAGGCCTTAGATTTGCCTACTCATGGGCTACGCTGTGTCTGGGACTGTCCTTGATGACTGTCCTACGAGTACAGACTTCCATTGCGGGACACCTCTTATTTAGAAGATTCAGGAACGATAAGAGAGAAGGTACTTTTCAACATGGTGCACAGTTGAACTATGGAACTCATTGCCACAGGAGGCCATGACGGCCACCACCTTAGATGATAATAATAATAATAATAATAATAATAATAATAATAATAATTTATTATTTATACCCCGTCCATTTGGCTGGGTTCCCCCAGCCACTCTGGGCAGCTTCCAACAGAATATTAAAATACAACCATCTATTAAACATTAAAAGCTTCCCTAAACAGGGCTGCCTTCAGATGTCTTCTAAAAGTCTGGTAGTTGTTTTTCTCTTGGACATCTGATGGGAGGGCGTTCCACAGAGAGGGTGCCACCACCGAGAAGGCCCTCTGCCTGGTTCCCTGTAACCTCACATCTCGCAGGGAGGGAACCGCCAGAAGGCCCTTGGCGCTGGACCTCAGTGTCCGGGCAGAACGATGGAGGTGGAGACGCTCCTTCAGGTATACAGGACCGAGGCCATTTAGGGCTTTCAAGGTCAGCACCAACACTTTGAATTGTGCTCGGAAACATACTTATGGGCTTTAAAAGAGGATTGGACAAGTTCATGGAGGAGAAGAGGGCTATCAAGGGCTGCTAGCCGCGAAGGCTGTGCTCTGCCCCTACAGTTGGAGGCAGCAAAGCTGAATACCAGTTGCTGGAAACGACCTTGGAGCGGGTCTTGTGTTCGAATCCTGACTGCGGGTTTCCCACAGGCATCTGCTCAGCCAATGAGAAGACAGGATTTCTGGACTAGGCGGGCCACTGACTCTTCTTCTGTTCTTATATGGAAATTCAAAAACACCTGGATCAAAGCCCACTGACCTTATCCGAAAGGTTATCCCAGCCATAGTTGAAGGGGCTGGGCACGTGGTCCGGCGAGATCGCCACCGCCACCAGGTTATAGAAGGCCCTCGAGGAGTACAGGAGGAGGACGACAGAACCCACAAGCAAGGCTTGGCAGACAGATGTGCCCTAGTTTTTTTTAAAAAAGAAAAACACATATACACTGAAAGAGGGCATTAAAAATACAGGAAGCTGGTGCTCAGATCTTTCTTCTTAAGTGGTTGTTTTTACGCTGGGTAAATTGTTCACGAGAGAACTGAACCGGAAGAGCTGTTCATCTTTCTTTCTTTTAAGAAAAACAGCTTTTAAATATTTGAACATGCCAAGTTCACAAAGAATCAGATGCGACAGAGAAGGAATCTCTTACTCTACCAGCCTCGAAGATGGAGAGGATGCTCTTACTATCCTATGTGATGACTGGTCAGCCCAGGCACTTACCGTATTTTTCGCTCTATAGGACGCACTGGACCATAAGAGGGGGAGAAAAGGGGGAAATTTTTTTTTCTTGTTCTCCCCCTCTAAAACAAGGTGCGTTCAAGAGCAGGTCGGGGAATAGCGCAAAGGCTGAGCGCAGCCTTGCCGCTGCCCCCCGAGCTTGTGGGGCTGGCAGTGGGGGGAAGCGCTGCTTTCCCCCACCGCCAGCCTCAAAGATCCCTGAAGCCTTTGGAGCTCAGCTGCACTCCAAAGGCTTGAGGCTTCGGAGACATCCTTTGTAGCCTCCGCAGGGCAGCGGGGTACAGACACCCCGCTGCCCTGTGGAGGCTTTGCGCAGCCACCCCGAAGCTAGAACAGCGAGACGGAGGGCTGCACAGCGCTCCATCATGCTGTTTTGGTTTCGGGGACAGCTGTTTTGGCTTCAGGGGAGGCTTTGCGCAGCCATCCGGCTCCCCGGGCTTTGGGCTGCAGGCTGCTATCCGCAAGCCTTCAGCGGGCACTCCCGCAGCACTCCAAAGGCTTGCGGATAGCTTCCTGAAGCCTGGAGAGCGAGAGGGGTCAGTGCGCACCGACCCCTCTCGCTCTCCAGGCTTCCGCGAAAGCCTGCATTTGCTCCATAGGACACACACACATTTCCCCTTCATTTTTGGAGGGGAATAAGTGCATCCTATAGAGCGAAAAATACGGTATTTTCAGACACGAGATAAAAGCAACCGGTTCAGGTATGGAGCGGGGGTGGGGGGTGGGAGGCGAGACGCCATGTCCTTAGAGATCATCGCCCAGGGTAGAGACCTGTCTGTTCTCGCTTCGGTTAAGCCCGTAAAGCTCCGTGCACAACGGACTGTGCTCCATGAATAATCTATGCTAATTGATGCAAATTTATTCAGAGCTACTTTGGTGTGTTTTTTTGCCGATTCCGTACGGGCAGCCTGCTCTTCCAAAACCAGATACGTGTTGGAACTTGAGAAATGGGCTGCAGGGTCACGGAACGTTCACCAACATTCCACAGAGGCATGAAAGGGAAAGAGTCACAGAGGCAGGTAGCGTCCATAAAAAGAGTTGTGGATGGGTAGGGAAATGAAAGTGGCTCTTGCTCTGCTGTCAGACTCAATAATAATAATTATTATTATAATTTATTATTTGTACCCCGCCCATCTGGCTGGGTTTCCCCAGCCACTCTGGGTGGCTTCCAGCAAAAGATTAAAAGTACATTAAATCACCGGTCATTAAAAACATCCCTAAACAGGGCTGCCTTCAGATGTCTTCTAAACATCAGAAAGTTGTTTATTTTCTTTGACATTTGATGGGAGGGTGTTCCACAGGGCGGGTGCCACTACCGAGAAGGCCCTCTGCCTAGTTCCCTGTAACTTCGCTTCTCGCAATGAGGGAACTGCCAGAAGACCCTTGGCGCTGGATCTCAGTGTCCGGGCAGAATGATGGGGGTGGAGACGCTCCTTCAGATCTACTGGGCCGATGCCATTTAGGGCTTGTGCCCGGAAACGTACTGGGAGCCAATGTAGATCTTTCATGACCGGTGTTATATGGTCTCGGCGGCCACTCCCAGTCACCAGTCTGGCTGCCTCATTCTGGATTAGTTGGAGTTTCCAGGTCACCTTCAAAGGTAGCCCCATGTAGAGCGCATTGCAGTAGTCCAAGCGAGAGATAACTAGAGCATGCCCCACTCTGTCGAGACAGTCTGTGGACAGGTAGGGCTCAGCCACCTGAGAGCCAGTGTGGTGTAGTGGTTAAGAGCGGTAGATTCGTAATCTGGGGAACCGGGTTCGTGTCCCTGCTCCTCCACTTGCAGCTGCTGGGTGACCTTGGGCTAGTCACACTTTTTTGAAGTCTCTCAGCCTCACACACCTCGCAGAGTGTTTGTTGTGGGGGAGGAAGGGAAAGGAGAATGTCAGCCGCTTTGAGACTCCTTAAAGGGAGTGAAAGGCGGGATATCAAATCCAAACTCTTCTTCTTCTTCAGCCTGCATAGCAGCTGAAGCTGATAAACAGCTGAACTGGACACAGAATTAACCTGCGCCTCCATGGACAGCTGTAAAATTCATGTTAAACTGCTGTTTTAGGGGTCGTTTTTAAAAGTCTGGAATGGATTAATCCGTTTTGCATTCCTCTCTATGGGAAATCGCGCATTGGTTTTGGAACGCTTTGGTTTTGGAACGGACTTCCGGAACGGATTAAGTTTGAGAACCAAAGTAATAAATAATAAATATAATAATAATAATATATTTATTATTTATACCCCGCCCTTCTGGCTGTACCAATTTTCCACTTTAACAACCACACCCTACCTTTGCGGAGACCAGCCACTCGATGTCCTTCCTCAGAAATGGGAGAGTTTAAGGCGAGGGAAAACAACAACAACAACAACAACAACAACAACAACAACAACAACAGCAACAACAAACCAACCCACCAACCCTTGCTGTCCCTTACCTTGGACTCAAGGTAAGCATTGGCCGAAGACATTTTGGACAGCTTGCACATGAAACAGGCTAGCAGCACGGCGCAGAGAATGAAGAGGCTGTCGTTGATCAGAGCCCGGGTGTACACCGTCCACCGCAGCTGGTCCTCAGGGAGGTCGCCGTGCGCCAGCAATGCGCACGTCAAATTCACAAAGACAAAGAGGAGGCTGGTGAGGATGGAGCCCACGTACAGGGTGGCCCTGGAAACGGAAACAGAAGGTTATCCCATCCGTGTCCCAACATGGAGGCCTTCTGGTCATTGGACCGCAGTTGCTGTCTTGCTTGATGCTCTGGGAGGAACAGGACATAGCCAGGGCCAGATTTAGGTTTGATGAGGCCCTTAGCTACTGAAGGGGCCCTTTATATGTCCAGCTGTCCTTTGTCAACAACAAATTGTCACTGGTTTTTGTGTTGAATATATGCTATATGGTAATTTATGGACCTGATAGGTATCTCAAGCCATGCAACCAGTCCATGCAGAATGTAGGCACCCTATATATAGAAAGGAGGAAAGCAGTGATATTTGAGGGAGCAGGCTAGCAGGCGGGACCCATGACTTACATCACAGGAGCCTATACAACACAAAACACTGTTGCTGTATGTAGGTTTTATTTCATTTGTTTTTTATCTTATATTTTGGAGATGTACAGCCAGGTTTTCTTCCTTTAAATTTTTTTTGGGGCCCCCAAGAGAGTGGGGCTTTAAACTATAGCTTGTTTAGCTCATACGTAAATCCAGCACGGAGTCGTAATCCCATTTAACAACTCTTGGGTTGGGGCAACTGGCTAAAATGTTTCAATTTTGGTTCCTCGGTTTTGTTTTCGTCGGGCTGGGGTTGGTTAAATGTTTAGTTGGATGTTATTTTAATTTGGGTATAGATGTAAACTGTTTATTCTTATTCTTGGTTTCTATTGGTTTATTTATGGTCTGTATAAGAGATTGCAGTTTTTTTGTTTTTTATTTTGATAAGAATTTTTATTAGTTTTCAATTACAACAGTCCAATAGCCTCACTAAAACAATGCCAATTATAATGCAATTAATAATAGCAATCATTGAGATGCCAAATTATACAATTTAGGTGCCCCCCACATGCTAGAATTAATGGTTTGATGATTTTCTTTGCTTCTGCATTTCAAAATCTGATAAATTTTAATAGATGTTCTGGTTTTTTATGTTTAATGTTTTATGTTTTTATATACGCTGTAAGCCACCCAGAGTGGCTGGGGAAACCCAGTCAGATGGGCAGGATGTAAATATTTTTTAAATTTATATTTATTATATTTATTTATATTTATAATATTTATATTTATATTATTATAGCGATACCTAGAAGCACCATGTTGGCTATTCCTGCCTTAAGGCGCAGTAAGACATTAGCTGCAGGAGACAAAGGGGAAGGAAAGGGGGCAGAGAGGACCCCAGTGGGGCGAGATGGAAGCCAAGTGGGGAAAGAAATCTGTTCAAGTACAGAGCGTTAAAAGCCAAACAAGTTCAAGATCCATCGGTATTACAGAAGATAAAGCGCTCTCAAAACCTGTGGGTTGTATTCAGCATAGCAATAAGGTGAATGGCCTATCAGCAGAAGGATTTATCCTTGCGCTACAGAATATTCTCTCTTTCTCTCCCTAAATCCACACTGTTTCTTTTAATTTTAACTCTTATTATTATTTTTTATTGATTTGTTAGCAACAACAAGTGTAAACAGACAGAAAACAAAGAATCAAAGATTTAAACCATAAAAGCATTTGCAGGCTGAAGGTCAAAGATACCATGCAGCTCCAAAGGGAGAATAAAGTATTAACCCATACAAATATCCCATTTACAAACAATTAAGATTTATAAAAGTATTGCCCACCAGTGAGTTCCATGATTGAGAATAAAGGCGCTATATAGTCTCAAATGAACTGGACATTTGTACATACTGGTGGCACTGAGTAACTATGTGCCTCTTTATTTGTATAAGAAATAAAATAACCCCATGTATTTTTTTTAAAAAAGGGCCATTTGAGATCTCTCCTTCATATACTTTTGGTTTATCAGATGTCTTCTCAAAAAGGGGCATTTGTCCAACCCTTTGAATACCAGCAATCCGAACTATTATAATAAATAATTTTGTATTTATACCCTGCCCTTCCCGGTTTAAAAACTGGGCTCAAGGCAGCTAACAGCAAATATAAAACATTGATTAAAATGTGACTTAAAAACAGCATAAAACACAACATAAAATGCAGCATCAATATCAATAAAATTCTAAAATTCAGGGGTCATTTTGGGGGTGGGGTGGGGGTGGAAATCCCAGTCCGTAGACACTGAATGATCACCAGGGCTAACTGGCCAAGTTGGTCCTATTAGGGCCAGCAAGGAGACCAGGGAAGAATTTAAATGTGGGGTCCCAGAAAGGGTTTCTTCATAGAAGAGGAAAGGGGAAAAGGGAATAGAGGATTAGGCTAATTCAAATTGAAGGCCAGGTGGAATAGCTCTGTCTTGTTAGAATAAAGGGCCTCCATAAATTGGCAATACAGTCCCTTCTCCTCACATTAATCCCTAGTTTTTTTTTCTGGGGGCTTCCCCAATGCTCCGGAGCAGATTTGGGGATGGTGCAGTTTGCACGTACGGAAAAGTTATGAGGGAGGAATGACCACTTCACTAGTGCATAAAATTACCGTATTTTTTGCTCTATAAGACGCACTTTTCCCCTCCTAAAAAGTAAGGGGAAATGTGTGTGCGTCTTATGGAGCAAATGCAGGCTGTGCAGCTATCCCAGAAGCCAGAACAGCAAGAGGGATCAGTGCGCACCGATCCCTCTTGCTCTTCTGGCTTCAGGGATAGCAACGCAAAGCCTCTTGAGCGCAGCGGAAGCGCTCCTCCCTTCTCGCTTAAAAGGCTTTGCATTGCTTTCTTGTTTTCCTTCTCTAAAAACTAGGTGCGTCTTATGGTCTCGTGAGTCTTATAGAGCGAAAAATACGGTAGTTGAGTACCTCCCTATAAATCCACTTGGCTTTGCCAAGAGAGCACCATCTGCTTCAGCTGCGCTACAGTTATTTATAGAAAGCCACAGCAAGAGTGCTGGGAACCTGTACTGGACTCCAACTCCCATCAGCCCCGGCCAGCATGGCCAATGGTCAAAGCTGACACGAGCTGTAGTCCCAAAGACTTGGGAGGAACCAGATTCCTCCTTCCCAAACAGAATTCCTTTGAAATACAGGCCATGTTGAAATGAAAGAGGAGGAAAAAAATTGTGCTTTCCCGAAAGAAGGCTGAGCGGCTCAGACACCACTGCAGACCCTTCGGGTGCCTTTGCGCATTTATCAAGCCACGTTGATTCATCAGCGGCAAATTTTAACCTGCGATTAAAACCTGCGGTAACTAATTTATTGGGACACGGGTGGCACTGTGGGTTAAACCACAGAGCCTAGGGCTTGCCGATCAGAAGGTCGGCGGTTCGAATCCCCGCGACAGGGTGAGCTCCCGTTGCTCAGTCCCTGCTCCTGCCAACCTAGCAGTTCGAAAGCACCTCAAAGTGCAAGTAGATAAATAGGTATTGCTCCGGCGGGAAGGTAAACGGCGTTTCCGTGCGCTGCTCTGGTTCGCCAGAAACGGCTTAGTCATGCTGGCCACATGACCCGGAAGCTGTACGCCGGCTCCCTTGGCCAGTAAAGCGAGATGAGCGCCGCAACCCCAGAGTCGTCCGCAACTGGACCTAATGGTCAGGGGTCCCTTTACCTTTACATAACTAATTTATTACGAGGCACCACCCCAAAGGTTAGACTCACTTGTATTTGTTGAATTCGGCGGCACACTTCACTTTGAAGATCACCTGTTCAGAAAGAGAGAAAACGTGGGTTTGGGTGAGGTTTTCCCCTATTCCATCATAGGGCTCCCTCCAGGTATCCTTTACATCATGCATTTGTGACGATGTACCAATGATCCTTCAACATCAACTTCGTTGGACTCGTCATGTTGTGTGGATGCCTGATGATCATCTTCCAAAGCAACTACTCTATTCTGAACTTAAAAATGGAAAGCGTAATGCTGGTGGTCAACAAAAGAGGTTTAAAGACTCTCTCAAGGCAAATCTAAAAAAATGTAGTATAAACACCAACAAATGGGAAACACTGGCCTGCGAGCGCTCCAGTTGGAGAACAGCCTTTACCAAAGGTGTCATGGGCTTTGCAGACACTCGAACTCAGGACGCAAGGGAGAAATGTGCTAAGAAGAAGGCACGCTTGGCAAACCCTCACCGTGATCAACTCCTGCCCAGAAACCAGTGTCCCCACTGCGGAAGGACGTGTGGATCCAGAATTGGCCTCCACAGTCACTTACGGACTGGCTGTTAAAACCGTGATTATGGAAGACAATCTTATTTGGTTATGAGTGATCGCCAACGAAGAAGAAGAAGAGCTTATTCCCATGATGCACGAGGAAACCATGACCTGTTTTCTTTTGAATTTTCTACTAGGAATGAGTCCCCCTGAGCAGTTTGCCCCAGCGTTCCAGCATCCACACTGACAGCTTCAGCTGCTGTTTCGAACTGGAGAACTTTGAATTTTGGAGCCTAGCTGTGTTTCTGGTCACGTCTAGGTTTGAGTAGTGCGAGTTAAGGACATACGAACCGCCTGCTGTGTTAAGCTGTGGGTGAACATATCAGACGACACAGCGATTCTTCAGACAGCTCTTGTTTATTCACAGGCCAGAACAGAACTGAACTGAAGGGTTCAGCCAGCCTGCTTATATAGAGCTCCACTACAACACAACAGTAACCACTTTCTGTAACTATCCAATCACTGAACGTCACTTTCAATCCCTTATTTGCATATGTGGACCTGAGTGAAAACTGTCTACAGTATCCCCCTGCTGGCCCAGGGTGAGAACTTCAGTACATAACATGCCACTGGCCCCTCCAGCCCAGCATCCCATTATCACAGTGGCCGACCAGTTGCCTGTGGGAAACCAGCAAGCAGGATTCGAGCACAAGAGCCCTTATTTTGTCAGGAGCCAGAGTCAGGCAGAAGTCAACAATAAAACAATAAGAAGGCACGCTTGGCAAACCCTCACCATGTTCAACTCCCGCCTGGAAACCAATGTCCCCACTGTGGAAGGATGTGTGGATCCAGAACTGGCCTCCACTGTCACTTATGGACTCATTGTTAAAACCATGTTTATGGAAGACAATCTTAGCTACGAGTGATCACCAAAGAAGACGACGATAAGCAAGCCGGTGTTGAGGATGAAGGAAGTCAATTAGAAGAAAAGAAGAACTGAAATATGGTATATATTTATATTATTATTTGTTTTGTTTAAGTTTTCTTACGTTTATCACGTTTTATTTGTATTTTCTTGCTTGGTGTTTTGTTGTTGTTTGTTTTTCTTTTCATTCTGTACTATTATTTTCATGTTTAGTTCGACAAGTGTGTGTATGTGCTGTAAATAAACTCAATATAAAAAATAAAAAATAAAGCAAGCCCGCTTTGTGTACTGTTTGTGCCTGCAGAGGTTTCAGGGCAGGCATAACACTTTGTTTCATAGATTTGTAGAGTTGGAAGGGACCCCCAGGTTCATCCAGCCGAACCCCTTGCAATGCAGGTTTCGGATCCTCCTTACTGCGGAGTAAATCCACAATACAGCCTTCACTCAGGGAAACAAGGCCAAAAACACACTCCCTTTTCCTTCTTAACAAATATAAGAGCCTTCTAGATGAGAACAAAGTCCCAGCTAGCCCATCCATCCTCTTGTGGCTTACGGCCCTCGTATTTACGGGACCGCCTCTCCTGGTATGCCCTGCAGAGGACCTTAAAGTCCATGAATAATCATAGTTTAGAGGTCCCGGGCCCTAAGGAAGTCAGACTATCCTCCACCAGGGCCAGGGCCTTCTCAGTGATGGCTCCAACTTGGTGGAATGCTCTGTCCCATGAGACCAGGGCCCTGCAGGATTTAACTTCCTTCCGCAGGGCCTGTAAGACAGAGCTATTCTGCGTGGCTTTCAATTTGAACTTAGTCTGATCTTTCATTCCCCTTTCTTCCCTCCCACTCCCCTTTTTATGAAGATTACCTGCTCTGGGATCCCACAGCTAATTCTCCCATGGTCTCCTCGCTGGCCCAAATAGGACTAATTTAGCCAGCTAGTCCTGGGGATCATCTAATGTTTATTGGATGGATTTCCCCCCTAAATTGATTTTTGAATTCTGAATTTATTGTTATTCACATTTTATACTGTATTTTATGCTGTTTTTTGTTGCATCAGTGTTTTAAATTTGTTATTAGCCGCCCTGAGCCCGGTTTTCTGAACCGGGAAGGGCGGGGTATAAATAAAAATTTATTATGATTATTCTCACAGTCACCAACCTATGTTGAGAACCCTGAAACCAGGACTGGTGCTGGTAGCGACAGAGAGCCCAAACCTCCATGAATTTCTCCAATCTTTTTGAAGCCAAGCTGTTGGCCAGTTTGGTAAAATTCAGAGTTGAACCAAGCACGAAGGACAGCAGCCCTTTCTATTGTCTGTCCTGAATCTTCCGGCATTCAGTTCCACTGGCTGGCTCTGAGTTCTAGTATTAAGAGAGAAATAAAAATATTCTCTCTAACCACTTCCTCCATGCTTAATTTTACAGTTCTGTCATGCCCCACCTCGCTCACCTTCTTGCTAAGCTAAAAAGCCCAAAATCAGGGGCAAAACTAGGCTTTATTTCACCCGAGTCAAAGATCCAGTTTGCCACACACCCCAAGCGCATTTGTGTACACACACAGCGGCTGGGAGCCTCAATGGCGTCTCTCTGGGGCTTCACCTGGGGCAAAAACCCCTGGCAAATCCCACTCCCCCCCCCAGCTATTGTTGTTTAGTCGTTTAGTCATGTCTGACTCTTCGTGACCCCCTGGACCAGAGCACGCCAGGCACTCCTGTCTTCCACTGCCTCCCACAGTTTGGTCAAACTCATGCTGGTAGCTTCGAGAACACTGTCCCACCATCTCGTCCGCTGTCGTCCCCTTCTAAAAGCTAAAGAATTCTCTACAAAGGAGATGGTGGCAGTGGTGGTTTCTGCTTAATCATTCCCTGGCAGAAGACAAACTGGCATTCTTGGGCAACGCAAAGCTTCATGACTCAGTATTCCAGATCTGTAAAAGGGACCCGTTCTCCAGCAAAATCTTCACGGCCCCCTTCCATGACATGAACTGTAGCTCATGGAACTGGGGCAAGCTCCCAATATGTGAGATTATTAATTATTATTATCATCATTATTATTACCGTATTGGCCTGAATATAAGCCTCACCTTTTTTCCAAATTCTGACCATGAAAAGTTAAAGCGCGGCTTAAATTCGTGACCTTACAAAAACTGGCTTTTACGATATCGCTGCTGAAACAGACATACGGCAAAACAGAACGGGTGTGAGTGCCTGCAGAATTTTAAGGGAGTGGTTGATATTCGGGTGCGGCTTATATTCGGGCCAATACGGTATTATTTAATTCAACTTATACACTTCTCTATACCCAGAGGTCTCAGGGCAGTTCACAACAAGACCACAACATATAAAATCAAACCAAAAGCACAAACCCAATACCCCCCCCCCAAAGCCACTTTCTAAAAGGTCAATAAGATCAACCAAAGGCCTGGTTAAAAAGGAACGCTTTTGCCTGGCGCCTAAAGGTGTGTGATGAAGGCGTCAGGCGAACTTCCCTGGGAGAGCATTCCACAGACGGGGAGCCACCACAGAGAAGGCCCTGTTCTTGTGTTGCCGCCCTCTGGACCTCTAGAGAAGGGGGCACATATCCATGCATTTTTTTTGTTCCCAGTTACACCTCAGTTGCAATTTGGATTGCATTGGCTTGATCTCCCCATCCCTGACCCCTGAATTTTTATGTGGCAACAACTCCTTGGGGGCAGGGGACTTCTCCAAAATCCCTCCGCAAATATGCACAGGCTTGAGCAATGGTCTTCCTTTCTGAGTAAGTGTGCACAGGATATGCTCGGGGTTAATCATCAGTCTCAAGTCTTCCTTTTCTCTTTGATACTGTCTGTCCATGCAGCCAGATTTTTAGACCAGTTCCCACAATCAATCTCTAGGGACTGAAGTTAAGGCTCCTTGCTCCGTGGTTAACTTGAGATGTGAATTCATAGCTCATGGAGTTCAGGAGGAGACAATTACGTCAAATTCCACCTCAAGCTGCCATTTTGAAAGCTGGCTTCACCCTTCGAGTCTGGTTGAAGAAGAGGAACCTGCAAGCTTCAGATCGAGGATAGATTTCCCCCTCCTCCAGAACTAGTGCTTCTAATCTGCAGATTTGATTTTAAAGAGCTGTTACATCAGTTAACCCTGTAGTCTAAAGTCAACAGGCCTGCCTCGCTGCTGCACCCCATAATATATCAGCTCAATCTTTAGACCTGCAAACAAACTGAATGCAGTTTAAAAATGTGGAGTGCAGATACACCTAAGGAGATCATTGTGAGACAGAAGGAACTCTGTCCTTCCCTAAACTCATTGGTCTCAAGCTGCTCTGCTTGGTTCCCCATGCTTCCAGATCCTTAATTAACACTAGATTCTGAGGGGAACACCATGGAGAAAGAGCTTGTCAAATACCGTATTTTTTGCTCTATAAGACTCACTTTTTCCCTCCTAACAAGTAAGGGGAAATGTGTGTGCGTCTTATGGGGCGAATGCAGGCCGCGCAGCTATCCCAGAAGCCAGAACAGCAAGAGGGATTGCTGCTTTCACTGCGCAGCGATCCCTCTTGCTGTTCTGGCTTCTGAGATTCAGAGTATTTTTCTTCTTGTTTTCCTCCTCCAAAAACTAGGTGCGTATTGTGGTCTGGTGCGTCTTATAGAGCGAAAAATACGGTACATTTTGGGGAGCCCCCCGAGGCAGAAAATCCGGAAACGAACCCAACCCCCAACTTACTAACCATCAGGGGACAGTCCATTTGAAATTGCCCTATGCACTTTGCAGAAGGGCACAGCCAATGGGTGCATAACTTAACATGCTCTGTGGCTCAGTGTCAGAACATCTTCCTTGCATGCAGGAGGTCCCTGGTAACTCCAGGTAGGGCAGGGAGCAGCTCCCATCTGAAACCCTGGAGAGCTGCTGGCTGCCAGTCAGAGTAGAGGTGTCCTGCCATGGAACAGCAGCTTTTCTTGTTGCCTTTACTGCCTCTTAAGTACCGTATTTTTCCCACTATAAGACGCACTTTCCCCCTCCTAAAAAGTAAGGGGAAATCTGTGTGTGCGTCTTATGGAGCAAATGCAGGCTGTGCAGCTATTGCTGAAGCCAGGAGAGCAAGAGGGATCAGTGCGCACCGATCCCTCTTCCTCTTCTGGCTTCAGCGATAGCAACGCAAAGCCTCTTGAGCGCAGCGGGAGTGCTCCTCCCTCTTCGCTTAAGAGGCTTTGCATTGCTTTCTTGTTTACCTCCTCTCAAAACTAGGTGCGTCTTATGGTCGGGTGCATCTTACAGAGCGAAAAATACAGTAGTCCTCTTTACCCAGGGGGGAATCAGGGGACACAAAAGGTTAAGAGCAGGGGTCAGCAAGGTTTACCTCGCCTGGGCCAATTCACTCCAGCGGAGAGCCCTCTGTGGGTCCGAGTGTGCGCACACAACGCGCATGCCCGCGATTTCCAGTTTCTGCGGTTTTTGGCATCTGTGCATGTGCAGACGCAATTTCTGGCGCCGTGGAAGCAAGTCCCCACGCCGCGCTGGTTTAGCACAGTGCACAGGGACTTGCCTAGCGGGCGGCTCAGTTCATGGGCCGGTTAAACGACTTGTGGCCCATGGGCCTTAGGTTGCCAACCCCTGGTTAAGAGCCTGCTCTTTAGCGAGATCTGGGTTGACGCTTAACAACTTTCAAGCCCCGTACTCTTAAGCCAGACCTTCTGAAGAGCACGACTCTTCTAGCGCTTCTCTTCGATAGCCTTAAAACCTTGCAACTGGTATGTCATGTTTTAGTAACAGCGCTGAAACCAGCCAATACCACCCTGATCTCTTAGCTTGCCTTCGCAAGGATTATGGGATGCCTATGGGTGATGCTGGGAAGCAGGTGGCGTTGTGGGTTAACCCACAGAGCCTATGGCTTGCCAATCAGAAGGTTGGTGGTTCGAATCCCCACGACAGGGTGAGCTCCCATTGCTCGGTCCCTGCTCCTGCCAACCTAGCAGTTCGAAAGCACGTCAAAAGTGCAAGTAGATAAATAGGTACCACTCTGGCGGTAAGGTAAACGGCGTTTCCGTGCGCTGCTTTGGTTTCACCAGAAGCGGCTTAGTCATGCTGGCCACATGACATGGAAGCTGTGCGCCGGCTCCCTCGGCCAGTAAAGCGAGATGAGCGTCGCAACCCCAGAGTCGGCCACGACTGGACCTAATGGTCAGGGGTCCCTTTACCTTTTATGGGTGATGCCACCTGCAAATGTCACCCCCTCTCCTCGGAAGGTGCGGCACAGTATTTTGCGGTCCATCGATCCTATGCACACCCATTTGAAGAGCAACACCATGCTCAGCGGTGCTAGAGGATTGCAGCCTTAAGGTTGCTACTCCCGCATCAACTCTCATTCGCCACCCCAGAGAGAGCCTTACGAAAAAGCAAGCCTTGAGAAGCCAGTGCTTATTTTTTCCTGGGGATAACAGCCTCTCTCTCACTCGTGCTTATCACGTGAACATCCCTGGGAGAATGAAATCATTGTTGACACCGCATCCTAAGTGACAAGACACTTTTGCACACACACACACACACACAGAGGGAGTGTTGCCCGAGACTCAAAAGAAACACACCCACCAAAAGAAAGGAAATTTTAAGGAAATTCAGCCAACTGCTGTAGAGTGGGGGGCATCATCCTGTTCAGAGAAGGGGTGCCAAAACTGAAATCGGGAGAGAGGAGGAGGTTTGTGTTCAAGGCTGTATGGAGTTCCTGGGTACCTGCCTGGAAATAACCCCCCAAAGAACCCGGTGTAAACTACTCCCAACTCAACAACGAGGGGGGTTGCAATGCAATATGCTCAATGGAACATCCAAACCTTGAAGCCAGATAATTGAATGTTGTTTTGTTTTGGGAGACGGGGAGTTTGCAGGGGTTTGGAAACAGCTGATCAGCAAGACACAGGGTGGGAGGGGTAGGAAATTAACCCCAGCAGAAAGGGGGGGGGGGAAACAGCCACAAAAATATTTCAGCTCTGAAGCTTTCATCTTCTGGATTATAGAAAGTGGTAAAACTCGCTTACAGTTTTAAAAGAATAGTTTCCTAGGATGATGTGGAGATGCCATCAAAAGGGCTAAGCAGGTAAAAATGGGAATAGGGTTAATAGCCAGATGCTTTCAAAGGTCTTGACACTGAAGGAGGAGAGAAAGCAAAAACAGGGAGAGGAGGAATGCAGCAACAATGGGGGGGGGGGGGGGAAGGCTCCGGAGCGATGACGTAATGGCTGACACCGCTCCCTGCCCCAGCTGAGACAACCTGGGAGGCTGTTGCTGGTACTCTGCAAGCGCTGGCCCCTTATTTGCAAGAAAAAGGAGAAAAAAGCACATATATTTTACATGCACATCTAGAATTACAAGAGCTCTATACAGCAAGCCCGGGTGCGCTTGCAACCTCTGCAAAAACTGCAAGAGAGATCACACAAGCCAAGGCTTGCAGGGGGGGAAAAAAAACCTTTTGGGTTTTTCCAACACCAGGAGGAGGAAAATCCATCCCAAGCTTTTTTGCAGATGCACCAGAATGTGGTAAACAAGAAGAGGCAAACAAGCCGGAGGAGGAGGAGGAAGGGGGGGGCGTGCCTGGGCTGCCGGGTGCGCGCGCGCTTGTTTTGTTCTGCTGTTTTTAAAACACCATGCAAAAAAAAAAAATCCAAACAAACATATATTTATTTGAAACACACAGAGACCCCCCCCCTCCCCATCCCACTTACCTCTGCAAAATAGAGATTGAGGAGGCAGCCGGTGGCGAAGAGGAGGCAGACGGGGAAGCAGAGGAGCAGCCAGCGGGGGAACGGAGGCAGCCGGGGCTGGCGGTGGGGCGGCAGGAGGGCGCCCTGCAGGGAGCAGGAGAAGAGGACGGTGCGCAGCGCCGCCCAGAGCAGGCAGAGGAAGAGGCAGACGGTGCGGTAGCTGAGCCGCTTCTCCCGGTAGTAGAGCAGCAGCCAGAGTTGCAGGTAGGCGAAGAGGAAGAGGCCGGCGTAGAGGAGCGTGTGCAAGGTGCTCAGTCCCAGGGCCAGCGGGGAGCGGGGATCGGGGCCCGGATCGGGGCCCCGCAGCACCATGGCACCCCCGGGGCACCCTTGGGTGCCCTGCAAAGTAACCAACCGGGGGTTGTGCAAAGGGGTGCGTGGGTGGGTGGGGTGCAAAACTGGGGGGAAGGGGTGCCCTGCACCCCGCAACGGAGAGGCTCACAGCTCCATGCAATTCCTGGCAAATCCAGCTTCAAAAATAATCCATATATATAAATATATTTGCCCAGCCAGTGAACCTCCCGCCCGCCCGCCTCCCTGCAGCGCCGGCTCGGCTCTCCCCGAACCAGCCAACTCTTCCCTCCCTCGCTCCAGCTGCGAAAGAAACAATCAGCTGAGCGGCCGCGGCGATTTGAGGCGCTCGCTCCGGGCCACGCGCCGCTCGCCATTGGCCGGCGGGGAGCTCCGCCCACCAGAGGCCCGCCCGCTGGCTGCCGGGCCGCGTCACTCAAGGGGAGAAGCCCCGCCCACTCCCCTTTCAGCCCCGCCCCTGGCTGGCGGCCCCGCCTCCGGAATGCTTTTCTTAGGTTGGCGGAGCCCGCCCGCCTCGCGTTTGGCGGAGCCCGCTCTCTCTCTGTTTTGCACAGCCACCTCTGCGCCTTTTCTCGCCCTCCTTTTTACTGGATCCGGCAGGAAGAGGGAGGAAGAGGCCTGTGTGCGTAAGATGCCATGCATTGGAGGAAAAAAAAATATTATTTATTTGGGTTTAATTCTCCCCCACCCCAGTTTCTCTTGCGTGCTGTTGCTCTGTGTAGCCAATGAAGCTTGCACCACTTTGCAAAAATGGGGGAAAAAGGCTCTAAGGCAACCGGTTTTCCCTGATGTGCAGAAGAAATCGGGCTTTTTTAGTGCCCTGCAATGCCCCTCCTTCGCCTCCCAGCTGTTTAAAGGGACTTTTGCACAAGTCCTATTGATTGATTTGCTTGCAGCTTCCAGGTGGATCCCTGGTCCCACGCCTGAGCTCTGCGTGCATTGACCTCCAAGGAGGCCCCATGGATTTCAAGGCGGCTTCCGATTTGATGTGCTTCAGAGGGGTGGTCGCCTCGGAGGGCTGGCTCTCTATTCTATAGGATCCCCTGTTGCTAAGGGGAGTTTGGAAAAAGGGCTCTATTTAGGACAGCCAACAGAGGCTCCTCCCGCGTTGCTGTAGGGCATGGGGAGGCAAACTAAGGCCTGGGAGCCGGATCCGGCCCAGTCGCCTTCTAAATCTGGCCCCTGGACAGTCCAGGAATCAGCATGTTTTTACATGAGTGGAATGTGTCCTTTTATTTAAAATGCACCTCTGGGTTATTTGTGGGGCCTGCCTGGTGTTTTTACAAAAGTAGAATGTGTGCTTTTATTGAAAATGCATCTCTGGATTATTTGTGGGGCATAGGAATTCATTCATTCCCCCCCCCCAAAAATAGTCTGGCCCCCCACAAGGTCTAAGGGACAGGGGACCGGCCCCCTGCTGAAAAAGTTTGCTGACCCCTGCTGTAGGTCAATGATGCTCAAAGGCTGACAATCAATGGCTGCTTTCCTCCCTTTTTGCAGTGGGATATTTTGGGTCCTTTCAGAACATGGCAGCACTCTAGCGCTGAGCATGAAGTCATCGGACTGGTTTGACTGGGATGCATCGGGGTCCAGGAGAGAAGCCACCGGAACCCCAGGTTGCTTGGGAGGCGACGGTGCCATGTGGACCCCAAATATTTAGCAGAGGCAGGCAACTGGGATCTGCCACCTTCACAACTGGGGGAGAAGCGAGCAGCCATCTGGAAGGCAACGGCTGCGCGTGGAGGTGAGTTGCTGTTTCTTTGGCACTGTGATGCGGTGAGTAACCAAATATTGCTGAACGGTCGGAAGATTCAGGACAAAGAAAAGAAGGGACTTCCTCGCGCAGAGTGTAGTTAAACTGGAACTTCCGACCTGAAACCATTATTTATTCCCAAACTGACCAAATGCTTTCTCTGCAAGGTCAAAGGAAAATGGAAAAGCCTCCCCATTGTCTTTTCCTTCACAAATCCTGTCTTAAGGGTATGTCTGTGTTTGAATAGGGTGAGCCTGTGACCTGGCTCAGGAACTAAGTATTTATCATTACAAAAGACTGGCCAGGCTCCCCAGGTAATCCAGTCAAGTGAGTATTAACAGGTAACCTGTCAGACGAGAAAAACAACGCACTCAGATTTCTGCTGTAGACTGCCTTTTCTGTGATGTAGGTATGATGTATCTGGGGGGTGGTCTTGGGTTTATACTCCTTCTGTGATATATGTATGATGTATGGAGGGGTGGTCTTGAGCTCCAGGGCAGGGAATTAAAAATGTCTATATAACGGCAGGCACACCTTTGTTCTGGATCCTCCTTCCTCCTGCGTGTGAAGGGGGCACCCTGTTGCAACAGATCAATAAAGATCAGGCTTACTAGCTGCTTTGCTTCTCAGTATTCTCTGGTTGGCCTCTGTTATTCTCTCCTACCAATAGGGAACCTACATAAGAATTCTATATGGGCTCTTGGATACCCCATAAGGGGAAAAGGGCAGATTTTTGTTTACAACAAAAGGAGGCAGGGATGGCCACCAACTAGGATGGCTTTAAAAAAGGACTGGTCAAATTCATGGAGGAGGAAAGGGCTACTAGCTCTGCTTCCATAGTCAGAGGCAGCAGTGTTTCTGAATACCAGTTGCTGGAAACCACAAGAGGAGAGAGGGCTCTTGTGTTCGAATCCTGCTTGCGGGTTTCCCACAGACATCTGGTTGGCCACTGTGAGAACAGGATGCTGGACTAGGTGGGCCACTGGGCCTGATCCTGCAGGCTCGTCTTGTGTTCTTGATGCTAAAAATAAAAAATATGCATTTGCACTTGGCCATGTATTTTTATTTTATTTTTTTAAAAAAATATTTTTATGCTTTCCGTTTTACACAGCATAACAGCAAAAAAGAAAAAACCCCCAGATATCATCCCTTTATCCTTTATGCCTAATATGCCTAATAAAGGAATACAGATATCATATCTGCTTTGACTTCCCTTCCCTTCTATTGTGGATCTTTGTTTACATTTTCATTCTCCATTTTATCACTGACTCCAGTTGTTGTTGTTTAGTCGTTTGGTCGTGTCCAACTCTTCGTGGCCCCCTGGACCAGAGCACGCCAGGCACTCCTGACTTCCACTGCCTCCCGCAGTTTGGTCAAACTCATGCTGGTAGCTTTGAGAACACTGTCCCACCATCTCGTCCTCTGTTGTCCCCTTCTCCTTTACCAACTTTCCCAACATCAGGGTCTTTTCCAGGGAGTCTTCTCTTCTCATGAGGTGGCCAAAGTCTTGGAGCCTCAGCTTCAGGATCTGTCCTTCCAGTGAGCACTCAGGGCTGATTTCCTTCAGAATGGAGAGGTTTGATCTTCTTGCAGTCCATGGGACTCTCAAGAGTCTCCTCCAGCACCATAATTCAAAAGCATCAATTCTTCAGCGATCAGCCTTCTTTATGGTCCATGGATGAAGACAATTCCAGTTATTACAAATCCTTAATCAGTCCATGGTTCAGATTTTTGCTGGAAGTCTTCTGTCAAACCTGCTAATAAGTGTAGTTGTTTGGAATAATTTTTCATTTACATGTTATACTTTCCCCCATTCTTTGCTGAAGTTTGATTCTTCCTGGCCCCTGATTCTTCCTGTGAGTTTTGCCAATTCAGCATAGTTCGTTCATTTTAACTGCCACTCCTCTCTGGTCGGAGCTGAATTTTCTTTCCATCTCTGGGGCAGCAACATTCGGGCAGCTGTGGTCACATACATGAACAATTTCTCCTGGTCTTTCGGGATCTCCGCACCTAAAATTCCTAAAACGAAAGCTTCTGGTTTCTTAGAAAAGGTTATTTTCAGCATCCCCCCCAACTCATAATGTATCATTTCCCAGAAAGCTTTTATCACTTTACATGACCACCACTTGTGATAAAAGGTGCCCTCTTTCTCTTTACATTTCCAGCACATATTATAATTTGATTTATATATTTTAGCTAATTTACTAGGAGTTAAATACAAAGAGAACATAATTTTCATATAGTGTAGCATGCTGTAAATTTCAGATCTGCAATCCATAATCTGTCTCACACTGCTAATTCAATATTATAACCAAAATCCTTGCCCAGTGTATCTTCACTCATTTGACCTGTTTGCCAGTCCCATAGAAGTTTATACATTTTAGAAATCAATTTGTTTTTATTTTCCAACACCTATCTTTCGAATCGGGAGGTTTTATATGAAAAACCTTTCTTTTTATCCAGCTTAAAAACTTCATTAAGCTGGTGATACTGCAGCCAATCGGTTATTAGTCCTCTTATTTCTTCATACCACCTTAATTTTAAATCTTGATCTACCTCTTTTAATAATTCTTTATAAGTTACCCAGTCATTCCTCATATTTATTTTTTTCATCGATTTTGCTTCAAGTGGAGAAAGCCACCACAGTATCTTTTGTTCTAATAATTCTTTTTACATTTATGCCACAACTCTCATGCCAGTTTCCTTTGTTACGGAAAAATCTAGGCGCAAGGCTGCTCAGTCCCCCAGCTGAGCCCGCGGGTCCCTGCGGAATAAAGGAAGGAGTCCAGCCACCAACCGGAGCAAATAGCTGTAGACTAAAGTTTATTGCGCAACAGGTTCAAAGAGGAATTTTGAACCCCGAGGAGGGGGTGACAAGGACTTTTAAAACTTTCCCACCATATCCCAGAATACAGTTCGTATGGCATCATTGCCACATCATTGCTACATCACTGACATGTCACAAAAGGGGAGGGGTAGACGAGTTATGCGGGGGGCTCTGTGGGTTAAACCACAGAGCCTAGGGCTTGCAAATCAGAAGGTTGGTGGCTCGAATCCCCGTGACGGGGTGAGCTCCAGTTGCTCCTGCCAACCTAGCAGTTCGAAAGCATGTCAAAGTGCAAGTAGATAAATAGGTACCGCTCTGGCGGGAAGGTAAACGGCGTTTCCGTGTGCTGCTCTGGTTCGCCAGAAGCGGCTTAGTCATGCTGGCCACATGACCCGGAAGCTGTACGCCGGCTCCCTCGGCCAATAAAGCAAGATGAGCGCCGCAACCCCAGAGTCGGCCCCGACTGGACCTAATGGTCCCTTTACCTTTTAGACAGGGGTTACACTAGTTTAACCTTGGGAAACATATCCAGACATGTCCTTGGTACAAGATTAGCATAAGCAGACATGGCAGGGCAAGACCCAGGTATAAGATGAGCATAGGCAAACACCTCTGAAGTCCCACCACCCAAAGTACAATAGAACTTCCTCTGGATGTCTGGACCCTTGGCAAGTCTGGTGATGGGATTAGGCTTTCCTTGGCCAACAATCAGCCCAGCAATTGTCCCCTCTGGGCACTTCCTGGGGTAGGAGGCGTGTATAGTCCTCATGCTTTGGGGGCTTTTCCAAGACCAAAATAGTGTTGAAATAGAGGAAACTGGCAAAGGAGTTGATTTTATATGATTGTTAAAACTAGGTAACTTCCCTGAGCTGTCAAGTCAAAAGGATACATTTATGCATAACATTTGTAACATTTAACAACTTTAACGATGTGGGCCCCCACCTTATAACATGGTTCAAGAAAGCTTTATGAACTTTAACCTTATCATACCACAAATACGCGTGCCAACCAAATCTATTATCATGTCCTTCCAGATTTTTTTTTCTATAATATTTGTTATTTTTCATACATAAACATAACAAAAAAAAGAAAAAGTTGACAATAATAAAAGAAAAAGAATGAAACAAAAAAGAAAGAAAAAGAAAAAAGAATATGAAACATACAATACAACTGATCATCACTTGACTGTCAATTAATTAATTAAAATCCATCTTCATAAACATATTATTTGGCTTCCTCAAATCTCTTCCATCTGAATTTCTTAGTAATTATATATAGCAGTTTCCAATACAGTGGTGCCCCGCAAGACGAATGCCTCGCAAGACGAAAAACCCGCTAGACGAAAGGGTTTTCCGTTTTTCGATGCGCTTCGCAGGATGAATTTCCCTATGGGCTTGCTTCGCAAGACGAAAATGTCTTGCGAGTCTTGAGATTTTTTTCGCTCCCCCCCCTTTTTCTAAGCCGCTAAGCCTTTAATAGCCGCTAAACCGCTAATAGTGCTAATCCGCTAAGCCGCTAATAGGGTTGCTTCACAAGACGAAAAAACCGCTAAACGAAGAGACTCGCGGAACGGATTAATTTCGTCTTGCGAGGCACCACTGTATCATTATTTCATAAACCATATCACAGTCATAATCAAATTTCCTTACTTTTCTTTTTGTACATTTTCTTATTTATATATTTAATCCCAATTTAATCCTAGACCTAATTGATTCTTTCAAGTGATTACATATCTTTAATATTACAATATTTATTCAAATAGTCTTTGAATTTCTTCCAATCTTCTTGGTGTTCCTCTTCTTCCTGGTCGCGGATTCTCCCGGTGAGATCAGCCAGCTCCCTAAACTCCATCATCTTCATCTCATGTCCTTCCAGATCTAATACATAACCATTTTCTAACAATATCCATTCTTTTAGCCAACACCTGGCCAGGTAGGTTAAAGGTACAGTCCTAAGCACGTGTCTGAGAAAGGAAGTAACTAAATTGTGCACTGGGGTCAGTGGAGTTTATTTCAGATGAACATAGGTATGCTCAAGATTGGGGACAGGAGATCAATGAAAAGTTTCATACTGATTGCCAGTGGAATGAGATGCCCAAAGCGGTGAACTTCCTACAAAAAAGATCTTTGGTGTTCAGGTTAGATGACTTTATTTATATGCTACGTAAAATAAATGCAACATAATTCATCAGAAATAAAACATCACACCCCCCCACCCAGCTAACAAGACAATATTATGTAAGTTTCCAAATATGGCTCCCTGATCTCTTCCACAGAAACATTTGTCTGTCTCCATCTGTCACAACTTATTCAAATACAGTCACACCTCATGTTGCGTCCATTTCATGTTGCGTCTTTTTGCCTTACGTCCTGCGGCAACCCTTACGTCCTGCGGCAACCCTTATTTGAAAATAAGGGATCAGGAGGCTCACCTGTCCCGGGGACAGTCTACGGGATATCTAACAATCCGGGACAGCAGTGGGAAACGGTGCTGGAATAAGGGAATTTCCCGCAAAACAAAGGAAAGGTTGACAGTTGTGGCTTTGCAGTGCTTTGAGTTGCGGGCATTTCACGTTATGGACGGGTCTCCGGAACGGATCCTGTCCGTAACACAAGGTGTTGTTGAGTCGTTTAGTCGTGTCCAACTCTTTGTGACCCCATGGACCAGAGCACGCCAGGCACTCCTGTCTTCCACTGCCTCCCACAGTTTGGTCAAACTCATGCTGGTAGCTTCGAGAACACTGTCCAACCATCTCGTCCTCTGTCGTCCCCTTCTCCTTGTGCCCTCCATCTTTCCCAGCATCAGGGTCTTTTCCAGGGAGTCTTCTCTTCTCATGAGGTGGCCAAAGTATTGGAGCCTCAGCTTCAGGATCTGTCCTTCCAGTGAGTACTCAGGGCTGATTTCCTTCAGAATGGAGAGGTTTGATCTTCTTGCAGTCCATGGGACTCTCAAGAGTCTCCTCCGGCACCATAATTCAAAAGCATCAATTCTTCGGCGATCAGCCTTCTTTACGGTCCAGCTCTCACTTCCATACATCACTCCTGGGAAAACCATGGCTTTAACTATACGGACCTTTGTTGGCAAAGTGATGTCTCTGCTTTTTAAGATGCTGTCTAGGTTTGTCATTGCTTTTCTCCCTAGGAGCAGGCGTCTTTTAATTTCATGGCTGCTGTCACCATCTGCAGTGATCATGGAGCCCAAGAAAGTAAAATCTCTCACTGCCTCCATTTCTTCCCCTTGTATTTGCCAGGAGGTGATGGGACCAGTGGCCATGATCTTCGTTGTTTTTTTTTATGATGAGCTTCAGACCATATTTTGCGCTCTCCTCTTTCACCCTCATTAAAAGGTTCTTTAATTCCTCCTCACTTTCTGCCATCAAGGTTGTGTCATCTGCATATCTGAGGCTGTTGATATTTCTTCCAGCAATCTTAATTCCGGCTAGGGATTACCACTGTACAAAGTTATTGCAAGGTGTTAACTTTGCAAAGTTCCCCCGTCTAAGCAACAAGAGCGACTCTCTTGTTTAATCTCTTGTCTAAAGTCTCAAAAGAAGGCCAGTGATAAATCCTATTCCATACCATTCACTGTGGTGCAATTAATCCTCCAGAAGCTATGCAACGAAGGTGCCAGGCACACCTCTGGGAAGAGGGAGCTTCGCAGCTTAGGGGCTACCACAATGAAGGCCCTGTCTTTGGAAACGGACACAGCAGGTCATAGGTTTGGGCAACTGGTTAATTTTTAACATCGGCTATGGTTACCAATATTTTAGGTACCTTCAGCGGATGGAGGAAAACGTTGGGAAATGGAGAAGAGAATAATAACCCTCTTTCAAGCAAGCAGTGTAGCAAGTTTAAGTATGAAAAAAACCACACTCCTGAATTGACAGATTTGTTTGCCAAGAAGCTCGTAATCTTATCAGCAGATAAGTGCACAGGGCTGGATCTGGTGGTTCCCCCACCCTCCGACAAGGTGTTGAAAAATTCCCCAGGATTCCCTGATAGCCTGGTTAGGGAACCTTCTGCTCCACAGCTGCCTTTCTGTTGAAATTGGGTGGCAAAAGGAGTACAGTGGTACCTCTGGTTGCGAACGGGATCCGTTCTGGAGTCCTGTTCACAACATAAGCAGAACGCAATCTGCGCGGGTCACGATTCGCCGCGTCTGCACATGCGCGTGGCTGGGGAAACCCAGCCAGATGGGCGGGGTACAAATAAATTATTATTATTTTGCACGTCTGCGCATGCGCGAGCGGTGAAACCCGGAAGTAACCCTTTCCGGTACTTCCGGGTCACCACGGGACGCAACCTGAAAAGATTTAACCTGAAGCAAATGTAACAAGAGGTGTGACTGTACCAGTGAATGCGGCAAACTTGGAATTTTGGCAGTGATGCAGTTGGCGGGGACCTCCAAAGGTCATCTAATCCGGCCCCCTGCAATGCAGGAATCACAGCTAAATTATCTCTGGCAGATGGCCTTCCAACCTCTGCATAAAAACCTCCAGCGAAGGAGAGTCTATCACCTCCCGAGGGAATCTGTTCCACTGTTGAACAGCTCTTGCCTTCAGAAAGTTCTTCCTAATGTTTAGTCAGAATCTCCTTTTTTGTCATTTGACGCCATTGGTTTGGTGTCCTGCCTTCTGGAGCAGCAGGAAACAAGCTTGCGCCATCTTCTATACAGCAACCCTTCAGATATTTGAAGGTGGCTCTCGCGTCACCTGTCGGCCTTCTCTTTCCCAGGCTAAACGTACCCAACTCCCTCAACCATTCCTCAACCAGTGTCTTTTCGTTCTTGGGAAATCTCCTTTTGTCTTCCTTTGCGAAAAGTTTCACTAGTGTAATAAACGAAAATCTGCACTCAGGGCAGCTCACGGAATAAAATACAAGATAAAAACACAAGTAAATATGTGAAACAAAACAGCAAAACAGTAACGCGCCCCCCTTTCCCATAGACACATTTAAAAGGAACCTTTTTGCCTCTAGTTTAAAAATATGTAATGAAGGTGCCAGGTAAACCTCCACAAAGGAGAGCATCCCACAGACGGGGAGCCACTGCAGAGAAGGCCCCGTTCTTGTGTTGCTACCCTCTGGACCTCATGTGGAGAGGGCGCATGAAGACCGGTCTCAGATGATGAGCGCAGGGTCCAGATAGATTACGTTCCTTCCTGCTGAATTAAAAACTTTTGCAGCCTTTCCCCCATAGGGGAGTTGCTCCAAGCCCCTTGAATGTTACGGTTGCCTTTTTCTGAACCTTGTTGGCTCTCCAGATCTGGCGCTCTGTTTAATCAACGGTTGTAACTATTTTTCTCCCCAAGGTCTGGGCTCCCTGCGCCAGCTGTAAACCACCGAAGTCATGCCATGGCCAAAAATGAGTGGGTGCGCAACCCCTTTCTCTCTCCTCTTCTTATGGGCTACCTACATGTCTGCAACAAGGCAGGCAGAGGACATGGTGTCCCTGGAACAGCTCAGCGGCTTGCAACCATCCAAAGCGTCTCTGGTTTATTTTCGGAGGGACAGTGAGTATTTTTCCCCCATCTGCGTTTTTATTGCATTTGGTTAGTAGGGTTGGTTTGTTGTTGCAATTTAATGGATTTGTATCGCATCTTTCTCCCAAGCTGGGATTCAAGGCGGCTTGCAACATTTAAAAACTATGTTATAAAATACAAAGTAATAAAAAGAAACGCATTAGAAACAGTAGCTGAAAATCAGAACCAGCAATTAAAATCCAGTTTGCCCTGATAGCAACCCAGTGATCAGCCTCATGTGCACTTTAGTTTCTAAAAGGCCTGTCTGAGCAGGAAAGTCTTAGCCTGAAAGAGGCAGCCAGTCTAACTTCTCTTGGGAGAGAATTTCACAACATATGAGCTCTGGGAGTGAGGTTTGGAAGAGAGGTTCTTCCTGGGTTATTTGCGGGGCATAGGAATTTGTGCAAAATTTTTTTCAAAATATATTTCGGCCCTCCACAAGGTCTGAGGGACAGGAGACCGGCCCCCTGCTGAAAAAGTTTGCTGACCCCTGTAATATACCTATTAAATGTGGAAACATGGACTTAGCAGATGGGCAATGAAAGCAGATCAAGTTTGGGAGCCTTGATGGTTGCAAAGAGCCTTGTACTACAAGGCAAAACCACCTTGTGACTGGGAAGATCTCACTGTCCTTTTTGCATTAGTGCAAGGATTTCAGATTCAGTTATAATTTCTTGTGGTGAGTGCTGCATTTTGACTCCTGCTTTTGCATTTAATTTACATTTGGTTGGGGAGCTGGTGGCAGCCCCCCCACCCCCCCGCTGCATCAGAAAGCCCCGTGAAGCCCTGCGCACATTAAACAGCGTCCCAGAAATGTTTTAGCAATAATCGCAATTGTTCTTGTGAAGCAGAGCAGGCTCTTGTTTATCTTCCAGCTTCTCCATCTGCTGAGATGTTCTTGGAACAACTGGATAAATCCACAGAAGCACTCCGAGATTATGGGATTGCAGTCCTCAAGGTACAAGGAAGTATCATTCCCTCCCCCCCCCCCCCCGGCCTGGTAAACAACCAAGGAAGTTTTTCCCTTTATTTCAAGCCCCTAGAAGGACTAACTGGTGTCTTCCTTGTTGCAAATGTTCCTCAGGGCTATTTGGCCATAAGTTGCCCGCAGATTTCTGGCAAAAGTTTTTCTCTGTTGCTCCAAACAAGGTTAAACCACAGAGCCTAGGACTTGCCGATCAGAAGGTTAGCGGTTCGAATCCCCGTGACGAGGTGAGCTCCCGTTGCTCGGTCCCTGCTCCTGCCCACCTAGCAGTTCGACAGCACATCAAAGTGCAAGTAGATAAATAGGTACCGCTCTGGCGGGAAGGTAAATGGTGTTTCCGTGCGCTGCTCTGGTTTGCCAGAAGCGGCTTAGTCATGCTGGCCACATGACCCGAAGCTGTACACCGGCTCCCTCGGCCAATAAAGCGAGATGAGTGCCGCAACCCCAGAGTCGGTCACGACTGGACCTAATCATCAGGGGCCCCTTTACCTTTACCTTAGAAGGACTACCATATTTTTCGCTCTATCAGACGCACCAGACCACAAGACGCACCTAGTTTTTGGAGGAGGAAAACAAGAAAAAAAATATTCTGAATCTCAGAAGCCAGAACAGCAAGAGGGATCGCTGCGCAGTGAAAGCAGCAATCCCTCTTGCTGTTCTGGCTTCTGTGATAGCTGTGCAGCCTGCATTCGCTCCATAAGACGCACACACATTTCCCCTTACTTTTTAGGAGGGAAAAAGTGAGTCTTATAGAGCAAAAAATACGGTAACTGGTGTCTTCCTTGTTGCAAATATTCTTCAGGGCTATTTGGCCATAAGTTGCCTGCAGATTCCTGGCAAAAGTTTTTCTCTGTTGTTCCAAACAAGAAATGGATCTAGAAAGCTGTTAGAGCATCTGTCTTCCTGGCTCAGCGTTGCATAGTTCAGCCTTTATCAACTATTTGGGTTGGGAGGGGGGCTTCACGACTTTGTTCCATTCTTGTTTTTGTTATACATTTTGTGTCTTTGATCATGTGTTTTTATGCTGTGGATTGCCCTGAGATCTACGGATGAATCTTCGAGACCAAAAGTTCATTGAGGACTGGGGGAAATTTGTTGAATATCTGAAAAAAACGTGTGATGTGCAAACAACGCTAGTGGGGTTTCAAGAAGCACTGTGAAAGTTGAGATATATTGTTAAAAAGAAATAGAAGTGGGAGGGAAGTTTAATGGCAATATAAACAGAAGAAATGCGTAACTGAGAAGTAAATATGGATGATTGTCAGAGAAGCTGAAGGAAGTCCAAACAGAACCAAATTTGTGGAAATTTTGATATGATTGTTTATTTGTGTTGGAAAATTAATAAAAATTATTATTTAAAAAAATCTACGGATGAAGGGTGGTATGCAAAGTTGGTTGCTGTTATTATTATTATTAATAATAATATTAATATTAGTAATAATAATAATAATAATGTAATTGATCCTGAGTGCAAATGAATAAGAACGATGGCTCTGCATATTGATATAGAATAATAATAATAATAATAATAATAATAATAGTAATATAATTTGTGCTAAAATTGTTTTAATGGGGGATGAGGTTTTAACTTGGGTGGGTGTTGTTTTATATGGGGGTGGGATTGTTTTAAATTGTTTTTAAATGTTATCTGTTGATTTGGATTTTTGTGGGCCAGGAAATTTGGGGGGGGGGGCTTTTTCTTGGGGAGTGTATATTTTATTCGTTTACTTACATTAGTATTGCTAATTGTTTTGATTATTTTTATTACGTATTTTGTGCTGTGACTTTGTGTTGTGAACCACTCTGAGACCTACAGGTATAGTGTGGTGGTGTAATAATAATAATAATAATAATAATAATAATAATGCTGTGTGAACAATGACAAGCGCATAGCCAGGAGCATAGCATTGTCTTTCAAACACCTGCCGAAGGGAGAAGCAAGGGGAGCCTGTCCTTACATTCTGTACAGTTGAATTTGCTCTTAAGAGCCACCTGTTTGTGATGCTTACCGTATTTTTCGCTCTATAAGACGCACTTTTTCCCTCCTAAAGAGTAAGGGGAAATGTGTGTGCATCTTATGGAGCGAATGCAGGCGGGAGGCTCTGCTCAGCGCTCCCTTTAAAGAGTGCGCAGAGCGTGTGTGTGGCTCTTGGGGGCTTTTACCCGAGGAGGGAGAAGGGCTGCCCTTCTCCCTCCTTGCGGAAAAAACCCCCAAGAGCCGCACACATACTCGGCACGCTCTTTAAAGGGAGTGCGGCTCTTGGGGGAGCCTTCATCCCGCTGCCCTGAAGAGGCTTCGCCCGGCTATCCCAGAAGCCAGAACAGCAAGAGGCTATCCCAGAAGCCAGTTCCCTCTTGCTGTTCTGGCTTTTCGGTTTCAGAATATTTTTTTTCTTGTTTTCCTCCTCCAAAAACTAGGTGCGTCTTATGGTCTGGTGCGTCTTATAGAGCGAAAAATGCGGTATTTATCATTCTGTCCAGATAATAAGTTAATATAAGCCCATGAGTGCAAGTGTATTCCAGACATTTTTGCCGAAGTTATTTCAGCGAAGACCTGAGCGTGCCTGACTTCTTCCCCGCAGGTCAACTGTCACAGCGGAAAAGCATCCGGTTACTGCAGAGATGACAGCTCAGAGGGGAAAGCATACCTGTTCAGGTGAGTGGTTGATCCTGAGTGCAAATGAATAAGAACGATGGCTCTGCATATTGATATAGATTTGGGGAGGGACCCCCCTCCCAAACCCTAGAAGTTAATAAATGGTAGGATTTTGATTATTTGGGATGTGGATGAAAGTACAAGCTGCAGAACTGTGCCAGACAAGGAATCCCTAGGCTAGCTTCTGCAAACCGCCCTGGCTGGCCTAGCGAAGAACAAATCTGTTAACATGACAAAAGGGATTGGTGATGGACCATCTGAGAGGAAACCTTTGGCAGACAGCTGTTGCCAAGGTGATGGGGTGTGTGAAGGGACAGGAAAAGAGAGTTTTTAGTAGGGCGTACTGGGAAGAAGAAAGGCTGGGGTCCATCTTGGGCAGGCTGGCTGAAGGCTGGCTGCACTGCTGTGGATGCCAAGACCCTCTGGAAATGACCGTGCTGTAAGATCTGGATTCCATGCAGACTGAAGGTGTAAATGGGCAAATAAACCACATTTCTTAAAGCTATGACAGTCTCTGCCGTGTCTCAATCCTCCAAAGGAATTACAGACCCTGGGTGAGTGCCTGGAAAACCCCCCCCCCCATTTCTCAGCAGAGAGTTGGGGCAGCACCCAACTTTTGTAACAAAAATATTTTAAAGGGTCCAGAATCGAGGTAATGGACCCCAGGGTGCCTTATAAATCAAGCATTGCTGGGTCTTGTTTTCTTTTCGTTTTCCAGTGTATTTGTTGTTCAAATTCGGCTCGAGCAAATTTTTACACTGAAAGCAGTTTGAGAACCTCTGACTTTGGCTGGATCAGGCCCAGAGCCTAGGACTTGCCGATCAGAAGGTCGGCGGTTCGAATCCCCGCTACAGGGTGAGCTCCGTTGCTCGGTCCCTGCTCCTGCCAACCTAGCAGTTCGAAAGCACGTCAAAGTGCAAGTAGATAAATAGGTACCACTCTGGTGGGAAGGTAAATGGCGTTTCTGTGCGCTGCTCTGGTTCACCAGAAGCGGCTTCGTCATGCTGACTGCATGACCCGGAAGCTGTACGCCGGCTCCCTCGGCCAATAAAGTGAGATGAGCACCACAACCCCAGAGTCGGCCACGACTGGACCTAATGGTCAGGGGTCCCTTTACCTTTACCTTTATCTCCCTCTCACGTTCTTCTCCTTACTTCCAGGGGACATGTGCTGCTTCGTGAGCTCCCCACGGACGCCTTGTTCAGTGTGGATGCCATTGTGGCCAACGTGCTCTTGTGAGTCCTTTCGACATCTGTTTGATTGGCGTCTGTTCCCTTTGCAGCCACCTGCCTGCGTTCTGCGTGGAAAGAGGGTTGTGACAGCAGACTTGTTCTGAGTCAGTGACGGCTGTGGGTGGGGGAACTGGAGGTGACCGACTTGTAGAATCAGAGAACTGTGGGATTGGAAGGGAACCTCAGGGGTTCTCTAGTCTAACTCCCAGCAAATCAGGACTCACAGCTGACAGGTGGCCATCCGACCTCTGTTCAAAATCCTCCAAGCCGACCATCTCCCGAGGGAGTCGGTTCCACTGTCCAACAGCTCTTCCTCTTGGAAAGTTCTTCGTAATATTTAGTTGCAATCTCCTTCCTTGTCATTTGAATCCATTGCTTTGGGTTCCCCCCTCTGGAGCAGCGGAAAACAAGCTTGTTCTGTCTTCCATGGTCCCAGGGCTGGATTTAGGTTCAGTGTGGCCCTAAGCTACTGAAGGTAATGGGGCTCTTTCAATGTCCAGCTGTCCTTTGTCAACAACAAATTGTCGCTGCTTTTTGTGTTGAATATTTTCTATAAGGTAATTGATGGATCTAAAGCCATTTGCCCATGTTGCCATGCGACCAGTCCGTGCAGAATGTAGGCTATATATGTACCCTATATATAGAAAGGAGCAAACCAGTGATATTTGAGGGAGCAGGCTAGCAGGCGGGGCCCGTGACTGGCATCATAGGAGCCTACACAACACAAAACACTGTGGCTGTAGGTAGGTTTTATTTTAATTGTTTTTTATCTTATACAGTGGTACCTCGGGTTACAGACGCTTCAGGTTACAGACTCCGCTAACCCAGAAATAGTATCTCGGGTTAAGAACTTTGCTTCAGGATGAGAACGGAAATTGTGCTCCGGCGGCGCGGTGGCAGCGGGAGGCCCCATTAGCTAAAGTGGTGCTTCAGGTTAAGAACAGTTTCAGGTTAAGAACGGACCTCCAGAACGAATTAAGTACATAACCAGAGGTACCACTGTATTTTGGAAATGTACATCCAGTTTCGTTTCTCCTTTAAATTTTTTTGCCCCCCCCCCCCCATGAGAGTGGGGCCCTGAGCTATAGCTTATTTAGCTTATACGTAAATCCGGCATGGCCTAGTCCACATTCCCACCACGCATTTAAAGTACTATGAAACCACTTTTAAGCAGTCCTGGTGTCCCCAAAGGAATTCTGGGAGCTGTAGTTTGATGAGAGCAGAAATTCCCAGAGTTCCCTGCGAAGAAGGATTGATTGTTGAGCCACCTTCCTCAGCCCCTCTCACCCCAACTGCCTCAAATCGGTGACCCTCAGACCCACAGGATAAATACAACCTAAATCTGCCGTCCCTCCATCTTCCTCGAGTGTTTATAGCCTGGCTGTAACGTGTCCTAGAAGTCCGATAATTGAGTTTCCTCACCCGGATAGAGAATAGAGAGCAGTGTGGGCATGCAGAAAATCGATTTCTGTACAAAGGTAAAAAGTAGGTTATTTTGCTCCGCCCACTTTTGCCTCTGGCCCCGCCCACTGCTGGAATATAGCCCTCGGGGGCTTGCCAAGAAGCGGATGTGGCCCTCGATTTGAAAAAACTTCCCTGGTTTACACGTCGCTCGTCGTATCTCCTTCCCAGCGCTCTCCTCTTCAACGAAGTGAAATACGTCGCCACTGTGGCAGACCTCCAGAAGCTGGAAGACTCTCTGAAGGGTCACCGGGACCTGGTCTTTGCTTATGTACAGGCTGTTGGGACGGCAGGTAATAAATTGGGCAACTTTTCTCGGCCGTGGAGGGTTCCCTTGTCTGTTTCCTCCCTCCAGCTCCAAAGTTTGTGGAATCAGCTGCTGCAGAGCCTTGCTTTTGGTTATAAAGGCAGTGGTTGAACCACGTTGAGCCAAAGGAGGATGGTCTGGGATATCTGAAAGGCCGTATTTGTCCCCTACGATCCTGCCTGGGCTCTGAGATCTTCAGGGAAGGCCCCTCTCTCAGTCTTTCCACCCTCCTGGAGGAGCCAAGAGAGGGCCTTCTCGGTGGTGGCTCCTTCCAGCCAAGTTTGGAACTCCCTCCCCAGAGAAGCCAGACTGGCTCCCCACCCCTTGTTGTCCTCCCGCAGGCAGGTGAAGACTGTTTTATTCTGACAGGCCTTTGCGGAAACCGCTTGAAGCATCTCGATTGCTTTTCTTTGATTTGCTGGTTGCAAACAGCTCAAAGTCTTGAAATTTTGATAATAAACCTGATTTGCAATGGGGGGGGTTGAAGAATTTTGATTGCAGCTGTAAATACGAGTCCCTAAGTGCAAATGTCTTTCTCTTAGAGCACAGAGCTTTGATGGAGGCTGCTTTCGTCTACGACTCTCTTAAGTTTGCCTTAACCACTGAAGTGATGGTTTTGAGGAGCATTCGGTATGTATTTGACACACATACACACACACACACACAAACACACAGAGGGAGGCTGTGTAGCAGGGTAGGCAACCTAAGGCCCGGGGGCCGGATGTGGCCCAATCGCTTTCACAATCCGGCCCGCGGACGGTCCAGGAATCAGTGTGTTTTTACATGAGTAGAATGTGTGCTTTTATTTAAAATGCATTTCTGGGTTATTTGTGGGGCATAGGAATTCGTTCTTTTTTTTTCCTCTTCCAAAATATAGTCCGCCCCCCCCACAAGGTCTGAGGGACAGTGAACCAGCCCCCCGCTGAACAAGTTTGCTGACCCCTGGGTGTTCCTTTTGCATCAGCAAATAATTGGAATAATTGGGTGTACTCTTCCCACCTTAGATCAAATCTATGCTGCCAGGTCCCATGAGAAAGCCGCAGAGATAGAACAGTTTCTACACAAATGCAATTCTGGTTCGAAACGCAGCATAAGGGGTCTCTATAGTATAGTGGATTTTAAAATGGGGTTTCAGAGTTTTTTAGGGGGTTTTGAATGTTTTATGTAGTTTTTCAATTTCATTGTTCTGCATGGGACAATGACAATAAAGATATTATTGAGGAGATTTCACCCCTCCCATATCCAAGAATCTCCTGAGGAATCTGCTGATTCTCCAGAGAGGAGGAGGCATGTTCTGCTCTCTACTTATTCTGCTCCAGCACCAAGTCAGTCAGTCAGTCAGTGTCGGAGAGAGAGAGAGAGAGACTGAGTGTTAGAGATTGTGTGTAGAGATAAGGTTGCTGCTAAGAGCAGCTGCAGACACTCATTTATGCTTAGACCTATTTAGCTCTGTATATAGTTGTATAATAGTTGTAGATAGAATAAAGAAGATATTCTACAGAGCTGCTCTCCGAGTTGTTTATATACTCTGCTAGACTCTGCTATACTCTGCTGTGCGACGGCTGTCTTCTTGTGGGAGTGAATCCGGTGCTCACAACTCCAAGCTGTGAGTCCACAGCACTTTGACCTGTTCCTGTGCAGAAGGTGGTCTCTGGAAGTGCTACCCAGCTCGCCTATCCCAGTCGGGGCTGAAGTGGATGAGTCCAGTTAGTGGCACTGGCTCAAGGGCGATGCTGACAATTATATCGTATTCTGGGTCCAGTTTGGTGTTTTTGCAAAGGTGGACAAATGCTACCTGGCTGTGTTTCTGGGCATGTCTGCATTTAGGAATGCAAGCTCATGGGAGGCCAGGTCGGACCCTGTACTGATGCTCTTGTCTCCCCTCCTGCAGCAGCGGAGAGCCGGACGTGCCGAGCTCAAAGCTCTTTTTCTGCCACTGCAAAGTGGCCACGGATCTGGACCAGCCGTGCCGGAGGACTCTGATGGGGCAGCCTCTGACCACGCTGAACATCCACAGGTTCCTGAAGCTGATGGCGGAGCCCCTCGTGGTACGGTTGGTGGTGGCCTCCTTCCCACCTTCACCCTCACCCACTTATCCTGAGCTTTCTTCAAAGGCCTATTGGATTATAGAGTCGTAGAGCTGCAAAGGGACACCCGAGGGTCATCTAGTCCAACCCTCCAATGCAGGGATCTCAGCTCAAGCATCCATGACAGACGGCCATCCAACCTCTGCTTAAAAAGGAGGAATGGGAAGCAGCTGCCTGTCCTTGCCAAGTCCCGCCCCCCGCCAAGGATCCTCTCCGAAGAATGTTGGATTGGGAGACCAAAGTTCAAATCCCCCACTTAGCTACGAATCTCCTATTTAACTCCTTTGTTCAGAATCATGAGGACTAGAAACTTGTTTATTTATTTTCAAATGATCTATTCTTTATTTCAGCAATTCCCAACCCCCCAGTATATATTTATTTATAAGGAAACATTGTTGTTGTTTAGTCGTGTCCGACTCTTCGTGACCCCCTGGACCAGAGCATGCCAGGCACTCCTGTCTTCCACTGCCTCCCGCAGTTTGGTCAAACTCATGCTGGTAGCTTCGAGAACACTGTCCAACCATCTCATCCTCTGTCATCCCCTTCTTGTGCCCTCCATCTTTCCCAACATCAGGGTCTTTTCCAGGGAGTCTTCTCTTCTCATGAGGTGGCCAAAGTCTTGGAGCCTCAGCTTCAGGATCTGTCCTTCCAGTGAGCACTCAGGGCTGATTTCCTTCAGAATGGAGAGGTCTGATCTTCTTGCAGTCCATGGGACTCTCAAGAGTCTCCTCCAGCACCAGAATTCAAAAGCATCCATTCTTTGGCGATCAGCCTTCTTTATGGTCCAGCTCTCATTTCCATACATCACTACTGGGAAAACCATAGCTTTAACTATACGGACCTTTGTTGGCAAGGTGATGTCTCTGCTTTATTTATTCCAACCCCCCAGTATATATTTATTTCTATGGAGACATAGCACAATATAATAACAGGTGCCCAATGAAGCAAAACATAAGTAAGGGGAGTATCTGGGACTAAGCATATAGGAACAGGTTTCCACACCAAAATCAAACACAATAAATTCCTATCACAGAGTTCCAGAGAAGATAAATGGGTTTGCATTCTCCTGTACCTTATTACTCTATGACGTTATGAAAAGGCTCCATTTCCCAGTGAAGGCATGACCTTGTCTTTCCTCTCTGGTTCCCACCATCTAAGTAAGCTTAGCCATACAACCAGGGAGGTTTACCTGGCGCCTTCACGAAGAAGCGTCTCCACCCCCATTGTTCAGCCCGGACACTGAGGTCCAGCGCCGAGGGCCTTCTGGCTGTTCCCTCCCTGCGAGATGTGAGGTTTCAGGGAACCAGGCAGAGGGCCTTCTCGGTAGTGGCACCCGCCCTGTGGAACGCCCTCCTGACAGATTTCAAGGAGATAAAGAACTACATTAACTTTTAGAAGACATCTGAAGGCAGCCCTGTATCGGGAAGTTTTTAATGTTTAATGTTCTGTTCTGTTTTCTTATATTCTGTTGGAAGCCGCCCAGAGTGGCTGGGGCAACCCATTCCAGGTGGGCAAAGTACATAAAGTAAATTATTATTAGTAATAGTAGTGGTAGTATAAATTATTACTATTTTATCTTTAGGTGACCTGCAAAAATGTTTCTCTTACCCCAGGCCTTTGGCTAATTACGCAACCTGTGCCCTCTTAATCTGGGGTGTGCATGTGTTGTTGTTTTGATGTTGTGTATTTTTGTGTTGTGTATTATGTTGTGTATTTTTGTGTTTTGATATTGTCAACTGCCCTGATATCCTCAGATGAAGTGCAGTATAGAAACTTAAGAAACAACAACAACATGCCCACATACATACATACATACAATGCCCCAGATTTTACAAATGATAATTCTGTCAGCAGTTAAGAGACGTTGTCTGACTCCTCTGGCTTCTGTTAGTACAATTTTATGAACATATATGAATAGTAAAGTACAGCCAGCTATTGCTTCAAGTAACTCAAATTTGTCACTGCATCTTTCTGTTTGTTTGCTTAAAGAAGGTAGATTTCCAGGGGAGCACTGAGTACAGTATTATTACTTCTTTTGGGGGGGGCAAATAAATTTGGGGATCTCTGGTGTATTTACCCTGAAATGGCCTCTCTCCTGCAGGCAGAGGCTACGGAAGACCCAGAAAAGGTTTCCACCACTCACCTCCACCTGGGCCTTCCTCTGATCTTCATCCTGGCTCACGAGGAAACCCTGGAGGCAGATAAAGGAATTGCAGAGTTTGTGGCCTGGCAGTTGCTGGGCAAAGCTGGAGTCCTCCTCCTGTCAAGGTATTTGAGGACAAGAGGTATTTGGGGAAGGGGAGCGATTTGGGGAAGGGGAGAAGAAGATGGGTGGGTTTCTTTTTAACCATTTATAACCTAAGTACCACCAATCATCCGGCAGAAGTTAATCGAAACAAGTCTGTCAAAAAGGGAGGTAACAATAAAGTATGAAAGAGACAGGTTACTAGAAGTGAAAAAGAAAATCGTGTGAAGGATGAAGGAAGTCAAATGGAAGGAAATAAAAATGGAAATTATATATATATAGAGAGAGAGAGAGAGAGTGTTAGTTAGTTCAGTATTCTTTTGTACGTTATTCTTTGTTCTTTGTTTTTCCCCCCATTCATTTTATTTGTATTTTTGGGGAAGGTTGTTTGTTTTTGTTGTTGTTCTTTGTTATGTGTTTATGTTGTAAATAAATTCAATTTAAAAAAGGGGGGGAAGATGGGTGGATTTCTGAGATATCTTCTCACTGTGGGAGCTGACCATCTGCACAGACGCATGAAGGGCCCGGTGCTGTGCGCATTTACACAGAAGTAAGTCCCGCTGAGCAATGACAAACCTAGGCAGCATCTTAAAAAGCAGAGACATCACCTTGCCAACAAAGGTCCATATAGTTCAAGCTCTGGTTTTCCCAGTAGTGATGTATGGAAGTGAGAGCTGGACCATAAAGAAGGCTGGTCGCCGAAGAATGGATGCTTTTGAATTCTGGTGCTGGAGGAGACTCTTGAGAGTCCCATGGACTGCAAGAAGATCCAACCTCTCCATTCTGAAGGAAATCAGCCCTGAGTGCTCCCTGGAAGGACAGATCCTGAAGCTGAGGCTCCAAGACTTTGGCCACCTCATGAGAAGAGAAGACTCATTGGAAAAGACCCTGATGTTGGGAAAGATGGAGGGCCCAAGGAGAAGGGGACGACAGAGGACGAGATGGTTGGACAGTGTTCTCGAAGCTACCAGCATGAGTTTGACCAAACTGCAGGAGGCAGTGGAAGACAGGAGGGCCTGGCGTGCTCTGGTCCAGGGGGTCACGAAGAGTCAGACACGACTAAACAACAACAACAAAGTCCCGCTGAGTTCTTCCTGACAATAAACTGAAGGTGTGCCTAGGATTAAGGACAGGACTCTGGACTAGATGGGCCCCCTTGGGCCTGATCCTGCGGCCAGGCTCTCCTTAGGTTCTTAAAGGCAGGTCGTAGACTGGCAGGTGTAACAGGGGGAGCGATGATAACAGCCTTGTATTTGATTTGATTTATTGTACTTCTGTGCTACTTTTCATTAAGATGAATCCCAAATTGACTTACAAACAAGAAATAAAGGTAACATAATGGAACATCACAAATACAGCACAGAGCACACAAAATAATGAACAAATCATCAATAAAACAATCTATAAAACACTGTTAACAAAGCAGCAACTAAAAATTAAGCTTAACACCACAGTTGCAGCAGTCATTTTATATCATCAAATCAGCAGGGCATTTATAATCCATAAAACAATATTAAGTTCATATACACACTCTCCGTGCGTTTGAGAGGTTTGCTGCCAACAATAGGATGTTAGAACCAATTCTTAACTCTAGTCCTGCTAGGTAGAAAGAGGAGAGTTAGCTCTAGAAATGTGAGCGTTTTTAGCCATTTTGGGCAGCGTTCACAACCTTTCCCCCCCTTTCTAACCCACAGCTCAGTGGTAGAGCAGTCCAGTCCGGCCACAGGAGAGCTGGCCCTTAGATATATAATAATAATATAATAATAATAATTTATTATTTGTACCCCACCCATCTGGCCGGGTTTCGCCAGCCACTCTGGGCGGCTTCCACAAAGACCAGAAATACGCTAAGATGTCACACATTAAAAACTTCCCTGAACAGGGCTGCCTTAAGATGTCTTCTGAATGTCAGGTAGTTGTTTATCTCTTTGACATCTGGTGGGAGGGCGTTCCACAGGCTGGGCGCCACTACCGAGAAGGCCCTCTGCCTGGTTCCCTGTAACTTGGCTTCTCGAAATGAGGGAACCACCAGAAGGCCCTCGGTGCTGGACCTCAGTGTCCGGGCAGAACGATGGGGGTGGAGACGCTCCTTCAGGTCTACTGGGCCGAGGCCGTTTAGGGCATTAAAGGTCAACACCAACACTTTGAATTGTGCTTGGAAACGTACTGGGAGCCAATGTAGGTCTTTCAAAATGGTGTTATGTGGTCTCGGCAGCTGCCTCCAGTCACCAGTCTTATTTACATGCCTCATTTCAGGTTTTAATGCCTCGTTTTTTATCTTGAAAGGAGCTCCATCAGCTTGGATGTTCTTCCCCAGTGTAACGTCGCCCTCAAGACACCTGAGGAGGTTAGTTCGTTGTTGCTGGTGTCATTAAGACTCCCTCTCTGTTTTGCCACCTGCAGTGGGCCTGTTCAGTCGCAAGTTCCATTGCAGCAAATGTCCGGGTAAATGTGTGCAGGCTTGCAGCCTTGACTGGTTTCAATGATCTGGTATTTCCGCAGGGTGCGCCTGTTAAATACTTGGTTCTGAAAGACGTGGATGAGATCATAGCTTTGGTGGAAAACGGCAAGCAGAGCGAACCCACACAGGAACGTGAGGAGGAGGAAGAAGAAGAGGAGGAGGAGGAAGATGGTGAGAACTATGAACAAGGTAGATTTACTAATTCATTTTATTTGGTAAAAATTTTACGCCGCTTGATGGTTGAAGGAAAAAACCAAAATGGCTTACAAAGAGAGTAAGGCAATAAATATAAACAACTCATCAAAATATTCAAAAGGTAAAATCAGCACTAAACAGATGAAAACATTCTCCATGTCTGAAGATGGTTTGGAAACTTCAGCTGGTGCAGAATTCAGTGGCCAGGTTGCTCACCGGAGCAAGACGGTTTGAGCATATTATACCCATCCTGGTCCAACTGCACTGGCTACCAATTAGTTTCTGGGCCCAATTCAAAGTGCTGGTTTTGACCTATAAAGCTTTAAACGGCTCAGGACCGCAATACCTCAAGGACCGCCTCTTCCCATATGAACCTAGCCAGTCCCTGAGATCATCTTCTGAGGCCCTTCTTCGTATGCTCCCTCATCGAGAGATCTGGAAGGTGGCAACACGAGAACGGGGCCTTCTCTGCAGTGGCTCCCCGTCTGTGGAATGCTCTTCCCAGGGAAGTTCGCCTGGCGCCTTCATTACACACCTTTAGGCGCCAGGCAAAAACGTTCCTTTTTAATCAGGCCTTTGGTTGACCTGATCAACATCCTATACCCTTTTAAAATGTGGCTCTTTTTGGGGGAGTGGGGTATTATTGGGTTAGTGCTTTTATTTTTATATACTGTGATCTTTTTATGTGAATTGCCCTGGGACCTTCAAGTATAGGGTGGTATATAAATTCAGTCAATCAATCAATCAATCAATCAATCAATCAACAGGTTTATCTAAATAAAATTGTCTTTAGCAGGTGCTGAAAAGATGACGGCAAAGTTGCCTGCTTGATATCAATTAGCAGAGAGTTCCAGAGTATGCGTGCTTGTACGTTTCCGAGCACAATTCAAAGTGTGGTGCTGACCTTTAAAGCCCTAAACGGCCTTGGTCCTGTATACCTGAAGGAGCGTCTCCACCCCCATCGTCCAGCCTGGACACTGAGGTCCAGCACTGAGGGCCTTCTGGTGGTTCCCTCACTGCGAGAAGTGAGGTTACAGGGAACCAGTCAGAGGGCCTTCTCAGTGGTGGCACCCACCTGTGGAACGCCCTACTATCAGATATCAAGGAAATAAGCAACTATCTTACTTTTAAAAGACATCTGAAGGCAGCCCTGTTTTGGGGAGTTTTTAATGTTTGAAGTTTTGTTCTGTTTTTAGTCCACTGTTGGGAGCCGCCCAGAGTGGCTGGGGAAACCCAGCCAGATGGGCGGGGTATAAATAATAAATTACAGTGGTACCTCGGGTTACATACACTTCAGGTTACAGACTCCGCTAACCCAGAAATAGTGCCTTGAGTTAAGAACTTTGCTTCAGGATGAGAACAGAAATCATGTGGCAGCAGCGGGAGGCCCCATTAGCTAAAGTGGTGCTTCAGGTTAAGAACAGTTTCAGGTTAAGAATGGACCTCCGGAACGAATTAAGTACTTAACCTGAGGTACCACTGTATTATTATTTTTATATTATTGCTGCCGCAGTAAAATTCATTGATAGCATCACCCTCCATGAAGTTGTAGGGTGCTCTCTGTACCCTGCCGAAAGCATGCAACGGGAGACCCAGTGTGCTGTAGTGGTTAAGAGCGATGGACTCGTAATCTGGGGAACCGGGTTCGCTTCCCTGCTCCTCCACCTGCAGCGGCTGGGTGACCTTGGGCTAGTCACACTTCTCTGAAGTCTCTCAGCCCCACTCACCTCACAGAGTGTTTGTTGTGGGGGAGGAAGGGAAAGGGGATTGTGAGCCGCTTTGAGACTCTTTAGGGTAGTGATAAAGCGGGATATCAAATCCAAACTCCTCTTCTTCTTCCTTGTCTTGAGAAGGAGCCTGTTGTTTGCCCTGCAGAGATCCAGGACGACGAAGTGGTGGAATCGGTCGTCAGGGACCGGAAGCGTGAACTTCCTCTTGAGCACATCCAGACCCTGACGGAAGACTCCTTTGCCCCTGCTCTGGCAAAGACCAACTTCACGGCCGTGCTCTTCTATGCCAGCTGTAAGTAAACAGCCCCAAATAGCTCTGTGTTTCACCTTTCCAGGAACCAGCTCTCTCTGTTCCGCTGCTTGAAACAAAATAAAAAAATTCCTTCCAGTAGCACCTTAGAGACCGATTAAGTTTGTCCGTATAGTGAAAGCCATGGTTTTCCCAGTAGTGATGTATGGAAGTGAGAGCTGGACCATAAAGAAGGCTGATCACCGAAGAATGGATGCTTTTGAATTCTGGTGCTGGAGGAGACTCTTGAGAGTCCCATGGACTGCAAGAAGAACAAACCTCTCCATTCTGAAGGAAATCAGCCCTGAGTGCTCACTGGAAGGACAGATCCTGAAGCTGAGGCTCCAAGACTTTGGCCACCTCATGAGAAGAGAAGACTCCCTGGAAAAGACCCTGATGTTGGGAAAGATGGAGGGCACAAGGAGAAGGGGATGACAGAGGACAAGATGGTTGGACAGTGTTCTCGAAGTGACCAGCATGAGTTTGACCAAACTGCGGGAGGCAGTGGAAGACAGGAGTGCCTGGCGTGCTCTGGTCCAGGGGGTCACGAAGAGTCAGACACGACTAAACAACTAAACAACAACAACAAAGTTTGTTCTTGGTATGAGCTTTCGTGTGCATGCACACTTCTTCAGATACACTGAAACAGAAGTCACCAGACCCTTCTATATAGTGAGAGGGTGGGGAGGCGTATTACTCAGAAGGGTGGTGGGAATGGGTGACTGGCTGATAGGAGTGGTGAACCTGTTGACGACTGTTTCTCTGTCTTGTGATTCCTGATATCAGATTTATGTCCATTTATCCTTTGGCGTAGGGTTTGGTCAGTTTCGCCAATATAGAGAGCTGAAGGGCACTTTTGGCATTTGATGGCATAAACAATAGGAGAACAGGAGGAGAACACTTCAGTCTCCCAGGACATTCTATGCAAGATCTCAAATTAGCTGTTTTAATACAAAAGACAGCACCTTAAAAAGCAGAGACATCACCTTGCCAACAAAGGTCCGTATAGTAAAAGCTATGGTTTTCCCAGTAGTGATGTATGGAAGTGAGAGCTGGACCATAAAGAAGGCTGATCGCCGAAGAATGGATGCTTTTGAATTCTGGTGCTGGAGGAGACTCTTGAGAGTCCCATGGACTGCAAGAAGATCAAACCTATCCATTCTGAAGGAAATCAGCCCTGAGTGCTCACTGGAAGGACAGATCCTGAAGCTGGGGCTCCAATACTTTGGCCACCTCATGAGAAGAGAAGACTCCCTGGAAAAGACCCTGATGTTGGGAAAGATGGAGGGTGCAAGGAGAAGGGGACGACAGAGGACGAGATGCTGGGACAGTGTTCTCAAAGCTACCAGCATGGGTTTGACCAAACTGCGGGAGGCAGTGGAAGACAGAAGTACCTGGCGTGCTCTGGTCCAGGGGGTCACGAAGAGTCGGACACGACAACAAATACAAAAGAATTTCAGAAATAGACTGGAAAGAGAAGTTGCTGAATTGCAACTTATTCCCAAACTTAAAACCATGGAGAGACCTGGTCTGAATAGAGAGTTGGATTCTTATCTCATTATGCATGAAAAAGCTATTTTTAGCCATCTCACCCTTTGCTTTTTCCTGTAAGACCAATTGCAGTTGTTAACAGTCGTCAACAGGTTTACCACACCTATCAGCCAATCACCCATTCCCACCACCCTTCTGAGTAATACCCCTCCCCACCCTCTCACTATATAGAAGGGCCTGGTGACTTCTGTTTCAGTGTATCTGAAGAAGCGTGCATGCACACGAAAGCTCATACCAAGAACAAACTTAGTTGGTCTCTAAGGTTTTACTGGAAGGAATTTTTTTTATTTTGTTTCGACTACGGCAGACCAGCACGGCTACCTGCCTGTTCTGCTGCTGTTTCTTATATTTGGCCTTCCCTCTAGCGCAAATGTTGAATTGGGCTCTGGCGTGGAAATCCAGCATCCTTGAAATTCTAGGGCCCAGCAAATGTTGCTGGGTGTTGCTGTATTTTCTGAAGCAAAGCCTTCCAGGGAAGGTTCAGTAATAAAACCTCTACTTTGCCTGCAGAAACTCCCATGCTGTTTTGCGACAACGGGGAGCAGTCCTTCCTCCAGATCTCCACCATTACGAACCGGTATTAGATCTAAACATTACTGACCTTTAGGTTAAAATCTACAAATTATCTTCGCTGGCTTTCCAACATCTTCTCTATGATCATTTGGGCCTTTCCTTCTTTTTGTGCATTGGGAATAAGTCTGTAGTCTATGGGTGTCTTGTTTGTAATTAAGTATTTTTTTGATCTGAACATTATATGTGTGTGTGTGTATAATTTATTTAATCATTTTTCAATACAAACAACAACTGCAAAAGATACATACAACAAAAACCATAATAACACAATTTGACAATTCAGTTTTGAATACACTGATATACCTATGACTACACATTTCTAACAACATTTCCCCACCTCTCTCTCCTCCCCCTCCTTCCCACCACTATCCGCCTTATCGCTTAAATATTCCTTCCAGATTTCTTCATATTTATCCAGCCTTAATTTGCGTTGACATGCTATGTAGCTAATCTGTCCATATTATCAATCCATGTGCTCAACTGAATCTTTTTGCGGCTCTTCCAATTCATCAAAACAAGTTTTTTTGCTTCTAATATAGCACGGTACATCCATTTTTTTTTTACCCCTTGTAATCTCCCACGTTTCCGGAATATAGTTTAGAATTAAATTCAATTCCCCTAAATAACAATTTCTTTTTATTACTCTTGCTATAAATATCCTCACCTCGCACCGAAATGATCTTATCATCGGGAAGTTAATCATCATATGTACTAAGTTCGCATTTTTACTCCCACATCTCCAGCAGTTGTCTGCATTTGTTATTTTCTTCTGGTAAAGTTTTTCTGGAGTCAATTTCACAATTTATCCAGGCTGCAAAATTCCTGTACGCTTTTGGTATGGACTTCCCATTGGTATGGAACTTTGCCTGCCTGCAGAGCAGAGCTGAGGAATTTCTGGGGGCCTGGAATAACAGGATCTGTTTTTCTTTTTCCTCTTGGCCTCAGGGGAAGCCGTCTCCCTGGTCGTGATGCAGTCCTATGCCGAAGTGGCTGCCCATCTGCAAGGTATGGAGGCCAGCTAGCTATTTCACTGACACACAGATTGCAGCTCACACACAGACCCCCCCCCCCCAGAGTGATGTAGGACTTCCCCTATAGCCTTCTGCTCAGGCACACAAGTGGGGTGACTGTCTTGGGCCAACAGGCCACATGGCAGGAGGTCAGTTTTTACAGGACCGCCTCTCCTGGTCTGCCCCGCAGAGGACCTTAAGGTCCATGAATAAGCATAGTTTAGAGTTCCCGGGCCCTAAGGAAGTCAGATTATCCTCCCCCAGGGCCAGGGCCTTCTCAGTGATGGCTCCGACCTGGTAGAATGCTCTGTCCCATGAGACCAGGGCCCTGTAGGATTTAACCTCCTTCTGCAGGGCCTGTAAGACAGAGCTATTCTGCCTGGCTTTCAACTTTATTTCCCTTCCTTCCCTCCCCCTCCCCTTTTTATGAAGATTACCCGCTCTGGGATCCCACAGCTAATTCTCCCCTGGTCTCCTCGCTGGCCCAAGTAGGACTAATTTAGCCAGCTAGCCCTGGTGATCATCTAATGTTTATTGGATGGATTTTCCCCCCTAAATTGATTTTTGAATTCTGAATTTATTGTTATTCATGTTTTATACTGTATTTTATGCTATTTTTTTGTTGCATCAATTAAGTGTTTTAAATTTGTTGTTAGCCGCCCTGAGCCCGGTTTTCTGAACCGGGAAGGGCAGGGTATAAATAATTTTTTTAAATTATTATTATTATTAATTCCCTGGTGGTTGCAGGAGGACAGTGGCTTTGGGTATTTGTAATGGCCAGTAGCAGCAGACTGGAAATTCCCCGGCCAAAGACCTCCATACACATTGACCAGGCTTGCACCCCAGAGAGGTCATTTGGGTGCCGCTAACGCAACAGTTAGGGAAGCGGGTGGCGCTGTGGGTTAAACCACAGAGCTTAGGACTTGCCGATCAGAAGGTCGGCGGTTTGAATCCCCACGACGGGGTGAGCTCCCGTTGCTCGGTCCCTGCTCCTGCCAACCTAGCAGTTCAAAAGCACGTCAAAGTGCAAGTAGATAAATAGGTACCGCTCCGGTGGGAAGGTAAACTGCGTTTCCATGCTCTGCTCTGGTTCGCCAGAAGCGGCTTAGTCCTGCTGGCCACATGACCCGGAAGCTGAACGCCGGCTCCCTCAGCCAATAAAGCAAGATGAGCGCCGCAACCCCAGAGTCGGCCACGACTGGACCTAATGGTCAGGGGTCCCTTTACCTTTTAACGCAACAGTTACGAATGACCAGTCTTTGCAGACGCTGTGCTTCTTCAGCAGTTTGACTTCACCCCCGAGGCACTGTCTCTTGAGACACATGGAGGCCAACAACAGCTACATTAGCTCCCTTCACCTGAGGATCACGAGGCAGTTTGCACTATAAAAACCCAAAAGGCGTACCGTAGTAACAAAAAAACAATAATTGGTTTTTGCGTTTCTTTTCTGGAGAAGGGAGTATTTTTGTGTTGCGAACCTCCCTGAGATCTATAGATGGAGGGCAGTATACAAATAATAATAATTATAATAATAATGTTGGTCATGGAGCTTCATGCTCTGACCAGCATCCCAGTGGAAAGTCCCTGGTCCTAATGGGGTCACTGTGCCCCTGAAGGACCAGGTGCGCAGCCTGGGAGTCATTTTGGACTCACAGCTGTCCATGGAGGCGCAGGTCAATTCTGTATCCAGGGCGGCTGTCTACCCGCTCCACCTGGTACGCAGGCTGAGACCCTTCCTGCCTGCGGACTGTCTCGCCAGAGTGGTGCATGCTCTAGTTATCTCCCGCTTGGACTACTGCAATGCGCTGTACGTGGGGCTACCTTTGAAGGTGACCCGGAAACTGCAATTAATCCAGAATGCGGCAGCCAGACTGGTGACTGGGAGCGGCCGCCGGGACCACATAACACCAGTCCTGAGAGATCTGCACTGGCTCCCAGTACGTTTCTGCGCACAATTCAAAATGTTGGTGTTGACCTTTAAAGCCCTAAATGGCCTCGGTCCTGGATACCTGAAGGAGCGTCTCCACCCCCATCATTCAGCCTGAGATCCAGCGCTGAGGGCCTTCTGGCAGTTCCCTCCCTGCGAGAAGTGAGGTTACAGGGAACCAGGCAGAGGGCCTTCTCGGTAGTGGCGCCCACCCTGTGGAACGCCCTCCCTTCAGATGTCAAAGAGATAAACAACTACCTGACATTCAGAAGACATCTGAAAGCAGCCCTGTTCAGGGAAGTTTTTAATGTGTGACATTTTTGTGTACTTTTGGTCTCTGTGGAAGCCGCCCAGAGTGGCTGGGGAAACCCAGCCAGATGGGCGGGGTACAAATAATAAATTATTATTATTATTATAAAGTCATAATTCAGTACATCTCCTTTGCAAGCAGAAAGTCCCACGTTCATCAAGGTGGGACAGGGAGAGAACCCCTTCCCGAAACCTTGGTGAACCTGTGCCAGTTAGTGTGGACAAGGTGGGCCCAATGGTCTGACTCCCTTATGATTCAGGGAGCCAGGGCCTGATTCTGAGCTTGTGGTGATTCCTCCTAGGATCTCTCGCCTCTCCCCCTTTCAAGGCAACAGAGGCTGGATTGCAAGGGAAATATTCTGGCCGCTGGATGGCAGCAGTTTATTAAACTCCCGTGGACCACAGAAATCTGGGCTCAGAGCTTTCCAAACCGTGAGCTCCGGTTTGCTAGTAAAGCTGAATTACTGTCTTGTGAAATGACGCATGCCTAAAAAGCCTGAAAAAGTTTGGAAAGCTGTGGTTGGGTGCATAAGAGACAAGGTTGTCTCTAAAGTAACCTGCCCCTCTACTCCAGCACCCTGTTCTCAAAATGGCCAACCTAAGCCTATGGGGAAACAGCGAGCAGAATTCGAACTCAAGACCAACTCTCCCCCTCCTGTGGTCTCCAGCAACTGGGGTTCAGAAGTATGGCTGCTTCTGACAGACTAGAGCCATCCTGGCTAGCAGCCACCGATAGCCCTCTTAGTTAATGAATTTGTCCAGTCCCCTTTTAAAGCTGTCCAAATTGGTGGCCATTGTGGCCTCCTGTGGGAGGGAGTTCCACAGGTTAACTGCGCGGCAAGAGGCAGCACTTCCAGCTCCTGGCACATCTCCCCTTAACTGCCAATCTTCTCCTGGGCGAGCACACCCAGTTCTTTTCAACCCACCCTTGTGGGATTTGAGTGGGTTGGTGCAATGGGTTGCCCAAGGATAACAATTGCAAAACAATTGCCGTATTTTTCGCTCCGTAAGACACACCTGACCATAAGACGCACCTAGTTTTTAGAGGAGGGAAACAAGAAAAAAAATATTCTGAACGAAACAGTGGATGTATGATTTTTGTGGTTCGTGCTGTGGCCACAGACATGATACGTGATTTGACGCTGAGTTTGGGGTATCCCAATGCAAAAATCCTGAGAATCCATGTGGATCCGTGCTTTGTAACCACGTTTTTGCATTGCGGCCCCACGAAACAGTGGATGCGTGATTTTTTTTGGTGCAGGCTGTGGCCACAGACATGCTGTGTGATCTGATGGTGAATTTGGGGTGACCCAATGCAAAAATCCTGAGGATCCCTCCTGATCGCTTACTGATCAGCTGCTTCCTTTCAACACTCCCTTCCCTCTTGTTTGCCTTAGTGTCTTTTCTTTAGCTGGAGCAGTTTTTTGCTCCTCCTTTTCTTCTAATTTCTCTCCTCATTGCTTAAGTCTTCCTGCTTCCCCCCTTAGCAAGTTTGCTGTCTTTACCTCCCCCCTCCCAGGCAGCCTCCTTTATCTCTAGCGTCCCTTATCTCTCTCCCCGATCGGCAAACGATCAGCGGCTTTGTTTCAACACCCCCTTCCCTCTTTCAAAAAAGAAAGAAAGCATGATCTGCTTTTTGCCCCTGGGCAATTCGGCTCCAGGGACTACACACTCGCTCCATAAGACGCACAGACATTTCCCCTTACTTTTTAGGAAGAAAAAAGTGTGTCTTGTGGAGCGCAAAATACGGTATATTTAGTGTGTGCCTTTTAGAAAGGTGCTGATGAAACGTGCACCATTTTTCACCTCGCTTTCCTCTCCTAAATACTTTACAGGGACCCCTGAGATTACGCTTGCGAGGGTCAACTGCTGGGACTGGCCAGACCTCTGCTCACAGCAAAACGTCACTCAGTTTCCGACCATCAAAATGTATGTGGAAGCGGGGAGATGGCTGGCCTACTCTGGGATGTGGGGAGTCGAGGAGATGCTAAGGTTCATTGAGCTGTAAGTATCTTCCTGGTGTGTTTGGCTCTAAGGTGCACATGGAAGGTGGGTGGTCTGAGGTCGCAATTCTGGAGAATCTGTTCTGAGAACAGATTTCTGCTTTAAATGTGCATTCTGTAGTCTTTTGTCATCTCTGCCCCCATCGCTCAGCCCGGACATGGAGGTCCAGCTCCGAGGGTATTCTGATGGTTCCCTCACTGCGAAGAGTGAAGTTACAGGGAACCAGACAGAGGGCCTTCTTGGTGGTGGCACCCGCCCCGTAGAGCGCCCTCCATTCAGATGTCGAGGAGATAAAGAACCATCTCACTTTTAGAAGATGTCTGAAGGCAGCCCTGTATTGGGAAGGTTTTGCCTTTCAGTGCAGACTGAATCTGATCTGTCCCACATTGAGTAGGTCCTAATCTCCCTTCTTCCCACCCCGGGTGGTGAGACTTGGGGTATCCAAAATCTTAGGCAGTGACATTAAACATAGGAAGGAATCGAAAAAGACCTTGTAGACAGGCCTGAAACTATTTCCCCTGATTTCCTCTTACATCTGCAGAAGCAGAACCTCCTGTCCGGTGAAGTTGACCACGGCCGAAGAGGTGGAAGACTATTTAAGGATCAAAACTTCAGTTTCTGTTTTGGGACTGTTTGATTCCAGCATGAGTGAAGGTAGACACCTCCCTTGGTTACCAGAAATGATAATACTTCCTATTGCCCTTTACCCGTAGAAACCTTTATACGTGTTTCTTATCCTGCTTTCCTTCACAACAGCCCTGCCAGGTAGGCCCTCTGCCATCCTAATTTTGACCGGTGGGGAATGGAGATGGTAAAGGTAAAGATAAAGGGACCCCTGACCATTAGGTCCAGTCGTGGCCGACTCTGGGGTTGCGGCACTCATCTCGCTTTATTGGCCGAGGGAGCCGGCATACAGCTTCCGGTCATGTGGCCAGCAGGACTAAGCCGCTTCTGGCGAACCAGAGCAGCGCACGGAAATGCCGTTTACCTTCCCGCCGGAGCGGTACCTATTTATCTACTTGCACTTTGACGTGCTTTCAAACTGCTAGGTTGGCAGGAGCAGGGACTGAGCAACGGGAGCTCACCCCGTCGCGGGGATTCGAACCGCTGACCTTCTGATCAGCAAGTCCTAGGCTCTATGGTTTAACCCACAGCGCCACCCACGTCCCTTATGGAGATGGTATCAAGACTGACCAGGGCAACAATTTGTGTCATGGAGATGGTATCAAGACACAAATTGCTGCCCTGGTCAGTTGCCTCCCTCTGGGATTCTCCAGAACAGGGTTTCCCAAACTTAGGTCCCCCCGCTGTTTTGGGACTACAATGCCCATCATCCTTAACCACTGGTCCTTCTCGCTTAATCCACTGGTCCTGTGGCAGCTTAATCCAGAATGCGGCCGCCAGACTGGTGACTGGGAACGGCCGCTGAGACCACATAACACCAGTCTTGAAAGACCTACACTGGCTCCCAGTACGTTTCCGAGCACAATTCAAAGTGTTGGTGCTGGCCTTTAAAGCCCTAAATGGCCTCAGCCCAGTATAACTGAAGGAGCATCTCCACCCCCATTGTTCTACCCAGACGCTGAGGTCCAGCGCTGAGGGCCTTCTGGCGATTCCCTCATTGCGAGAAGCCAAGCTACAGGGAACCAGGCAGAGGGCCTTCTCGGTAGTGGCGCCCGCCCTGTGGAATGCCCTCCCACCAGGTGTCAAGGAAATAAACAACTACCAGACTTTTAGAAGACATCTGAAGGCAGCCCTGTTTAGGGAAGCTTTTAATGTTTAACAGACTTTTGTATTTTAATATTTTGTTGGAAGCCGTCCAGAGTGGCTGGGGAAGCCCAGCCAGATGGGTGGGGCATAAATAAATTATTGTTATTATTATTTATTTTATTTATAGGGATGATGATGGGAGTTGTAGTCCAAAAACAGCTGGAGACCCAAGTTTGGGAACACTGCCCTATATGATACTAACCACCTTCTGCAGCCTGCCACCAATGCAATAGTAGTGTGTTGGGCTTATTCTGAGCTGAGTCCAGGTCACAGGCTCACCCTATTCATACCCAAATGTGCCCTTAAGGCAGGATTTCTGAGCACAGAGACAATGGGGAGGCTTTTCCCATTTCCTTCCTCCTTGCAGAGAAACATTTGAGGTCAATTTGGGAGAGTCAAAATGGTTTCAGGCTGTTGCCTGTACTGTTTCAGACATATGCTCTAGTTATGTCCCGCTTGGACTACTGCAATGCGCTCTACGTGGGGGTACCTTTGAAGGTACTCGGAAACTACAACTAATCCAGAATGCGGCAGCTAGACTGGTGACTGGGAGCGGCCGCAGAGACCACATAACACCGGTCTTGAAAGACCTACATTGGCTCCCAGTACGTTTCCGAGCACAATTCAAAGTGCTGGTGTTGACCTTTAAAGCCCTAAACGGCCTCGGCCCAGTATACCTGAAGGAGCGTCTCCACCCCCATCGTTCTACCCGGACACTGAGGTCCAGCTCCGAGGGCCTTCTGGCGGTTCCCTCATTGCGAGAAGCAAAGCTACAGGGAACCGGGCAGAGGGCCTTCTCGGTAGTGGCGCCCGCCCTGTGGAACGCCCTCCTATCAGATGTCAAAGCGATAAACAACTACCTGACATTCAGAAGACATCTTGCAGGGCAGCAGTTGAAGAAGGAGCAAAAAGGGTTTTCTTGTGTGTGTGTGTTTCTTTGTGGCTGATTAGCTGCTCTCCCTGTGCAAAGGTCAGAGGGGGCAGGGTTTCTGTTGAGGCAGGTGATTAGCTGTGGGAGGAGCTTATCAGAGCTTGCAGGGCAGCGGCGGGTGCCTAGTTTGATCCATCTTTTAGATTTAGGGGAGCTAGTCTCAAACGTTTGTTGGGGGAGACCTAGGTTTTTTTGTGGGGGGAGTTATTTGTCCTGTCTTCACGCTTTTTATGATGGAGGACCGCTGTAGCCACCCCCAACGACATGTTCTTAAGATGGAGGGGGAGGGAACAGCTGCAGTCGCCTGCGGTTCCTGCGCAATGTTTGCCATCTTGCCAAAGGTTGCAGGCAGCTTTACCTGCAGCAATTGCATGTTGATTGCCCTCTTAAAAGACAAAGTCCAGCAACTGGAGGAACGTGTAGCTACGCTCCAAAGAATTAGAGAGCTGGAGCTCTTCTTGGAAGCAGCAGAGCACACCGTCTCCACCAAGGAGGAGACAGGGGACTCCCCTGAGAAGGAGGCTAGTTCACCAACACAGGAGCCAGATATATGGAGAAACGTGACTCAAAGAAGTAGGAGGCCCAGGGTTCGCTCTGATTGTTTAGAAATACACAATTGCTTTCAGGTCCTCTCCCCTAGCATGGAAGACGAAGAGCAGACTCCATTTGAGGATCTCTCCCTCATTACAGTCGATCAGGTATATGAAGACGAGCAGCAAAGTCAGTCCTCAGGGAATGTGCAGGCGACCTTGGAACGGACAGCTCACGGAAGAACCCCGACCAAACCTAAGAGGAGGCGTGTAGTGGTGATAGGGGATTCCCTACTGAGGGGAACAGAAGCAGTGATCTGTGGGCCTGACAAGATGTCTCGGGAAGTGTGCTATCTCCCCGGGGCTAAGATCCAAGATGTAACTGAACGACTGCAAGGAATCATAAAACCCACTGACAAATACCCCTTCCTCTTGGTTCATGTGGGAACCAATGACACTGCAAGCAATAGCCTCCAGAAGATCAAAAGAGACTACGAGGCTCTGGGCAGGAAATTGAAGCGATTAAATGCACAAATTGTCATCTCATCTGTCCTCCCAGTTGAACGACGTGGCCCAGGGAGAGAGGGAAAAATAGTGGAAGTGAACAGCTGGCTTCGCAAATGGCTTCGCAACAGGAACGGTTTGGATTCTTAGATCACGGACTGCAGTTTCTTGAAGATGGACTTCTGGCAAGCGATGGGCTGCACCTCACAACGGTTGGGAGAAATGTTTTTGCCAAAAATCTCAGAAACCTCATCAGGAGGGCTTTAAACTGACTAATGTGGGGGAGGGAGACAGTGCTCCTGAAGGTAGGAGTCTATCAATTGATGAAGATGATCATCCAAATGTCATAGACCAAATGGAGCAAACAGCACGCAGACCTAGTGGTGGGAGGAAAAAATCCTTAAATAAGAGACACGGGGGAATGATTAATGGACTTCAATGTCTGTACACTAATGCACAAAGCATGGGAAATAAACAAGATGAGCTTGAGCTCTTGGTACAGCAAACTAAATATGACATAATAGGCATCACTGAAACCTGGTGGGATAAGTCCCATGATTGGAATGTAATAATGGAGGGATACAATCTATTTCAGAGAAACAGACCAGACAAGAAAGGAGGAGGAGTGGCGTTATATGTCAGGGATGTGTATACCTGTGAAGAGATCCAAGATTTAGAACCTCAAAGCCAAAGTGAGAGCATTTGGGTCAAAATTAAGGGAGAGAAGAATAACAGTGAATTCATTGTGGGAGTTTACTATAGATCCCCAAGCCAAACGGAGGACATAGATTATGCCTTCCTGGAACAGATGGCCAAGCATGCAAAAGGAAGGGAGATAGTAGTAATGGGGGACTTCAATTACCCGGATATTTGTTGGATTTCAAACTCAGCCAAGAGCATAAGGTCAAACAGATTCCTCACTGGCCTTGCAGACAACTTCATTGTCCAGAAAGTGGGAGAAGCAACAAGAGGAACAGCCATTTTAGATCTGGTCCTAACCAATGTTGATGACCTGGTTAGTGGGGTAGAAGTGGAAGGATCATTAGGCGCGAGTGATCATGCTCTTCTGAAGTTTACTATACAGCGGAAAGGAGCAGCCAAGCATACTAGGACTCAATTTCTTGACTTTAAGAAAGCCGACTTCATAAAACTTAGGGAAGTGCTGGGTGAGATCCCATGGACAGTAATACTAAAAGGAAAGGGAGTTCATGATGGCTGGGAGTTTGTTAAGAGGGAGATAGTAAAAGCACAACGTCAGGCAATACCAATGAGACGGAAACATGGAAGGTGCCTAAAGAAGCCAGGGTGGCTATCTAAAGAACTTTTAACTGAGTTAAGATTAAAAAAGGATGTGTACAAAAAATGGAAATGGAAAAGGGGGGAAACCACCAAAGAGGAATTCAAACAAATAGCCAGCACATGTAGACACAAAGTCAGAAAAGCTAAAGCACAGAATAAACTCAGGCTTGCTAGAGAGGTTAAAAGCAACAAAAAAGGTTTTTATGGGTATGTTCGTAGCAAAAGGAAGAACAAAGAAACAGTGGGGTCACTCAGAGGAGAAGATGGTGAAATGCAAACAGGGGACATAGAAAGGGCTGAACTCCTCAATGCCTTCTTTGCCTCAGTCTTCTCTGATAAAAAACAATGCCCGACCTGAAGAATTTGGAGCAAATGATTCAGCAGAGGAAACACAGCCCAGAATAACTAAGGAGATAGTACAAGAATACTTGGCTAGTTTAGATGTATTCAAGTCTCCAGGGCCAGATGAACTGCATCCAAGAGTATTAAAAGAACTGGCAGATGTGATCTCAGAACCACTGGCAGTCATCTTTGAGAATTCCTGGAGAACAGGCGAAGTCCCAGCAGACTGGAGGAGGGCAAATGTTGTCCCTATTTTCAAAAAGGGGGAAAGAGAGGACCCAAATAATTACCGCCCAGTCAGTCTGACATCAATACCAGGGAAGATTCTGGAGCAGATCATTAAGCAAACAGTCTGTGAGCACCTAGAAAGGAATGCTGTGATCACCAATAGTCAGCATGGATTTCTGAAAAATAAGTCATGTCAGACTAACCTGATCTCGTTTTTTGACAGAATTACAAGCCTGGTAGATGAAGGGAACGCAGTGGATGTAGCCTACCTTGATTTCAGCAAGGCATTTGACAAGGTGCCCCATGATATTCTTGTAAAGAAGCTGGTAAAATGCGGTCTTGACTATGCTACCACTCAGTGGATTTGTAACTGGCTGACTGACCGAACCCAAAGGGTGCTCATCAATGGTTCCTCTTCATCCTGGAGAAGAGTGACTAGTGGGGTGCCACAGGGTTCTGTCTTGGGCCCGGTCTTATTCAACATCTTTATCAACGACTTGGATGATGGACTCAAGGGCATCCTGATCAAATTTGCAGCTGACACCAAACTGGGAGGGGTGGCTAACACCCCAGAGGACAGGATCACACTTCAGAACGACCTTGACAGATTAGAGAACTGGGCCAAAACAAACAAGATGAATTTTAACAGGGAGAAATGTAAAGTATTGCACTTGGGCAAAAAAAAATGAGAGGCACAAATACAAGATGGGGGACACCTGGCTTGAGAGCAGTACATGTGAAAAGGATCTAGGAGTCTTGGTTGACCACAAACTTGACATGAGCCAACAGTGTGACGCGGCAGCTAAAAAAGCCAATGCAATTCTGGGCTGCATCCATAGGAGTATAGCATCTAGATCAAGGGAAGTAATAGTGCCACTGTATTCTGCTCTGGTCAGACCTCACCTGGAGTACTGTGTCCAGTTCTGGGCACCACAGTTCAAGAAGGACACTGACAAACTGGAACGTGTCCAGAGGAGGGCAACCAAAATGGTCAAAGGCCTGGAAACGATGCCTTATGAGGAACGGCTAAGGGAGCTGGGCATGTTTAGCCTGGAGAAGAGGAGGTTAAGGGGTGATATGATAGCCATGTTCAAATATATAAAAGGATGTCACATAGAGGAGGGAGAAAAGTTGTTTTCTGCTGCTCCAGAGAAGCGGACACGGAGCAATGGATCCAAACTACAAGAAAGAAGATTCCACCTAAACATTAGGAAGAACTTCCTGACAGTAAGAGCTGTTTGACAGTGGAATTTGCTGCCAAGGAGTGTGGTGGAGTCTCCTTCTTTGGAGGTCTTTAAGCAGAGGCTTGACAACCATATGTCAGGAGTGCTCTGATGGTGTTTCCTGCTTGGCAGGGGGTTGGACTCGATGGCCCTTGTGGTCTCTTCCAACTCTATGATTCTATGATCTTAAGGCAGCCCTGTTCAGTTTTTAACGTGTGATATTTTAGTGTATTTTTGGTTTCTATGGAAGCCGCCCAGAGTGGCTGGGGAAACCCAGCCAGATGGGCAGGGTACAAATAATAAATTATTATTATTATTATATGGTTTATATATTTAAGTATACGTTTGCCTAGTACATTTATGAACATTTATTTTATATATTTAAGACCTTAAATTCTTATAACAGCAGGAAGCTGCAGGACATGAACTGAATGGGAATACAGTCTGCCCCAAAACGGTATTTGAAAGCAGGATCGTGTGTGACTGCCCTGATAGCGTCGCAAGTGCAAATCATAATGACTGGACAATAAAAAGGAGCATCTGTGAGGTGGCCTCTGTCTAATTGCAGGGCGCTGAGCCTTATCATTAGGTTCTGACATGATATATGACGGGACACAGGGAGCTTTCGTCTCTCGAGGCGAGGTCTGCGTTTTGCCACAAAGCGATAAACCTATTGGATTAAGCTTTCTCCAGGAAATTGAACCGGGGTGGCTGGATAAACACCAGCAAACCTGTTTTGATTTAATCTGATAATTAATTATCTGCAAAAATAATAATGAGAAAAGCATTAAAGGGAAGGGGAGCCTAGCTGATACCAGGGAGAGAAAAACTTCTTCTGAGTTGGATCTCTCTGCATTTAAATCCTCTGATGCTTCAAGAACTCTTGCTTGTTCCCGTATATTTAGCTGACATTCCTGCGTTGCGGGGGGGGGGTTGGATTGGATGACCTTTGGGTTCCCTTCTAACCCTACACTTCTGTGATTCAATGATTTACAGACTGGGTTATCTGTTTTTACAGCAAGAGAAGCTTTCGTTGGAGCCGGGAGAGTCCTCAGTGGATACGTCACAACAGGAATCTATCACGAAGAGGATGCCCAGATCCTGTAGGTGGATTGCTAGCTTGCTCTGAACTCGCTGAGCGACTCACTTGGTCTAGACCAGGGGTCGTCAACTTAAGGCCCATGGGCCATAAGCAGCCCACGGGGATCGTTTAACCAGCCCCCGAGCCGCCCGCTCAGCGAGTCCCCGCGCGCTGCGCTAAACTGGTGCAGCGCCACGTGGGGACTCGCTTCTGCGACGCTGGAAATCGCGTCTGTGCAGGCACTGGAAATCGCGGGTGCGTGCAATCTGGCCCACCTTGCTGACCCCTAGTCTAGAGCAGCCATTGCAAACCTCCCGCCTAGTGGTTAGAGCAGAGATAGAAAACCTGTGCCCCCACCCAAAGTTGTTGTTGGACTACAACTCCCATCATCCATCTCTGTCGGCCATGCTGTCTGGTGCTGATGGGAGTTGGAGTTCTGCATCATCCAGAATGCCAAAAGGTTCTCCACCCCTGAATTGGAGTGATGAGCTAGGACGAGGGAACACAGGAAGCTGGAAGGCTACCTTATACTTATTCAAGCCAATGGTCCATCTAGCTCAATAATGTCTACCCTGACTGGCAGCAGCTCCCCAGGGTTTCAGGCCAGGGGGTGCTCCTATAATAATTAATAATAATAATAATAATAATTTATTATTTATACCCCACCCATCTGGCTGAGTCTCCCCAGCCACTCTGGGCGGCTCCCAATCAAATGTGAAAAACAGTACAGCATTAAATATTAAAAACTTCCCCAAACGGGCTGCCTTCAGATGTCTTTTAAAGATAGGACAGCTGCTTATTTCCTTCACATCTGAAGGGAGGGCGTTCCACAGGGTGGGCGCCACCACCGAGAAGGCCCTCTGCCTGGTTCCCTGTAGCTTTGCTTCTCGCAGTGAGGGAACCACCAGAAGGCCCTCGGCGCTGGACCTCAGCATCCGGGCTGAACGATGGGGGTGGAGACGCTCCTTCAGGTATACTGGACCGAGGCCGTTTAGGGCTTTCAAGGTCAGCACCAACACTTTGAATTGTGCTCGGAAACATACTGGGAGCCAATGCAGATCTCTCAGGACCGGTGTTATGTGGTCCCGGCGGCCGCTCCCAGTCACCAGTCTAGCTGCCGCATTCTGGATTAATTGCAGTTTCCGGGTCACCTTCAAAGGTAGCCCCGCATCCTAGCCCTACTGGGAGATGCCATGCCCTAAAGCAGTGAGCAGCATCTACTGACGGCCAGTGTGTGCATCATAGGAGCATAGAGATGGTCCTTGGTCCATCTAAATCAGTGCTGTCCACACTGAGCGGCAGTGACTCTGCACAATATCAGGCTGGGGTCTTTCTCTGTCTTAACCTGGAGATGCTCAGGACTGGATAAATGTATTGTTTTGTTCTTTCCCAAAAAAGAGATCCCCACTCACCTGCGAAGCTCATAGGGCAGTTTAGGTCTGGCAGCTGCCATCTCTCAGCCTAACCTGCCCTACCTCACAGGGTTGTTGTGGGGTTAAAATGAGGGCTGGGCAGAGAGAACGTGAGGACTGTGCTGAGGTCCTTGGAGTAAGGGGAAAATAAATACCTTTTCTGAGACGCTTGCTGTGACAGAGAATCACAGAACTGTGGTGTTGGAGAGGACCCCAACATGGGTTTCGAACCCACAACCCCGGGTTTAAGAGTCTCACCCTCTACCGATTGAACTCCCAAGGCGGACAGTATCTGTTTCCCGAAAACAATGTGTGCATTTTTCCTTCGAAAAAGTATTGTTTCATTTGTTTATATTGGTTGACTGTCGGCCAATATACCGTATTTTTCGCTCCATAAGACGCACTTTTCCCCTCTTAAAATCTAAGGGGAAATGTCTGTGCGCCTTATGGAGCGAATGTGTGGTCCATGGGGCTGGGGGGGGGGACCCGGGCTTCCCCGCCAGCCCTGAGCTGGTCTTTGAGGCTGGCGGTGGGGGAAAGCAGCTCTTCCCCCCACCGCCAGCCCCACAAGCCCGGGGAGCAGCGGGAAGGCTCCCCAACCTGCTCTTTGGGGCTGGCGCCAGCCCCAAAGAGCAGTTCGAAAGGAACCCGAAGGCTCTGGAGCGCAGCGGGAACTCCCGCCGCGCTCCGGAGGCTTTGGGTTGCCTTCACTGAAGGCGACTGAATGCATCTTGAACGCACTGAACGCACCTTGTTTTAGAGGGGGAGAACAAGAAAAAAAAAATATCCCCCTCTCTGCGCAGCACCCCTTCAGCGAAGCGGCAGGAGAAATGGAAGGGGCTCCGTTTCTCCTGCCGCTTCGCTGAAGGGGCGCTGCGCAGAGAGGGGGAGAATTTTTCTTGTTCTCCCCCTCTAAAACAAGGTGCGTCCTATGGTCGGGTGCGTCCTATAGAGCGAAAAATACGGAAATTGATAAACCATCTGTAAAAAGCTCGTGCGATAATTTGGCTTAGATCCCTTTAATTGGGTGATCTTCTGTATCTTCAAAAGAGTTTTTGAAATGTGTTTCTTTCTGTCTTTTCCTCCCAGGTCCCATAAATACAAGGCGCCCCTTCCAGCTCTGCTGCTTGCTAGGCCCGAGGCGAGGACAGTTATCCAGCTCTCAAAGTTCAGCGTGCAAGACGTGGTTGAAGTTATCCGCCGTGCGTTACTGGAAACCTTTGTAAGCACGTTCTCTGCTTCTGATCTCAGCGTTAAAGATGCAGAGCTCCTTTTTCCGGATTCGGATCTGGCACCCCTTCCTTCCCTTGTAATATTTGTCCCGTCTGCCCGCCCACCCCTCTCCTGGGATTCTTGCATTGCACGGGGTTAGGCTGGATGACCTTTTAGGTCCATTCCAACTCTACACTTTTCTCTGATTCCTGTTGTTAGAGAGCCAAATAGAAAAAAGAATTCTCTGTTGCTGGTTTAGAGTTCAACAGATGGACAACACTAGGCTATCCAAAAAATGCCTGAATGAGCTGTCGAACGGATTACCCCTTAAAAACTGGGTACATCACGCTGCCCAACTGATGGGCAAATATGACTGAGATAAAAGAACTTCCCTTATATTCCCAGAAAAATATCTTTAAACGAACCATAAGGGCAGTGGCAACTAAAAACGATCTAAACTCTATGTACACATCTACATGCGCCCCATTGTAATTTAAACTTAGAGAGGCCTAGGAACACACATCTTATTTTAATGAATTGACTTTTGCACGACTTCGGAAAGCTTTTACAGAGTTACACTTAAATACAATAAACTCTGCTTATAGAGATGGGAGACACAGAGGCATACCAACAAACGAACGTGTTTGCATTAGGGGATGTCCTGAAGTAGAGGACCTTATGCATTATATATTGCGCTGCCCCATATATAATGAAGCAAGGGAACGATTTTTAGCACCTATAATGACAAGGTCCCCTGGCCAGAACCCCTCTCACGTGATTTTCTATCTCCTCCAGACACAGATAAGTATGTGACCTGGCGTGTAGCACTCTTTGCAACTGCTGCTAGGAAAATTAGAGCAAATTATATAGCCAATATAGCCACCAACTGTAAAGGAGATCAATTTATCTGCATCAACCTTTATTCTATCTTTGATAATCACCAAACTCTGAATATAATTGCACATTGTATTAATTAACATTATTTTTTTAAATATATTAGTGGCCCTGTGATAATTCTAGCTTATAAATTTTATTGTTTAATGTCTTAATTTGTATATTAAGGTACTTTTATAGCTCTGTTTAGAGTAGGTAATGTATTGATAATATAAATGTTTTAAGTTTTTTGTATCAATTCAGTATACAGTGGTACGTCGGATTAAGTTCTTAATTCGTTCCGGAGGTCTGTTCTTGACCTGAAACTGTTCTTAACCTGAAGCACCACTTTAGCTAATGGGGCCTCCTGCTTCGGCTGCGCCGCTGGAGCACAATTTCTGTTCTCATCCTGAAGCAAAGTTCTTAACCTGAGATACTATTTCTGGGTTAGCGGAGTCTGTAACCTGAAGTGTATGTAACCTGAAGCGTATGTAACCCGAGGTACCACTGTATTTCCTTTTAATTGTTGAATGATTCTGTGTACATTGCGGCAGCCTTTGGCTATGTGCAATAAAACTGACCGACTGATTCCTGTTGCAGCCGGAAATCACAGTGGGCAACTTCCCAGAGTACTTTCAGCTGGATAAACCTTTGCTCCTCCTGTTCAGCGATGGGGCCCTGGCTGAAAGCCAGGAAGGAGAAATGAGGCGTTTGGCCACAGAAGAGCACCGGGAAGAGTTCGTTCCTTGCTGGATGAACCTGTAAGCAACGTCTTAGGGCGGTGATTCTCCGAAGGTGTGGCAAGTGTAGTGGGAAGATTCGAGGGCAGTCAAAGGAACATTTCAACATTTCAGTGTAGTACAGTGGTACCTTGGTTCTCAAACTTAATCCGTTCCGGAAGTCTGTTCCAAAACCAAAGCGTTCCAAAACCAAGGCGTGTTTTCCCATTGAAAGTAATGCAAAACGGATTAATCTGTTCCAGACTTTAAAAAACAACCCCTAAAACAGCAATTTAACATGAATTTTACTATCTTAACTGACCTGAGATCTACGGGTGTAGGGCAGTATACAAATTTAATAATAATAATAATAATAATAATAATAATAATATATTGTTGCTGGGCTTTTTCTCGAGTTAGAATTATTATTATTATTATTATTAATAATAATAATAATAAATAATATATTGTCCCTGGGCTCTTTCTCGAGTTAGAATTTGCTTGTTTCTTATCCTGCATGTGAGTTAAAAGCTTTTACCCCAAAAAGCTTTTTAGATTTGACACTCTGTGCTCCATTTTGCTTTGTTTTTAATGAATCCATTTACGCCACGAGAGCGTGCCATTTCCCAGAATCCAGGGCAAACGCCTTCTGCGGCCTTCGTGATCCAGAGCCTGCGGTTGCGGCTTAAAACAACCCCAAATGCTTCTGGGGATCGAAATCAGTTTAACGGCATCTGCATCTGACAGGGAGCTCAGACTGGGTCCTTTTAAAGTGCCTCTTTGGAGCGCAGCTGTTTACTTTTCCACTCACTAAGTGCTATCATTTAATCTCCTGGTTTTTCCAATGGCAGCAAAAGCACCCCTGCAGGAAGAGGAATCCTAAAGGCCTATTTCGGGAGCTCCCTCCCTCCGCTGCCTCTCCTCCTCTGGATCAACCTCCATTCCGGGGGACAAGTGTTTGCTTTTCCTCCAGATCAGTTGGTTTCTGAAGTGAACGTCTTAGCTTGGATCGAAAAGCTGAAATCCGGCCAAGAAATTCCGAGCAGTAAGTATGCAAAGTTGTCCCTTCTTAACCAAATACCGTATTTTTTGCTCTATAAGACTCACTTTTTCCCTCCTAAAAAGTAAGGGGAAATGTGTGTGCGTCTTATGGAGCGAATGCAGGCTGCACAGCTATCCCAGAAGCCAGAACAGCAAGAGGGATTGCTGCTTTCGCTGCGCAGCGATCCCTCTTGTTGTTCTGGCTTCTGAGATTCAGAATATTTTCCCCCTTGTTTTCCTCCTCCAAAAACTAGGTGCGTCTTGTGGTCTGGTGCGTCTTATAGAGCGAAAAATACGGTATGTCTTGGACTCTCCTCCTGCTGTCGCTCAGTGTCGTTGGCGCCTGAAGATGGAAGGAGATCTGGAGAAAATTCAAAAAGCATGAACCAGACTTCTTTGGTCTGCTTCCGTGCTTCTGACGATGAGATTTCACCCCCTCCAAAAAAAATATGCCCTCTGCATTGGGCTTTCTTTCCCTCAAGCTTACAGGTCCTCCATCATTGCTAAGAACTTGACTTCACTTATGAGAAGTTACGCTTGCACTGGGAAATTCTAACCACCGAAAGGATGCTTTTACTGGTAATTTTAAAACAAAAATGATAACAACCACCCAGTGGAGATATCTTGCTATCGCTAGCAAACGTGTCACGTTGCTTACTAAAAAGGATTCTGAGATCATGCAAAACTGCTCTCTAGCATAGGGTTACCAGACGTCCCCGATTCCCGGAGACAGTCCCCGGATTTGCAAATCTGTCCCCGGACAAATTACGTCCCCGGAATGTCCCCAGATTTGCAAATCTGTCCTGAGGAAACATGGAAACATTCCCTGTTTAGGGAAGCTTTTAATGTTTGATGCATTACTGTATTTTAATATTTTGTTGGGAGCCGCCCAGAGTGGCGGGGTATAAATAATTAATAATAATAATAATTACATGGCAGCGGCAGCCTCAGCTCTGGCTGGCTTCAGGAGCTGCCCACTGCTATGGCGCCCGCCATTATTCCGTGCCGGTGAGGAAAAATGGCGGGCACCACGGCAGCAGGCAGCAAGCAGCTCCTGAAGCCAGCCACAGCCAACTGCGCTACCAGGCTGGCTCCGGGCTGCTCACTGCTGCTGCTACCACCACTACTGAAGGGGAACCAGGGATGTCCGGCGGTACAGATCTTCTGCCCCCTTCCCTCTTTGTTAGACTGATCGGGGGAGGCTCAGGAGTTGCGGGCGGGCGGCCAGTTTTTTAAAAACTCTGCGCATTTATGTTTCACAGGGTGCGAAAGAAGGGCTTTGCACCTTTATGCAATATGCATTTGTGCTTGGGCCCAGGGTCTTTTGCCTCACCATCCCCACTACTGACTCCCTGTTGCTAAGGTAAAGGTAAAGAGACCCCTGACCATTAGGTCCAGTTGTGGCCGACTGGGGTTGCGGCGCTCATCTCGCTTTACTGGCCGAGGGAGCCGGCGTACACCTTCCGGGTCATGTGGCCAGCATGACTAAGCCGCTTCCAGCAAACCATAGCAGCGCATGGGAACACCATTTACCTTCCCGCCGGAGCGGTACCTATTTATCTACTTGCATTTTGATGTGCTTTCGAACTGCTAGGTTGGCAGGAGCTGGGACCGAGCAACGGGAGCTCACCCCGTCGCAGGGATTCGAACCGCCGACCTTCTGATCGGCAAATCCTAGGCTCTGTGGTTTAACCCACAGCACCACCCGCTTCCCTTAAGTTTGGGGGCTCTTTTGTTTGGGGCTTCCATCTTGTTCCACCTGGTGGCAGGTGGGAGTCCTGTCGTGACAGTCTTCAATAAAGACCAAGCCTACTGGCTGCTGTTTTGCTCTGGTATTCCTGGCTGGTATCCTTGTTTTTTGTCCAAGGGAGCCCTCAGATTTCTCCGCTAACAGAACCTGTTAACACAACGGTAAGCGCTATCCTGACTTTTCGATGTGCTCTTCCTGTCCCGCCCCCAGCCGTCCTGTCGGGTGACGAGTGGAAGCCCCGCCTCCCCGCCTACGACTTCCTGAGCATGATGGAACCGTCGTTGCCGGAATTTACCATCTACAGCCGGGGGAGCGTCGGAAGCTACCAGAAGGAAGAGGAGGAAAGCCCCCCCAGAGGAAAGGTATCACTGGGGATGGCAAGAGAGGACCCCACGGAAGACTCTGTCGTATCTGAGTTGGAGAAAGACCAGCCGACTGGAGGGGACCTGAGAGGAACAGCTCCCCGTCTGTCAGCAAGGGAGAAGCAGGCGAAACGCCACGCAGAGCTGTGAAACTCGCTGGATTTTCCGGAAGCAGGCAGCGTGGCCGGGGATGATGGGAGTTGTAGTCCACTTGGAGGGTCATTGGTGCCCCCAAATCCTGCTCTAACCTACGACCGTATTCAGATTTGCCGGTTTTTCTCCCAGGGCATGGTCCTTTCCGTACCAGGGCTAGAACCTTGACCCTTGTGTGACCAAAACATCGTTCCACCACTGAACTGTGGCCTCTCAGTCTCTGGGTAGGTGAAGGAGCATTTTCCGGGATGTTTGGACATGGAAAATGGCGACCTCAATGGTGGTAGCTTGGTGTTGTCTTCTTCGCTGAAGGATGACAGCTGACGTCTCTTGAAGCATCACCAGGTCCTGTCTGTCCTCCTGCCCGTCTTTTAGAAATCATTTGTAAACTCTTGGGGTCTTTTGTTCCTAAATGAGCATGAGTTCTGGAGCCTTGTTTTGGAAGGTTTGTGTATGTGTGTGTGTGAGAGAGAAATTACAGCTCCTCCAGGCAAGCTGTTCCTCGAGAACTCATTCTGATTTGCTTGCACAAAGCTTTTGTAGAATTGTAGAGTTGGAAGGGACCTCGAGGGTCATGTAATAATAATAATAATAATAATAAAAATACAGTGGCACCTCTGGTTACATACACTTCAGGTTACATACGCTTCAGGTTACAGATTCCACTAACCCAGAAATAGTGCTTCCGGTTAAGAACTTTGCTTCAGGATGAGAACAGAAATCGGGCTCCGGCGGCAGCAGGAGGCCCCATTAGCTAAAGTGGTGCTTCAGGTTAAGAACAGTTTCAGGTTAAGAAGGGACTTACGGAACGAATTAAGTACTTAACCCGAGGTACCACTGTAATAATTTTTTGTTTATATCCCGCCCTCCCCAGCTGAAGCCGGGCTCAGAGCGGCTAACAACAGTAAAAGTAACACAATTTACATAAAATCACAAGCAATTAACTAAAATACGTTCTAAAATCAATTCATTCTAAAATCAATTCAGAATCAAATTAATGGCAACCAACCGCCTGCAATACAGGAATCTTTTGCCCAATGTGGGGTTCGAACCCACGACCTTGAGATGAAGAGTTTCATGCTATACCAACTGAGCTGTCCCTGCCTCACAGAGCTTAGACTGTAGACACTTCCAGGCGGCGGCTGTTTTTGGGTGGGATTCAATCGCATACTGGCAAATTGAGGTTGCACAATTGACGGGGAGGTCTTGTGCAACGAACCAGCCATAGCTCAGTCGCAGAGCAGGTTCAACATCTCCATGTGGGGCTGAGAGGGAGCCCTCTTCCTGAAACCCTGGAGAGGTGCTGCCTGTCAGTGTAGACAATACTGAACTAGATGGACCCAGTGGTCTGATTCAGTTTAAGGCAGCTTCCTAATATTCCAAAAGATGTGTGTTTGTGTGTGAAAGGAAGTAGTGGTACCTCGGGATGCAAATGGGATCTGTTCCGGAGCCCTGTTCGCATCCTGAAGCGAACGTAACAAGCAACGGCGCCTCTACACGTGCATGGGTCGCGTTTTGCCGCTTCCGCGCATGCGCATGACGTCATTCTGAGCGTCTGCGCATGCGCGAGCAGCGAAACCCAGAAGTAGCGCGCTCCGTTGCTTCCGGGTTGCCGCAGAGCGCATCTCAAACGCGCTCAACCTGAAGCACATTCAACCCGAGGTATGACTGTAGTGGAAAAATGCGCTGGAAAGTCTGTGGGATCACAGTTGCTTTGACGCAACTTCGCCCTAACGTCCCTGCAAACAAGCCAGTATGAGCGCTCATTAAATAGCCAATGTTATCTAATCTCCCTCCAAACAAATCAGGACGAATGCTCAATGAGCAAGTCAGCCAGAAGCAACCTTTATCCAGTCTTTATCGGGCATTTGTTCAGATTTGTTTGCAAAGTGGCTACAGGACAATGAGCATTCTTCTTGATTTGCTTCCTCGGTGGTTCTGTGGCATCCCATTAAGCACCCACGCACCCTTTGCAGTGCTTTCCCTGTCCCCTTGCCAGCCCCAAAATAGCAGCATGCTGCTCCTGTTGCAGAACGTAGTTACCGTATTTTTTGCTCTATAAGACGCACTTTTCCCCTCCTAAAAAGTAAGGGAAAATGTGTGTGCGTCTTATGGAGCGAATGCAGGCTGCACGGCTAAGCCAGAAGCCAGAAGAGGGAGAGGGAGCGCTGCGCAGTGCTCTGTTTCGCTGTTCTAGCTTCCGGCTTAGCAGGCTGCCCAGAAGCTTCAGCAGGACACGGGGATGAAGGCTCCCTGTTCCTCTAGCTGGCTTCGCGCACAGCTAGACCAGCTAGAGGGAGCGCTGCGCAGCTTTTGGATAGCCCCGTGAAGCCTCCGTACGGCACAGGGATGAATGCTCCCCGCTACCCTGCAGAGGCTTCACGCGGCTCTTGTGGGAAGTGGGGGGAAGGGACAGAGTGCGCGGCTCTGTCCCTTCCCCCACCTCCCAAAAAGGCCCCCAAGAACCACGCTCCCTTTAAAGAGCGTGCGGTTCTTGCGGGAGATGGGGGAAGGTACAGAGGGCAGCTTACCCACGCGCAGCCTCTTCCAGGCAGGGGGAGTCTTCATCCCGCTGCCCAGGAGAGGCTTCAGCGGCTATCCCAGATGCCAGATCCCTCTTGCTGTTCTGGCTTCTGGGATTCAGAATTTTTTTTTCTTGTTTCCTCCCCCCCCCCAAAAAAAACACCTAGGTGCGTCTTATGTCTGGTGCGTCCTATAGAGCGAAAAATACGGTACTTATAGTCATACCTTGGAACCCGAATGCCTTGGTACTCTGACATTTTGGCTCCCCAATGCCACAAGCCCAGAAATTACTGTTTCTGTTTGCGAACGTTCTTTGCAACCCGAACGTCCGACGCGGCTTCCGATTGGCTGCAGGAGCTTCCTGCAGCCAATCGGAAGCCACTCCTTGGTTTCTGAACGTTTTGGAAGTCGAACGGACTTCCGGAACGGATTCCGTTCGACTTCCTAGGTACGACTGTATGACGAAAACAGGCCCTATTGAAAGCGCTCTGGGGGGGAAAGCAGAGCAGAACTGCTTGATGGGTAAAATCCCCTCCCCGTGGGGGGTGCCCAGGGGTTTGATGCCAGCGCGACTTTCACAATTCTGCCAGCTTGTAAAAGAGCCACCGTTGGCTGGCGTTCATTCTTCACGTGACCAAATGCAAGATGATGGCTTCCAGATGGGTCTGATAGTTGGCCGGTTTTAATGCAGCTCTTGTTATCCGGCCCAGCTGGAGCTCAGACCTGTAAAAGTGACGCTCGTGATTAATAGAGCTTGCTAAGCTGGGACCCGAAAGCTTTTACGAGCTCATGGGGAACGCTGGTCCACTAGGCATTAATTTTTATCTTGTGCAAAGACATTATACATATGGCTATGCTTTATGAATGGAGGCTGTAAGAGCTCAGGGGCAGTGAGCAGCAGCCGTAGGCAAACAGTGCATTTGTTATTGCTTTTAAACTGGCCTCGGTCCTAAGATCAAGGAGGGCGTGTGCCTGGAGCCCTGGCCCACCTGCGGTCCCCTAAATGCCTCTCCAAAGTGTCAGGAGACCCTTCTGAAGTCCTGGAGAGCCACTGCCGGGCAGTTTTGGCAGTGCCAAGCTTGGTGGTCCCGTGGTCTGGCTCAGCAGAAGGCAGTTTGCTATGTCCCTGCGTTCCTCCACTGAAAAGCCTCTGCCGAGGGCTGGGGTGGTTGCATTGTGAACATTGTGGGCAGGAAAACTGCAGGGAGGAGATGGGATAAACTTACTGATGTCTTCTCTTCTCTGGGCTTTGTAATACAGTGGTATTGAAAAGATTAGAGAAAATCACAGCGGCTATGAATGGCGACTAACCCTGGTGGAGACTATGATTTTTGTTGATTATTTTATATGGTTTATGCTGCACTCATAATTTTCTGTTATGTTATTGCTAATTACTGTTTGTATGGTGCTTTCGGATTCATTTGAATGAAAAGCAGCATAGAAATGCAATCAGTAACTGATTTTATTTTATTTTATTTTATTTTTTTTATTGAACAAATTTAAGAAATCAGATTATAAATCAATATAACCAATTACATTTCCCCCCTTTCCCCCCTCCCTCCCTCTCCCACCCACCAGAGACTTCCCTCAGCTTCCGTCTCTGATTTCTTTATACCTGTTATTCTCTGCATGTTATAAAATTGTACACATCATTGCCTTGTCTATCATATACAGTGGTACCTCTGGTTAAGAACTTAATTCGTTCTGGAGGTCCGTTCTTAACCTGAAACTGTTCTTAACCTGAAGCACCACTTTAGTTAATGGGGCCTCCCGCTGCCGCTGCACGATTTCTGTTCTCATGCTGAAGCAAAGTTCTTAACCCGAGGTAATATTTCTGGGTTAGCGGAGTCTGTAACCTGAAGCGTCTGTAACCTGAAGCGTCTGTAACTCAAGGTACCACTGTAGTGTGACGTTGAATGTCATTTGTTATTATGTTCATTATCTGCCCTACACCAGACAGCCCCAGGATGGCTTGCAGCAGTATAAATCACAGCATTCAAAACACAGTCACAGCTAGAGTGGGTCTCCCCCCCCCTTGTGTATGTGCATAATCGTCAAATTTTAAGATTCTAGCCAATATATCTTCTTGTGCACAAGTCTGCCCTGGTATCCACCTCTCTTTCCGCTCTGGCAGTCTTTTAGCTTCATCACCAACAAGACATGGAGGTAATGAATGGCTGAGCAAAACAGTACAGTGGTGCCTTGTTTCTCAAACAACGCCTTGGTACTCAAACAACTTGGAACCCAAACACTGCAAACCCGGAAGTAAGTGTTCCGGTTTGCGAACTTTGTCCAGAAGCCAAACATGCTCCGTTTTGAGTGCCACACTTCCATTTTGAGTGTTATGCTGAGGTCTGCCTGTTTTTGCTATTTATTTTGCATTTTTGTTTTTGAGGCTCTTTTTGTTTGTTTTTGTGACTATGTGGAACCCAGTTCAGCTACTGATTGAATAATTGTGTGACTCCAGTACATTGTTTATTGCTTTCAATTTATGGATCAGTGGTGTCATTAGATAGTAAAATTCATGTTAAATTGCTGTTTTAGGGGTTGTTTTTAAAAGTCTGGAATGGATGAATCCATTGTGCATTAGTTCCTATGGGAAAGCACGCCTTGGTTTTGGAACGCTTTGCTTTTGGAACGGACTTCCGGAACGTATTAAGTTTGAGAACCAAGATACCATTGTAGATCCATTTATAAGCTCCCCTGCAAGGTCTGTGAAGCTGGGCCTGGCCAATTTGAAAATAACATTTTTTTAAAAAAACGAACCAGCTGATTTTTGCAGAAAAGTCAAGTTTCAAGGACCGCTTTGGGAAGGGCGTTGATGCAGACCTTGAGCAGCCTGCCTGGGTGTATATATTTGCTCTGTTTCCCCCCAGCCCAGCCCCACATGCACGATTCCTGCTCAACCTGTACATTTGTAAATAGAGCAGTTTGCTCCAAGGGAACCATAAATCCTCAGCGTTCTTTCCTCTGCAAAAGGTGGCCTTGAACTTCGCACCACTCACAGAAAGTGGAAGTCCAAAAGTGTTCATCTGCTGGGGCGGGAGAAGATGTACTAAGATTAGGGGGAAACTTAAGTAAATAAGCAGGGAGCACAAATGTCAGGACCAAAGATGAATTTCACTTAATTAGTGTGGGAACGCTGCTTGATTTTGCACACCCTTCAATCTGCTCTGGGGATCTTGCTCTACTAAATACATTTTCCTTTCTGCTGATGGAGGAACCATAGGGATGGATGAGAGAGAGAGTACGCAAATCTATGCTCGAGGAGAGGAGGACTTGGCCAAAATAAACAGAAAAGGCTGGATATGTAAGGGGGTCAGCAGCCAACATAAACTGCATGTAGATTGTAGACGTTCTCAAGCTTCAGAGGAAGCAGCCTCCTTTGGTCAAATTGAACTCCGGGTAGACTTCCTCGTGTATGTTGGGCCAGGCTTTGAGGCTTGTGGCAGGATCCAACACACGAGGGATAGTTCCCATGAGTCGGGTAGGCATTAGGGCGATATCTGGTTTTCAACATGGTGAAAAATCACCAGCTAAACATCACAATATACTGATATATCACAATGGCTGAAATAAGAATGGAGGCATTGACTGGCTTCATGGTTTTCCCCACATTGTGATTTTTTTCCACAGTACACACATCATGATTTGTGATATGTTGCCAGATCAACAATTATGAAACGGATGTCATGATACGGACTTCAAAGCAGTTTTGGACAATATATTGATTTCTTGCCCACCCCAGTTGTTGTTGTTGTTTAGTCGTTTAGTCGTGTCCGACTCTTCGTGACCCCCATGGACCAGAGCACGCCAGGCACTTCTGTCTTCTACTGCCTCCCACAGTTTGGTCAAACTCATGTTAGTAGCTTCGAGAACACTATCCAACCATCTCGTCCTCTGTCGTCCCCTTCTCCTTGTGCCCTCCATCTTTCCCAGCATCAGGGTCTTTTCCAGGGAGTCTTCTCTTCTCATGAGGTGGCCAAAGTATTGGAGCCTCTGCTTCAGGATCTGTCCTTCTAGTGAGCACTCAGGGCTGATTTCTTTAAGAATGGAGAGGTTTCATCTTCTTGCAGTCCATGGGACTCTCCAGAGTCTCCTCCAGCACGATATTCAAAAGCATCAATTCTTCGGCGATCAGCCTTCTTTATGGTCCAGCTCTCACTTCCATACATCACTACTGGGAAAACCATAGCTTTTACTATACGGACCTTTGTTGGCAAGGTGATGTCTCTGCTTTCTAAGTAGTAGAGATGGATTATTTTCATGTTCATTTTCCCCGTCTTCGGTTGAGTTTCCCACACTTCTGCATGAAGTAAAGGGGGAAACTTCGTGAAAATCCACCAGCATTTCAGTGCGACGTTCTCACAATTTACAATTTGTGACAATTTTTACAAATCTCACAATTTACACATAGTTGAAAGTCCTTCCCACCCCATACAATGCGTTTTTACGCGTTGCTTTCCAGTGGAGAACCGAATCACAAAATGTGGATTTCGAAGGATAAGACGGTGTTTCTGTTTGTGCTTTGGAAAGTTCAGGTTAGGGAGGTTCACATTAAGATTCTAACTGGCCCAAATGTCTCCATCCCTAGTCAGGGATGGCTAACCTGTGGGTCCTCCAGATGTTAACTGGACTCAAATCTCTCATCAGCCAATAGTCTGAAGGAGGAGGAGCGTCTCCACCCCCATCATTCTACCTGGACACTGAGGTCCAGCGCCGAGGGCCTTCTGGCAGTTCCCTCACTGCAAGAAGCCACATTACAGGGAACGAGGCAGAGGGCCTTCTTGGTGGTGGCACCCGCCCTGTGGAACGCCCTCCCACCAGATGTCAAAGAGAACAACAACTACCAGACTTTTAGAAGACTTCTGAAGGCAGCCCTCTTTAGGGAAGCTTTTAATGTTTGATGCATATCTGTATTTTAATATTTTGTTGGAAGCTGCCCAGAGTGGCTGGGGAAGCCCAGCCAGATGGGCAGGGTATAAATAATAAATTATTATTATTATTTATTATTATTATTATTATTATTATTATTATTATTATTATTTGTCAGCGATGATGGGAGTTGTAGTCCAGGAACACCTGGAGAGCTGCAGGCTCCCTGCCATAGAATCTTGGAAGGGACCCAGGGGTCATCTAGTCCAACCCCCTGCAATGCAGGAATCTCAGCTAAAGCATCCATGACAGATGGACACCTAACCTCTTCTTAAAAACCTCCAAGGAAGGGGAGCCCACAGCCGCTTAAGGGAGACTTCCACCGTCCAACAAGTTCTTATTTAATGTGGGAATGCCACAGACCACCTGAACGAAGCTTGCAAAACCACGATGGTCGATGGGGCATAGCTTGGGAACCCTTGTCCTATAGGAAATAGTGTGAAGGTTGTGTGGGGTTCATCCCCTCTGACAATGATGCATTTTGCATCTTCAGCTATGGCTGCTTCTTTGTTTATTTGGTTTTCAAATCAAAGTTTTACAATCCCACATCCAATATATAACAAAACAAAACAAGATTCCAAGGTGTAGTGAAGTTGGGAAATCTTGGTGCAGTGGTACCTTGGTTTAAGTACTTAATTTGTTCCGGAGGTCTGTTCTTAACCTGAAGCACCACTTTAGCTAATGGGGCCTCCTGCTGCTGCCGCACTGCCGGAGCACGATTTCTGTTCTCATCCTGAAGCAAAGTTCTTAACCTGAAGCACTATTTCTGGCTTAGCAGAGTCTGTAACCTGAAGCGTATTTAACCTGAAGCGTCTGTAACCCCCAGGTGCCACTGTATGTTCAACTTTGGTACATATAGGAGTGAGGCATTGTGGGAGAGTTAAAACTGTGGATTTCTGGGGAATGGGTCTCTGGTTTCTTTAACTACAAACTTCCCTGTCTTTAGAAGTGTGAATCAAATTGCATCCTGACTCTGGGCAGGAAAGAGATGTTATCTGATTTGTAGATCCGGGCAGCTGGGGGCTTGGGTGTGAAAAGGCTAGCAGGCAGTTTACAGCTCAAGAGCCTGTGGGAACAAAGAAACAGTCTTTTCATCTCAAGGTCCTTTGAGCATAAACAAAATTCAGCTGTGCTGGCCTCCTGACAATCAGGAGATATAGTCCCATCATGCAGTCATTGGTAATTAACCTAAAGAAATGATTGGTCCCCAAGCCCCTTCTCCACGTGGGATTCTCAAGGATAAAAGTCTGGGGAATTCAGATGCAAATGGCAGACCACCTTGCCCTGGTGTTTGCGCCTGAGGACGCTGGACCAACAAAGAGATTTTGATGACGTGCTGTGCTTTGAACTGTTGCTTTGAGTATGTTTGAGTTAGCTATACGGTAAAGGTAAAGGGACCCCTGACCATTAGGTCCAGTCGCGGACGACTCTGGGGTTGCGGCACTCATCTCGCTTCACTGGCCGAGGGAGCCGGCGTTCAGCTTCCAGGTCATGTGGCCAGCATGACTAAGCCGCTTCTGGCGAACCAGAGCAGCGCACGGAAACGCCGTTTACCTTCCCGCTGGAGCGGTACCTATTTATCTACTTGCACTTTGACGTGCTTTCGAACTGGTAGGTTGGCAGGAGCAGGGACCGAGCAATGGGAGCTCACCCCGTCGTGGGGATTTGAACCGCCGACCTTCTGATTGGCAAGTCCCAGGCTCTGTGGTTTAACCCACAGCGCCACCCGCGTCCTTTTTTAGCTATACTGTACAAGGTTTTTATTTTCTTGTTTGTAACCTTTTAAGAAATGTGCAAGCTTTTACTTTCCGAGTGGCTTTTTCAATAAATTTAGAAAAGGACTTTTGCCTTTTTGTATTCTGTGCCTTTTGCCCGGAGAAGCTGAACTGTTGCCTGACCATTTGATACACCTACCTGTTAGATTTCTGTCTGCGTCACAGTATAGTGACACAGGGCTGTGCAGCTCAGTAAATATCGAAGGGGCGTTCTCCTCCTTGAGCCCCATTCGAGGGTTGCACAGGGGAAGGAGATGGTGGCAGCTTTTACCATTTGGCTTGTGGCTTGCAACACCTAACGTAACTATCCCAGGTCCTGCTGGTGTCTGGAGGACTGGTTGGGGGGGTGGATAGTGTGATAGGAATTTTATGGTTTTAGATATATGGCAACGTTCATAACCACACGTACATAGATCAACACAGGAAGACCAACCTGGAACCATTTTGATTCCTAAACTGGCCAAATCCTTTCTCTGCAAGGTTAAACTGGAAAAGCCTCCTCATTGTCTCTTTCCTCACAAATCCTGTCTCAAGGATATGTCTGTTTGAATAAGGTGTGAGCCTGTGACCTGGCCCAGGAAATAAGTATTTTACCACTACAAAAGAATGGCCAGGCTCCCCAGGAAATCCAATCAAGTAACCTGCTAGACAGGAGATAAACAACAACAGGAGAAAAACAATATTTAAATTTCTGTGATGTAGGGGGATGTATCTGAGGGGTGGTCTTAGGTTACACCCCTTCTGTGATGTATGCATAATGTTTCTGGGGGTGGTCCTGATCTAGAGAATGGGAATTTCAAAAGTCTTTATAAGGCCTTGCAGGCCATTGTTCTGGGTCCTCTTCCTCTCCTGCGTGTGAGGGGAGTACCCTGTTGCAACAGATCAATAAAGATCAAGCTTACGAGGAATCTCCTGGACCTCCCTCTACCCCTTTGTGGGTCCTGTTGTTAATCATTTCCTCCTGCATCTTTTAAAATGTTGCAGGAATTTATGTATAGGTTGGGGGGGGGGTTGCCCCTCCAGCAGATATCAGGCATATGCAGCCCACTACCAAAATCAGCACAATCGCTTTTGTGACTTTTGTGATTTGTCCTCACAAAACACTTCATCACATTTTCTTCCTATCTATTCAAAGGGCCTTTGCTGCACGATACCAAATGTTAACAATTCACTGATAAATGTATCTATCAGTGTGGTGTAGTGGTTAAGAGCGGTAGTCTCCTAATCTGGGGAACCGGGTTCGCGTCTCCGCTCCTCCACATGCAGCTGCTGGGTGACCTTGGGCCAGTCACACTTCTTTGAAGTCTCTCAGCCCCACTCACCTCACAGAGTGTTTGCTGTGGGGGAGGAAGGGAAAGGAGAATGTTAGCCGCTTTGAGACTCCTGAAGGGGAGTGAAAGGCGGGATATCAAATCCAAACTCCTCTTCTTCTTCTTCTATGTACTGGCTCACTGGGAAAACTTCAGAAATTCATATAGACATGTGAGCTCAGCTACTCAGCAGCCCCTCTGCCCGAGTGATCATCCCTGGCACCCTGATACCTGAGGGCCAGACAGGTAGCCATTCCAGAAATAACAAACCCAGATGAAGACAAAAGGGTGTGATTCACTTGGCTGGGAAACAGGGAAATGTAAATATCTCTTTTGTTCCACTTGATGGGTGTTTGGTGGAGGGCAAGGGGAACCATGGGGCAGGGTCCAGGATGCTCAGATTACTGCCACCAGACCTCCCCTTTCATGATGTAACCGTGATGTATGAGTGATGTAGTTTGGGGGGTGTGTGTAACATGGGGATTAGCAGCTAATAAAAGTTTGGGGGCTCTTTTGTTGGGGGCTTCCATCTTGTTCCACCTTGTGGCAGGTGGGAGTCCTGTCGCAACAGTCTTCAATCAAGACCAAGCCTACTGGCTGCTGTTTTGCTCTGGTATTCCTGGCTGGCGTCCTTGTTTTTTGTCCGAGGGAGCCCTCAGATTTCTCTGTTAAGAGAAATAATCCAAATATTTTGCCGCTGTGGTTTCCAAAGAATGAAACCATGTCAGGAATATGTGAATATGGTGCCTTGCAGATGTTTTGGACTACAATTCCCATCAGAGGACAGCTGGATTTCCCGCTTTGTTCAGCATGGCAGACTAGCCACCTGGTTCCTGGCTTGTGTTTACGTCTTTCTTTCTCTCTCTCTCCTGGAATCCTTTTGGCCCTTTCTTCCAACACATGTTGCTGGTCCCTTGGCAGCTGCCAACCTAAACAGCGAATTCCCAAAGTGCTCTCGCAATGCCCTGCGCAATATCTAAATCTGATCCCTTGTGCAATTTTTATTTAAAGTAAAACCTTAATGGTTGACATTAACGCAACACTGTTTAGTCTTGTTTTTGAACAAAAGCCAGCCACCACCTGGTGAGCAGCGCCAGAACCCACTAGCTGGCTGGTGTGTTTGCTTTAAGATTTGCCCTCTCACTCACTAAAACTTTTTAAATGGAGGGCAAAGAATTTTAAGAGCAATGCCGGTGGAGAATCTGCTCCTTCATTTACAAGTAACCCTGACATCCTTCAAGTGTGATCACAAAAGCATCATGTGCCGTAGTGCTTATTGCACTGCCAGTATAGAAACATCAACAGATGTCATCATAAAGGAATTAAAAATGCTTATTTACACAAATTGCCAGGCAGTGAGCGAACTAGTTATACAGCTTGAAGTGCCAGTACAGAAATACAGTTGTTCTGAGTTGTAGAGTTTACCTGACTACCCAAAAGCTGAGACGTCTGCTTCTTGGGAGAAAAGCAATGACAAACCTAGACAGCATCTTAAAAAGCAAAGACGTCACCTTGCCAACAAAGGTCCGTATAGTAAAAGCTATGGTTTTCCCAGTAGTGATGTATGGAAGTGAGAGCTGGACCATAAAGAAGGCTGATCGCCGAAGAATTGATGCTTTTGAATTCTGGTGCTGGAGGAGACTCTTGAGAGTCCCATGGACTGCAAGAAGATCCAACCTCTCCATTCTTAAGGAAATCAGCCCTGAGTGCTCACTGGAAGGACAGATCCTGAAGGCTCCAATACTTTGGCCACCTCATGAGAAGAGAAGACTCCCTGGAAAAGACCCTGATGTTGGGAAAGATGGAGGGCGGGGAGAAGGGGATGACAGAGGACGAGATGGTTGGACAGTGTTCTCGAAGCTACCAGCATGAGTTTGACCAAACTGCGGGAGGCAGTGGAAGACAGGAGTGCCTGGCGTGCTCTGGTCCAGGGGGTCATGAAGAGTCGGACACGACTAAACAAGAAGAAGCCTAAAACAGTTCCTATTACAGTGATAAAGAAAGATGGAGGCCCAGAGGCTAAAAATATTCATTTCATTTCTATACTGTTTTATATTTTTAAGGGGGGGAAATCTCAGAGCAGTTTGCAACCCATTATAACATCAAACCATTACTGAAGAAAGTCACATATAAAGTACACATTCAGAGCAATGTCCTTAACAGGAAACTATTATCGTAACGTTATCAAAATAAAACATTACAAAGGTCAACTACAGTATTCACACTGAGCACAGCAAAGTTAACCAAAATTACCATAACCATTTCAAAATGGAACATTACTAATGGAAGTCAAATGCATGTTTAAAATAGCAGAAGCAAGAGGATAAAATATTACCATAAACATAGAACTTAACTGCCGTTGTTGCCAGTGGTGCCAATGGTGGTTCATGGTGAGTGGTGGCTGTGGAAACTCAGACTCGGTGACCTCGGTCTGCACTAAGAAGAAGAGTTTGGATTTGATATCCTGCTTTATCACTACCCTAAGGAGTCTCAAAGCAGCTAACATTCTCCTTTCCCTTCCTCCCCCACAACAAACACTCTGTGAGGTGAGTGGGGCTGAGAGACTTCAGAGAAGTGTGTCTGGCCCAAGGTCTCCCAGCAGCTGCATGTGGAGGAGCGGGGAAGCAAACCCGGTTCACCAGATTACGAGTCCACCGTTCTTAACCACTACACCACACTGGCTCTCTAAGAGATGCCCAGATGGCCTCTGGCCTCTTCAGCAGTCTCAGCTTTTGCAGCTGGAGCCAGTCAGAACCTGGCCCTCCCATGCCTTCCAGCAGTGACTCCAGCTGTTTACCATTCCTTGTAGGTAAAATATCAGAGGGGCTTTCTGGATCAGGCTAGTGGCCCATCTAGTCCAGCATCCTGTTCTCACAAGTGACCAGCCAGTTGCCCGTGGTAAGTCTGCAAGCAGGATCTGAGCACAAGAGCATCTCTTCCCGTCCTGTGGTCCCCTGCAACTGATATTGAGAAGCATCCCTACCCTCCACCTGTGCAGGTTGCCTTGTGTGGGCTTGAGGTGGGACTGGAGAACCAGGGAAGCCTGAATTCATCAGCTAGGGAAGCTCAAATGCAAAGGTTTGGACCACATGGGAGCTGTACAATAGAGAGATTAGGAAGGTAGAACCAAGGGGGGGGGGAATGAAATGGGGAGGGCAATGACAGCTTCATCTCCTGCAGTGGCACAGTTGTGGCCGAGTCCAGGGAGTCTGGTGCAAGCTGAGCAATGTTTTGGGTGATGAGTCCTTTACAGTTAATAATGTGGGAATGTTCAGGGATGCAGGAGAGGATATATTGTCTGATTATAACCTTTCCAGCTTGGTTAACAAGTTCACAATTTAGCAGAGTAGCATTCCCCTTTTTAAACTTGCAGCAGATGCATTTGCTCAGGCTCACGAAAGACTCTATAATAACTGTTCTGGTATTTTCCCCTTATTCCCTCATAAAAGATAAGACACGACAGAGTCTTCTATAAAAGTATAGAAAGGTTTACTCACACATCATTCTGTTCATAATCGGATCCCAGAAGGCAGACTTAGCTTAGAAAAGTAACATATACCTGGAAACTCTCATAAGGAGACAGTTCCTTTGTCCTCTCTTGGCTGGAGGCCAAGAGAGCATCTTTGGCTAAGCAGATGTTGCTTCTTCGATGCATGTAGTCAAAGAGAGAGAGATGGCTGCCCTACCTTGTGCTTTTGTCGTTACCTGCACAGGTGAGGCCACGCCCACCTCTAGTCACATGCAGAGGAAGTCTGTCCCAGCCCAGAAGGAAACAGGAAGTTTACCTGCTGGCTGGACAAACCTTCCTCCCCATGTGTAAACGTGTTCACTCTAGGAATGTTGTACTTGACTGCTCTTGTGTTTCACATCCCACAAATAATAATTACAATTACAATTACAAGTACAAGTACAAGTATAATTATAACTATAATTATTATTTATACCCTGCCCATCTGGCTGGGTTTCCCCAGCCACTCTTGGCGGCTCCTAACCGAACATAGGGACGCGGGTGGCGCTGTGGGTAAAACCTCAGCGCCTAGGACTTGCCGATCGTCAGGTCGGCGGTTCGAATCCCCGCGGCAGGGTGTGCTCCCGTCATTCGGTCCCAGCGCCTGCCAACCTAGCAGTTCGAAAGCACCCCTGGGTGCAAGTAGGTAAATAGGGACCGCTTACCAGCGGGAAGGTAAACGGCGTTCTGTGTGCTGCGCTGGCTCGCCAGATGCAGCTTGTCACGCTGGCCACATGACCCGGAAGTGTCTGCGGACAGCGCTGGCTCCCGGCCTATAGAGTGAGATGAGCGCACAACCCTAGAGTCTGTCAAGACTGGCCCGTACGGGCAGGGGTACCTTTACCTTTAACCGAACATTAAAAACACAATACAGCATTAAACATTAAAAACTTCCCTAAACAGGGCTGCCTTCAGATGTCTTTTAAAAGAAAGATAGTTGCTGATTGCCTTACATCCAATGGGAGGGTGTTCCACAGGGTGGGCGCCACCACCAAGAAGGCCCTCTGCCTGGTTCCTTCTTGCCTTGTTAAGGTAACCATCATATAATCATAGAGTTGGAAGGGACCCTGAGGGTCATGTAGTCCAACCCGCTGCAATTCAGGAATATGCAGCTGTACTTAACAGCCGATCGAACTTGCAACCTTGACATTTTCAGCACCACCCTCTAACCAACTAAGCTGTGCAACTGGTAAAGTCTGAGTTCCTTAGGTAAAGGGGCCGCTGACCATTAGGTCCAGTCGTGGCCGACTCTGGGGTTGCGGCGCTCATCTCACTTTACTGGCCGAGGGAGCCGGCGTACAGCTTCCGGGTCATGTGGCCAGCATGACTAAGCCGCTTCTGGCGAACCAGAGCAGCACACGGAAACGCCGTTTACCTTCCCGCCGGAGCGGTACCTATTTATCTACTTGCACATGACATGCTTTTGAACTGCTACGTTGGCAGGAGCTGGGATCGAGCAATGGGAGCTCACCCTGTCATAAGGATTCGAACCGCCAACCTTCTGATCGGCAAGTCCTAGGCTCTGTGGTTTAACCCACAGCGCCACCCGTGTCCCCCCTTAGAGCACCTCAAATATTCTACAAATGTCCTTTGTGATGGAGTTTCTCACTGTGGCCAACAAGATTGCCTTTTTCTCTGCGCAAAAGATATTGCAAGCTTCCCTCAGCAGAAAGCTGCTTGATCATTTCGGTTCCCGTTTCTTGGACCTTCTCCAGCTCTGCAATCTCCTTTTCGAGTCGTGTGAAAAGTTAAAGAGGCTCAACTCCAATGACTTTCCCCCAGTTTTCCTCTTCTCATTCCGGGACCCCCAAGGTTACACTTTTAAAAACATCACATGACTGGTTCCCAGGCTCTGCCTAGCAAGGCTCCCACTTGTTCCCATCGTTGCTATATATATGTATAAAGAAATCTTTGGAAACACGATTTATATTCGGACGCTGCTGTAAACTATCAGAGCTTTGTTGATTTTCCTCGGATCTCCCTGCATTAGGACTCAGTGACGTCACGTCAGCTTTGACAGACGGAAAGAAGAACACAAGAAAACCATATTTTTCGCTCTATAGGACGCACCAGATGATAGGACGCACCTAGTTTGGGGGGGAGGAAATAAGGCAAAAAAAATTCTGAATCCCAGAAGCCAGAACAGCAAGAGGGATCTGGCTTCTGGGATAGCCTCTTGCTGTTCTGGCTTCTGGGATAGCCTCTTGCTGTTCTGGCTTCTGGGATAGCTGCTGAGATAGCTGGTCTAGCTTTGCGCGAAGCCTCTGCAGGGCACGGGGAGCCTTCATCCCCGTGCCTTGCGGAGGCTTCTGGGACAGCCCGCGAAGCCTCCGGAGGGCAGCGGGATGAAGGCACCCCGCTGCCCTGCGGAGGCTTTGCGCAGCTAAACCCCGAAGCTAGAACAGCGAGACGGAGTGCTGCGCTGCGCTCCGTCTCACTGTTCTGGCTTCTGGGACAGCCTGTGAAGCCTCCGCAGGGCAGCGGGGTGCCTTCATCCCACTGCCCTGCGGAGGCTTTGCGCAGCTAACCCCAAGCTAGAACAGCGAGACGAAGCACTGCACAGCACTCCCTCTCCCTGTTCTAGCTTCTGGCTTAGCCGCGCAGCCTGCATTCACTCCATAAGACGCACACACATTTCCCCTTACTTTTTAGAAGGGAAAATGTGCGTCTTATAGAGCAAAAAATATGGTAGCTTCCTGGATCAGGCCAATGGCAAATCTACTGTAGTCCAGCATCCTGTTTTCCCAGTGGCCAACAAGATGCCTCTGTTGGAAAACCCGCAAGCCGGATCCGAGCACAAGAGCTCTCTCATCTCCTGCAGCTTCCAGCAACTGGTATTCAGAAGCATGCTGTATCCAACTGTGGGGTGAGAACATAGCCATCAAAGCTAGTAGCCTTCAATAGCCTTTTTCTCCAATCCTCTTTTAAAGCCTCCTGGGTTAAACCACAGAGCCTAGGGCTTGCCCATCAGAAGGTCGGCGGTTCGAATCCCCGCGATGGGGTGAGCTCCCGTTGCTCTGTCCCTGCTCCTGCCAACCTAGCAGTTCGAAAGCACGTCAAAGTGCAAGTAGATAAATAGGTACCGCTCTGGTGGGAAGGTAAACGGCGTTTCCGTGCGCTGCTCTGGTTCGCCAGAAACGGCTTAGTCCTGCTGGCCACATGACCTGGAAGCTGTACGCCGGCTCCCTCGGCCAATAAAGCGAGATGAGTGCTGCAACCCCAGAGTCGGCCACGACTGGACCTAATGGTCAGGGGTCCCTTTACCTTTAGGTAGGTGGTCTGTGATAGGGAGTTCCACAGTTTCAACTATGCATTATGTGAATAAATGTTTTCTTTTATTGCCCTGAAACCAAACCTTATGAGAAACAGCGGAGGAAGTTAGTCTGGGGAAAAAGAGGAGATGGAGCCAATATTTTATGGGGGGGGGAGCCAAAGGGACCTTGGCTCCCCAGGAATTGGCTCCCATGGTCTGAGAATAAGGCAGCTTCCTATGACTGCAGAGCTTGCAAGATCTCCCAGACATGAACTCACCTGGTGACCTCATGTCACTGATTCTGCTCAAAACAGCTCTCAGGTTGGCTGGAATACCGTCAAATTTATGAGACATATAAACTGGATAAAAAGAACGGATTTGACAAGGAAAGACTAAATAATAAAGCTAAGACAATTTCAAGAACGTACCAACTCCTCCTTGACTGGGAAGTCAAGGAGGAGGAGGTCAAGGCAGTTATGATCAGATGGGCACAATGTTGGCAGAATGGGAAAACCTTTGGAAAACTACTATGAATTTTACGGCGTGTTACAATATTAAAGAGAACATGCTAAAGTTGGAGTATAGATGGGATCTTACCCCATCAAGGCTTTCCAGGATGTATAAAAATATTGTGAGTAACTGTTGGAGGTGTGGGGAAAGTAATGGAGACATGTACCACATGGAGTGGACGTGTAGGAAAATAAGAGAATTCTGGGGCCTTGTCTATGATGAGCTGAAAAAAATCTTTGGAACGACATTTTTTAAAAAGCCAGAAGCGTTTTTGTTAAGCATTGTTGGTAAAGAGATCCCGAAAAACTTTCGTGTGCATGCACAGTTCTTGAGGTCATGTGATGTACCTGAAGAAGTGTGCTTGCACACAAAAGCTCATACCAATAACAAACTTAGTTGGTCTCTAAAGGTGCTACTAGAAGGAATTTTTTTATTTTGTTTCAACTACGGCAGACCAACACGGCTTTGTTGTTGTTGTTGTGTAGTCGTGTCCGACTCTTCGTGACCCCCTGGACCAGAGCACGCCAGGCACTCCTGTCTTCCACTGCCTCCCGCAGTTTGGTCAAACTCATGCTGGTAGCTTCGAGAACACTGTCCAGCCATCTTGTCCTCTGTCGTCCCCTTCTCCTTGTGCCCTCCATCTTTCCCAACATCAGGGTCTTTTCCAGGGAGTCTTCTCTTCTCCTGAGGTGGCCAAAGTATTGGAGTCTCAGCTTCAGGATCTGTCCTTCCAGTGAGCACTCAGGGCTGATTTCCTTCAGAATGGAGAGGTTTGATCTTCTTGCAGTCCATGGGGCTCTCAAGAGTCTCCTCCAGCACCATAATTCAAAAGCATCAATTCTTCGGCGAATTATTAGTTAGGGATAATTAAGAGTAATAGAGAAATTAAGAAATGCAGAATAAGTGATAAAGAACGGAAAATCATCAGAGGTGCTGATGGAAGTCAAAAAATATTGTATAAGATAAGTTATGTTATATGAATGTTGGAAATGATATGTTAAAAAACTAATTAAATATATAACCTTCCGTATGTTTTAAATTATGGATGTCCATCTTTAAGTGATAACTTCTCTCTTTTTCGTAAACCGCTTTGAGGCTTTTTCTACAATAAAAGTAAATTTCATGAATTAAATGAATATAAATGCAAGGAATGAATGCAGCAGGGAGTGCTAATGAGTCCTTTGCTTGCTCCCCAATTCCTGATGCCTGATGGTGGATATTCTCCATTCTGGCTTCCCACTCCCTGAAAGCACAGCTGCTTTTAAGTTCTGCTCTGCCAGTGGCTCCCAGTTGCAGGAGCCAGTCAGGGACCATCTGTCCAGCTGGCTGGCACATTCCCAGCAAAGCGGCCCCTTCATCTACCCACGGCCTTGATGGCATCATTATCTCTCATCGCTGCCCACCAGCCGCTTTTGCAGAAGCCTTTTAATGTCATTAGGGCCATGCTTTGGTTGACAAACATCCTTGCTAATTCGTGCCTCTCCCTGCCAGCTTCCAGGGATAATTAGACCATAAGCTGATGGACCGGACACGGACTCCAGAGAATGAGAAATCTCAGAGGGGGAGGTGGTGGGGAGCAAAACTGTTTGCAAAGGATGTTGCTGCAGAGACCAAGGCAATAATAATTCCCTGTAGTGCTGGCGAGACCTCTGGCCCATCTGGCTCGCAACGGGAGACCTCATGAAGAAGTCATCCCCCAAATCTCCAGAGAGGTATTTCAGCCTTATTTGGAAAGGGAACGTCCTTCATCTCCTCCATGAATTAAAGATTCAGCTGGAAAGGGGGGGAAATACATTATTTAGGCAGGCACCCGGCCAGTGGTGCTTCCACATTCTGGAGTTCCCTCGGACAAACTGTTCTCTTTACTGCTGCCCATTTGCTCCCTCCCCTTCCCTTTCGTGGGCCCAATCCACCAAGCGTTGTGCCGAAATCTCCTCTGTCCTTGACCAAGATGGTAAGGGTCAGGGAACCAGGCCTTAGGAGGAACGGCTGAGGGAACTGGGTATGTTTAGCCTGGAGAAGAGTTGAATGACAAGTGATATCATAGGCATTCAGATATTTGAAGGTGGCTGTCACATGGATGATGAAGTAAGCTTGTTTTCTGCTGCTCCTGGAGGGGAAGACCCAAACCAAAGACTCAAATGGCAAGAAATGAGATTCAGCTAAACAATAGGAAGATCTTTCTGACAGCAAGAGATGTTCAGTGGTGGAACGGATCACCTCAGGTGGTGGACTCTCCTTTGTTGTAGGTTTTTAAACAGAGGTTGGACGGCCATCTGTCAGGGATTCTTAAATATTCCTGCATTGCAAGGGGTTGGATTAGATGGCCCTTGGGGGTTTGTTATGTACTGAGCTGAATCCTAGAACAATAGGATCCAGAATGCAGCAGTCTGAGTGGTCTGCAGGAGCCACCCAATCCAGCTCCAGGTGGAAATGAATCAGTGACCTGATTGGCCTGCAGGAGCAGCCAATCAGGCTTCTGGAGGAAGTGAATCAGTGACCTGATTGGCCTGCAGAAGCAGCCAATCAGGCTTCTGGAGGAAGTGAATCAGTGACCTGATTGGCTTGCATGAGCAGCCAATCAGGCTCCTGGATGAAGTGGACCCGCAACCTGATTGGCCTACAGGAGCATCAGGGCGATGAAACACTCCAAAAAGAATGGGAAAAATTTATGTCATATATAGGAAAGAAAAGGTGAAATAGTGAAACCAGTAGAAATGAAATAAACCCCACAATGGGAAAATACAAAGAAATCTATTGGACAATAAGAACAATAAGAAGTAAAAAATGTATAACGTGACCAATGTAACTAACAGTATTTGTAAATGAATATAGACAGACAACAAGAATTGCATATATAGAAGGATTTATTTGTTTACAGACATCTTATGGACAAAAGCGGAAGAAGAACAATTATATACAAAATGGATAAAGACAATGAGAAAATTAGAGACGACATAAAAAAAGCCAGAAGAAGGAAGGAGGGAAGTCAGCTCTTAGGAGCAAGTACAAATGTAAAATGTAATGTAATATGTGTATGTATGTATAAAAAGGTAAAGGGACCCCTGAACATTAGGTCCAGTCGCTCATCTCGCTTTATTGGCTGAGGGAGCCGGCGTACAGCTTCCGGGTCATGTGGCCAGCAGGACTAAGCCACTTCTGGCGAACCAGAGCAGCGCACGGAAACGCCGTTTACCTTCCCGCCAGAGCAGTACCTATTTATTTACTTGAATTTTGACATGTTTTTGAACTGCTAGGTTGGCAGGAGCTGGGACCGAGCAACGGGAGCTCACCCCATCGCAGGGATTCAAACCGCCGACCTTCTGATCAGCAAGTCCCAGGCTCTGTGGTTTAACCCACAGCGCCACCTGCGTCCCTACATGTGTATGTATAGTATGTAACTAAAAAACTAATAAAAATTATCATAAAAAACCCCAGAAGCATTGCTCCCTTTGACTATGGAGGAAGAGCACAGTTTTGTCATCCATGAATTTATCTAATCCTCTTCAAAAGCCATCCAAACCTGGGAGCATCACTGCCTCCTGTGGAAGCAAGTTCCATAATTTAACTATTTGCTGTTTCCATTCTCCCCATTCCTGCATCAGTTCACATTTTTAAGAAGTCTGCAGGGGGAAAAACCCCTCTGCCTTTTGCATGCACTTATCTTGAGATGTGCCTTATTCTTCACTGTCTAATATGCACTTTTTGCAAGCAATTTCCGTGGGTGGATGGAGGGAGGTTGTTGAAGGGAGTGATTTGAGCTTCTTTATCTCCCATTTTAAAGCCTCCAACTGATAACACTGCAAGCTCATGAATAGAAAGTGTTTGCATAATTCTACATAAATAAACAGTGGTTTCTTGGAAGCCAAATGGACTGAACTTGCGTTTCCACTGTGTCCTTCAAGCAATTTTTCTCACACAGAGGGGAAAAATGTCTGCCATTTAAAATGTCAACATTATTTTATTAAGCAGCAAGTGGAAGGGAGATGGGTTGTTTATTTTTATTTTAATATATATTTTAAGGCAGAGGCCTGAAAGTTTTGTGACTTTGAAAATGACCAGACTTCAGTTCTTCCACATCCATTTGAAAAGGCGATTGCTATGTTTCGTTTGGCAGTGGCAATGCACAACTCTTTGGCGGTACGATCCTGGGCCTGTTTTCTCATCAAAAATAGTTCTCGTCCATTGAGTTGGACGTATGGTGCAATCCTGGCCATGTGTGCTCAGAGGTAGGTGCCAGGTGGGGCTTCCTGCCAGGTGAGTGGGTTCAGGGTTGCAGGCACACTCCAGCAACGGCTTGTGCCCGTTGGGTGGAAGGCAAGGAGGCCAACAGTAGGTGGCGCCTGTTTTAAACAAAAATCGCCCTTTTCCCTTATGGGGTATCCAAGAGCCCATATAGAGTCTTTACGTAGGTTCCCTATTAGTAGGAGAAGATAACAGAGGCCAACCAGAGAATATTGAGAAGCAAAGCAGCTAGTAAGCCTGATCTTTATTGATCTGTTGCAACAGGGTGCTCCCCTCACCCACAGGAGAAGAGGAGGAACCCAGAAAAATGGCGCGCAAGGCCTTATAAAGACTTTTGAAATTGCCAACCTGTAGATCAAGACCACCCCCAGAAACATCATACATACATCACAGAAGGGGTGTAACCTAAGACCACCCCTCAGATACATTACACCTACATCACAGAAAAGGCGGTCTAAACAGAAATTTGAATGTTGTTTTTCACCTGTCATTGTTTATCTCCTGTCTGGCAGGTTACTTGACTGGATTGCCTGGGGAGCCTGGCCATTCTTTTGTAATGATAAATACTTAGTTCCTGGGCCAGGTCACAGGCTCACAGCCTATTCAAACACAGACATACCCTTAAGACAGGATTTGTGAAGGAAAAGACAATAGGGAGGCTTGTAGAGAAAAGATTTGGTCAGTTTAGGAATCAAAGTGGTTCCAGGTCGGTCTTTCTGTGCTGATCTATGTACATGCGGTTATGAACATTACCATATATCTAAGACCTCAAAATTCCTATCACAAGCCAGAGCCGATGACAGGCAGAGACATTTGTCCTCCTCCCTGCTGAGTTGTGGAAGGGGCAATACTGAGATTAAGGTGGAAAAAGCTGGCAGGCCGATGGTCTGAGTGTAAGACGACAGGCAGGTGGGGTCTGGATGAGGGCAGACTCAACTGGGCAGGGCAGTCGTAGGCGTGCTGAATTTTTCAGCTTTCGGATTCCCCAAATGAGGGGTGCTAAAAAGTTGTAATGTGACTTGAGAATTTGTAAGATATTTTGCTTAAATTAATCCAATTTAGTTTTGCTTGGGAAGTAAAACGTGTGTAAAATGGCATATAAATCATTAAGAATGATTACCAAATACTTGCAGTTGTTGTTGTTGTTGTTTTATTTAGGGAAGTTTTAAATGTTTGATGCTTTACTGTGCTTAATGTTTCTAATTTGTTGGGAAATGCCCCAAGTAGCTGGGACAACCCATTCAGATGGGCGGCATATAAATCTATTATTATTATTATTATTATTATTATTAAGCATTACCTGACATTTTCAGAAGGTAAAATTAAAATTCTTTGGCTTTCTGAAAGCAGTTTTTGCACTTCTTCATCAAACGTAGACTTACCAAGAGAAATGTTGTCCAAGCACAATAATAATAGCAGATTTGAATTCCTCACACCCCAAAACGACAAAATTCACCCCCTAGAACGACATGCTCTGGTGGTGCCCCATTCATCCTCATGGATCAGCCTCCATTATGCTTACTCCTAGGTCAGAGTAGACCCATTCACATCAGTGCACGTAATTTGGTTTTGGTGGGTCTGCTCCAAGCCTGTCTAACGTTGGATCTCACCCCATGTGTATAGTGTCACATTCTTGCTTAGAGCTCTTCTCTTTCATCACAACTGCAGTCCCATGTACACATTTACAGAGTGTGTTCCCCTCCCTAAAACTACATATTATTTCTATTATGTTGTGAACTGCCTTTGCATTGTTTTTTGTCAATGAAAAGTGTGGCTCATGACTGGGCACAAGGGCAGCTTGAATAAAAGTGCCCACAGGGCCATTAAAGCTGTAGGCGACAATGGCATTTTGAAATAATCTTACTCCACTTTGCAAGCCACTAGAAGGTCTCTGGGGACCTGGGGATTTTAAACAAAATTGCCCAAATTGGTTGTAGAAAGTGAAATGAACAAGAATGGATTTGTCTAATCTGTCTCCATGAATTTGTCTATTGCTCTTTTAAAGGTTTTTGGCTCTTATTGTGGCAGGGAGTTCCATGGTCTAACTTTCTTTTATCTGTCCTAAATCTTCCAGCATTTATCTTCCTTGGATGTCCACAAGTTCTGCTGTTAGGAGAGAGAAAGAAAAATGCTTTTCTCTATTCAATTTCTCCATGCCATGATTTTTTTTCCTAAAATGAGCTTCTATAAATTATCCTCTTACTCCCCTTTTCTCCAAACTAAAAAAATACCAAACGCCGCAACTTTTCTTCATGGGAAGAGTGGCTCCATCCCTTCTATCATTTTGGTTGCCTTTTCTGAACCTTCTCCAACTCGACAATATCCTTTTTGAGGCGAGGCAGGTTCATAGCTATAAAAATGCCAACCCTGCCCAGATTTCTGTTCCTCTTTCAGGTTCTGCGAGTGGCAATTCGTGAGAAAAGCTTTGTTAACTGGCATAGGTTCCAGAATAACTTCACCACCAGGGAAAGTGGAGTTCTGGAAACACTTTTGTCATCTGTAGCTGAAGAGATAAGGGGCATGCCAGATTAGAAGTTATGCTATCACACCTTCCAATTAGAGCAATGGATGATAATTATTCACAGGGCCACATTGTGGGTTTCCCTTTCTGCACCCTTCCTGGGTGGCTGTCAGGAGCCGGTCAGCAGTAAATCACACTGTGCAAATAAGCGTTAACTCTTTATTAGCAAGAACATGATGTGTAAAGACTTGGTGGAATATCAGGCATAATAAGCACAGCAATTCACCTCTGGAAGGTCTTGCCCCACGGATCAGTTGCCAAGACTGAAAGTCCCCACCTCCCCACAACCCTCTAAGTACGTTTCCGAGCACAATTCAAAGTGTTGGTGTTGAACTTTAAAGCCCTAAACGGCCTCGGTCCTGTATACCTGAAGGAGCATCTCCACCCACATTGTTCTGCCCGGACACTGAGATCCAGAGTTGAAGGCCTTCTGGCAGTTCCTTCACTGCGAGAAGCAAAGCTACAGGGAACCAGGCAGAGGGCCTTCTTGGTGGTGGCGCCCGCCCTGTGGAACACCCTCCCATCAGATGTCAAAGAGATAAACAACTACCTGACATTTAGAGGACATCTAAAGGCAGCCCTGTTCAGGGAAGTTTTTAATGGACATTTTAATGTATTTTTAATCTTTGTTGGAAGCCACAAAGAGTGGATGGGGAAACCTAGCCAGATGGGCAGGGCACAAATAATAAATTATTATAATTTTATTATTAAGTTCCCTCCTCTTCAGGGTTCCCCCCCAAGCAATCTGAGACCGTACCTGCATGAAGCCAACCTCCCCTCTGCCCTTTTCATGCCTCTTCTGGTTCTGGGAGACAAGGGAGGAAGGGAACTTGTTGCAGCAGGAAGGGGAGAAACCTGTGACTCTTCGCTAGCCTGATTCATCTCTGCCTCTTGGCCTCCCCTCAGCCCAACTCGCCTGTTTCAGCTTCTGCCTCTGATTCTGCACTTCTCTCTGCCACAGAGTCTGCCAGCTCACTAAGGCCTGTTACCTTTCCCCTGTCTTTTACCCCTTCTCCCTCTGACTACTCATTGTCATCAGACCACCACTCCCCGGGCTCTGAGTCTTCTTCCCTTGGGGGTTCCCCAGCTGGTTCCTTCTACCATTCCTCCGTGTCCAACCAGCCCACGACAGCATCCAATTGAAAAATAAATGTTCTATTTCTTTGAGTGACTTTGCAGGTACGGGGAAATTAGCACCATCAATCAGCTCCTGTTAGCTTTGAGAACACTGTCCCACCATCTTGTCCTCTGTCGTCCCCTTCTCCTTGTGCCCTCCATCTTTCCCAACATCAGGGTCTTTTCCAGGGAGTCTTCTCATGAGGTGGCCAAAGTCTTGGAGCCTCAGCTTCAGGATCTGTCCTTCCAGTGAGCACTCAGGGCTGATTTCCTTCAGAATGGAGAGGTTTGGTCTTCTTGCAGTCCATGGGACTCTCCAGAGTCTCCTCCAGCACCATAATTCAAAAGCATCAATTCTTCGGCGATCAGCCTTCTTTATGGTCCAGCTCTCACTTCCATACATCACTACTGGGAAAACCATAGCTTTAACTATATGGTATATAGTAGCATACATTCAACACAAAAAACAGCGACAATTTGTTATTGACAAAGGACCGCTGGGCATATAAAGGGCCCCATTACCTTCAGTAGCTTAGGGCCTCATTCAACCTAAATCTGGCCCTGCTGAGGGCCTCAGGTAGGAGGCAAACAGATCTGATCCCTCAGAGATATAATAGATGTAGAGACTTGTTCTGTTGCTCAAGGCCATAGGGATGAATGCACCAGAACACTACTGTGCAACATCCATTAATTTCATGTTTCTTTTTCTTTTCAAGGGAGAGCAAAAACAAATCAAACCAGAAAGGATTAACGTTGCAAACCAAAGCCCACTTACCCAGAAGTAAGTCCCAGTGAACTCAACGGGATTGACTTCTAAGTAGACCAGTGTAGGATTTCACTGAAAGTCTGATTGGTGTGTAGTGGTTAGAGTGTCGGACTAGGACACGGGAGGCCAGGGTTTGCATCCCCACTGGGCCATGAACCTCACTGGGTGACCTTGGGCCTGTCAATCTCTTTTAGCCTAACACAGGGTTGTCGCGGGGATTAAATGGGGAGCGGGAAAACCATATAAGCCACCTTGAGCTCCTTTGGAGGAAAGGTGGCGTAGATATGTAAAAAAAGAAACAACAAATAAATATCGAAAAATTCAGGGAAGAGCGAATTTCGAAGAACGTGTTTCATATTGTTTCAGAAGGGGTGAATTAGGTCAGGGGAACCAAATCTCTCCGCCATCCCTAGCCAAGAAGAGTCAGAGCCAAAAATGGAAAACCCAAGAACTACCAATGGTAGAAGAATGGCAGATGAAGATGATGGAATTTATGGAGCTGGCTGATCTCACCGGGAGAATTCGCGACCAGAAAGAAGAGGAACATCAAGAAGACTGGAAGAAATTTAAAGACTACTTGAATAAATATTGTAATATTAAAGATATGTAATCACTTGAAAGAAACAATTACGCCTAGGATAAAAATGGAATTAAATTTATAAATAAGAAAATGTACGATAAGGAAAGTTATATAAAATGATTAGGACTGTGATATGGTCTTTTGAAACACTGATATTGGAAACTGCTACATATAATTACTAAGAAATTCAGATGGAAGAGATTTGAGGAAGTCAAATACTATGTTTATGAAAATGGATGGCACTTAATTTTAATTAATTAAGTGGTAAGATGATGTATGTATTTTTTTCTTTTTTCTTTTTCTTTTATTCTTTGTGTGTCTTTATTATTGTTATTTTTTTTCTTTTTTTACTATGTTCATTTACTGAAAATAATAAATATTATTATTCACCAGGTAACGTTCCCTTTGCCCCAGAACAACTTGACTTTCCTGCGTTTGTCTGGCCTTTCTGTGTGCTTGCTGCTGCTGCAGGTGCTACAAAGCCGCAACGCGGATGGAAACCTCCCTTGTAAATAACCCCAACAGGACGGATGCTGAAGAGTCCTCAGGGAGACCTCCAGAAGGCTGTACAAAGGTGGCGGCCGCTTTTCGGAGGAAGTAATAGAAAGAGAGGAAATGAAGAGAGGAAGTCCCAGCACCAGGCGGAGGGGACCAGCCAAGTAGACCCAAGGCTGGTTGTTAGAACAGGGTCAGCCAAGTGGGTTACGGATGGGGCAGGAGCTGGGCCTGTGTCAAGGAAAGCCCTGATTGCAGAGACATCTAAACATAAGAAGAGATTGATGGGTCTGGCCAACCGCCAACGAAGGCCAGCATCCTGTTCTCACAGGGGCTCAACAGAAGCCTGTGGGAAACACGCAAGCATTACAGCCCAATAGCGTCTTGCTTCCCCCATGGGTGCAACTCAGGGTCCACAGAGACGCCTCACTTCCTGCCTTTCCGCTTCCCCACCACAGAACTTCTCCCCAAGTTTCTAACTCGCATTGCTTCATCTGTGGTGTGAAAGGCCCTGCTCCTTTTGCCGTCTCACAGAGACTTCCCTCTGATGCCTTGTGTCCTCCAAATGGCACCTCCCAAGGTTCACATAGGAGGCCAGTTTGGCTTAATTAGCCATTAACACATGCTGATTTCACAGGATTAGCATTGTCTAGCACACAGCTTATTACATGCAGGTCTGGCCTTCAGGTAGGCAGCCGTGTTGGTCTGACGCAGTCAAAATAAATTTTAAAAATTAAAAGGTCTGGCCTAACACACACACACACGAGTCTAATAAGCAGGGTAGGGCTGGGCGATATATCAATATGTCATCCAAAACCAGTTTGAAGTCCACGATATTGGTTTCATAATTTTTGACCAGGTGTGTGTGTGTGTGTGTGTGTGTGAGCGCTATGCAAAAATCTCAAGGAGGGAAAAACTGAAGCCAGCCAATACATAAGTCCAACCTTATTTCAGACATTGTGATATATCAGTTATATCGCGACGGTGATATATCACAAAGTTGAAAACCAGATATCGCCCAGGGTCCGGCTGTATCCAGCTTTGAAGACTCCAAGCATTGATTAAATTCTTATACCTATTAGACCAGGCATAGGCAAACTTGGCCCTCCAGATGTTTTGGGACTACAACTCCCATCATCCCTAGCTAACAGGACCAGTGGTCAGGGATGATGGGAGTTGTAGTCCCAAAACACCTGGAGGGCTGAGTTTGCCTATGCCTGTATTAGACCCAGGAGTTTCGGGTGTCTAGCACTCAGTGGAAGACAGGAGTGCCTGGCGCGCTCTGGTCCATGGGGTCACGAAGAGTCGGACACGACTAAACAACACAAGAACAACAAACACTCACCAACTTATAACAAAGCTTTGTCCTCAGGGAGGTTTATGTATGTATTTCATAAAAACAAACCAACTGTGGTTTAGTATTACTGTATATCAGATGACAAAGAGAAAAACAACTACCAGACCTTTAGAAGACATCTGAAGGCAGCCCTGTTTAGGGAAGCTTTTAATGTTTAATAGGTTATTGTATTTTAATATTCTGTTGGAAGCCGCCCAGAGTGGCTGGGGAAACCCAGCCAGATGGGGTGAGGTATAAATTAATAATAATAATAATAATAATAATAATAATAATAATAATAATAATTAATTAGTGAACTGGGCAGCTTCCCTTGGGGATTTCAGTGATGAATACAGCCTTTCTCCCAACCTCATAAAGATAGGCACCAGCTAAGGGTCACTGGATTGAGTCAGGACCTACCACTGATGAAATTATAGTAAAAAAAAGAAACTGACATCACGGGGATCACTGTCGTTCTCCCTTATCGCACTTTAAAGCAACCATTTATGATTAAATCAGTCAAGAGAAAGCTCCGTTGGTTGCTCAAGATTCCTGCCCACCCACGTTTACAAAGGCCAGAGTACATCCTGTAGATATTGGCCCGAGGCCAAAGCACTCTCCCAATAAGGCCCGTGGCTTTCGTGTATTCAATTAACTGTCTCCCTTGGGAGTCACAATCTCCTTGGAGCTTAATGGGAGCCAGAGCTCACACAGATGTAAATATTTTTACAGTGCCCAGAAATGCGCCTGGTGGTGTTTCTTTTCCAAATGGCATTGCGGTTTCTCACAGTGTAAGCCTATGTGCGTTTGCTGGGAGATAAGGCCTACTGAAATCATTGGGGCTTACTCCCAAGTAAAAAGGTAAAGGGACCCCTGACCATTAGGTCCAGTCGTGGCCGACTCTGGGGTTGCGGCGCTCATCTCGCTTTACAGGCCGAGGGAGCCAGCGTTTGTCCACAGACAGTTTTTCCAGGTCATGTGGCCAGCATGACTAAGCCACTTCTGGCGAACCAGAGCAGCGCACGGAAACGCCGTTTACCTTCCCGCCGGAGCGGTACCTTTTTATCTACTTGCACTTTGACGTGCTTTCGAACTGCTAGGTGGGCAGGAGCAGGGAGGAACGGGAGCTCACCCCATCGCGGGGATTCGAACCGCCGACCTTCTGATCGGCAAGTCCTAGGCTCTGTGGTTTAACCCACAGCGCCACCTGCGTCCTTCCCAAGTAAGTCGTGCCCCAAAATACTTTGAAGTGGCTTCCCTCAACCTGGTGACCGCGGGAGGGAGGAATCTGCCCAGTTCACGTTCTCATTTCTCCACAGTGGTACCTTGGTTCTCAGATGCCTTGGTACTCAAACACTGAAAACGTGGAAATGTTCCGGTTTGCAAACTTTTTTCAGAAGCCGAACGTGCTCCGTTTTGAGTATTATGTTCCCGATTTGAGCGCCACACTTCAGTTTTGAGTGTTACACTGAGGTCTGTCTGTTTTTGCTATTTATTTTGCGTTTTGTTTTTGCGGCTATTTTTTGTGACTGTGTGGAACCCAGTTCAGCTACTGATTGATTGATTGTGTGACTGCAGTACATTGTTTATTGCTTTCATTTTATAGATCCATGGTCTTGTTAGATAGTAAAATTCATGTTAAACTGCTGTTTTAGGGGTTGTTTTTAAAAGTCTGGAACGGATGAATCCATTTTGCATTAGTTTCTATGGGAAAGCACGCCTTGGTTTTGGAATGCTTTGGTTTTGGAACAGACTTCCGGACCGGATTAAGTCTGAGAACCAAGGTACCACTGTAATCTTAAATTCTGTAGTCTGCATTTCCACACCAGTTTGTCCTCATGAAAATTCTTCACCATTTTAGGGGGGAAATTCTCCCTATATACAATTTTCGTATGCAGTGTTTTGCATACTATATTTTCCTTAATGTAATGCATCTACTGGGGTAAAGTGTACAAGAACTGCAAAAATAGATGCATTTTATGTTCACGTCACTGCAGGAAATGCATTTTTGTGTACAATACTTGGCTGGAAAACTACACTGCAAAGTTCAGAGAAGTGTGAATTTTGAAGGATGGCTGTTTTGTTTCCCTTGTTCTTTCTGAAAGTGCGAACCAAGCATTTTTTTGTTTCATAAAATTTATACAGCCCTTGATTGTAAAAAGAAACACCACAAAGCGGTTTACAAAAGATAAAACAGTAAAACCAAGGAAAACTCACAGGAACACAAAAGTTAAATACTAAAACAGATTAAAATTACCTTGATTGTCTAAGCATCTGCACAGGCTTGTCTAATAAACAAGAATGTTTTTAGCAGGCACCGAAAAGAGTACAGCGAAGGCGCCTTCTTGATCTCAGTAGGCAGGGAGTTCCAAAGTGTTGGCTCTGCCACACTAAACGATCAGGTTCTTATAAATGTGGTATAAGGTAAAGGGGACCCCTGAGCATTAGGTCCAGTCGTAGCCGACTCTGGGGTTGTGGCGCTCATCTCGCTTTATTGGCCGAGGGAACCGGCGTACAGCTTCCGGGTCATGTGGCCAGCAGAACTAAGCCGCTTCTGGCGAACCAGAGCAGCACACGGAAACACCGTTTACCTTCCTGCCAGAGCGGTACCTATTTATCTACTTGCACTCTGACGTGCTTTTGAACTGCTAGGTTGGCAGGAGCAGGGACCGGGCAACGGGAGCTCACCCCATCGTGGGGATTCGAACCGCCGACCTTCTGATCGGCAAGTCTGAGGCTCTGTGGTTTAACCCACAACGCCACCCGCGTCTATTTTGCCTTTAAATGTGGACCGAATTGAGTTTCTCTCCCATCCTAGGCCTCCAGCTGTGTTGGACCATAATTCCCATCAGCTTATGTGAGCTGTAGTCCGAAGCAGCTGGAAAACATCACTTAGCGGAAAGCTGTTTAAAGAAAAGGAGACCTTAGTCTTGCCATTAAGAGTCATCAGATGTTGGATGGTTTCCTTTCGCAGCAGTAATATTTCTAAACTTCCAGCCCAACTGGATTCCTGTAACCTAGGAGCTATGCCACTATAAAGCGGGAAGCATTTATAGAGGATTGTTGCTGTCCCGCCTTGAAATCCTAGCAGGATTACTTTCCTTGTTGAAAAACACCAGGCTGCTTTTATATAACAGTTTATTCCTTATGCCTCACCCTCCCAATTTGCCCAGGGGGAAAATATCTTTCTTTGAGGAGTAAACTCAAGACCCCCAAATGAATTCTCAAGTTATAATGCGAGTGAGGCGGCCCCTTGCTCAGAGGAAGAGAACTTTTTAGAAACTGGGAGGGCAGATCTCAGCACTATTTTTATCTTCCGAAAAGCCACGGGGAGCAGCAGAGAAATGCGGAGGAAACACGAGGAAGAGCAAAAAAACACAAAAGACCCAAGAGGAAATGAAGTTTTATTTTGCACCTCTTCCTTAAATATTTCTGAAACAGAATCCCAAAAGGAACAAACCATTTCATCCTTCCAAATTTATTTCATTTATAAGCTTTCTTATACTCCCCTTTGCCGTTAAAAGTCCCCAGAGTGGTGTTACAGCAATATAGGTTATGCAGCATCATGTTAAAACAACAGCTTCGATTCGCAAGGAGTTTAATGAATTGAAAAGTTCCCATCCCCTCACAGCATTAGCGTTGCCAGGGGTTGGACTAGATGGCCCTTTGGGTCCCTTCCATCTCTATAATTCTGTGATTTCAGCCATCTGCATTTCAGCAGCCTGTTGGGAGCCCTCCTGAATAATGTCCTGATTTACACGTAACACTAAACCATGGTTTGCTTAAACCACAGTTTGTTTAATAAGCAGCAAGCTGAAACAAGTTGTCTGACAGACGAGAGACAGCAACAAACCATGGCTTCAGAGCAGAGTTTGTTGGCAATAAACAAACCATAGTTAAGTTGCTGGGCGGATAACACCATCCGTAAAGTTTATTAAAGCACTAAACCAGGTTTGAGGAAGCTTTGGCCTTCCAGAACGACTACTCCCATCACCCCTGGCTTGCTGGGGCTTATGGGAGTCGTAGTTCAGCAAAATCTGTAAGGCTAAAGGTTCCCCAAACCTGTACTAAGCCATGGTTTAATAAACCATGGTTGAACAGGCCATGGTTTAGTGTTCACTGCTAACCAGGGTAAGATGGGGCTGCTGCGAACTTCCTTGGCTTAGCATTGTAAGCCCTACAAACACCTATGCTGTTTGTCTCCACCATCTGGTATTCAAAGATAAACAGCCTATGCACATGGAGGCTCCATTTGCTATCATGGCTAATAAACAGAAACCCCCTTATGAAGAAAGGTTGCAGCAACTGGGACTCTCAAGTGAGCAGAAAGGTGAGAGACAGGCGACAGGACTGAAGTTGACAAAATGATGCATGGCAAGGAGAAATTAGATTGAGAAAACTTCCCTTCTCTCTCTCATTACACTAGATCTTAGGGACATCCAATGAGGCTGAATGTACCATATTTTTCACTCTATAAGACGCACCAGACCACAAGACGCACCTAATTTTTGGAGGAGGAAAACAATATTCTGAATCTCAGTAGCCAGAACAGCAAGAGGGATCGCTGCGCAGTGAAAGCAGCAATCCCTCTTGCTGTTCTGGCTTCTGTGATAGCTGTGCAGCCTGCATTCGCTCCATAAGACGCACACACATTTCCCCTTACTTTTTAGGAGGGAAAAAGTGAGTCTTATAGAGCAAAAAATACGGTATTTTGCGTTTTTTTATCTTGTAGTTTTATGCTGTGAACTGCCCTGAGATCTGGGGACGAAGGGCGGCATACAAATTTAATAAATAATAGTAATAATAAATAAAATTCTTGGAGGAGAGGGCTATCAGCTGCTACTAGCGATGCCCTGCCTCCACAGTCAGAGGAAGTGCTTCTGGATCTCAGCTGCTGGAAACTGCAGGAGGAGAAAGGGCTCCTGAGGTTGGATCCTGCTTTTGAGTGCCCCACAGGTATTTGGGTGGCCACTGTGAGGACCATATACTGGACCAGATGGGCCAGGGGCTTACCCAGCAGAGCTATTGTTGTTCTTATGCTATTAATGTTAATATTATTAATATTAATATCTACATGGTGCCTAGGGAACAACTTGCACCTTACTATCAGCAAGACAAAGGAGATGGTGTTGGGCGTTCGGAGGAAGAGAGGAGAACTAGCCCCGCTGTACATGAGGGAGGGCTGTGTGGAGAGAGTCTCTTCCTTTGAATTCCTAGGAGTTTATCTCAGTGAAGACTTTACTTGGAAGATCAATACAACCCAGGTGTTTAAGAAAGCCCAACACAGACTCCACCTCCTCAGAGTATTGCGGAAGAACGATGTCAACCAACATTTGATGATCTCCTTCTACCGGTCCACAATAGAATGTGTCCTTTCCTACTGCATCACGGTGTGGTACACTGGTTTGACATCAACTGATAGGAAGTGCCTACAGAGGGTGGTGAATACAGAACAAGATATTATGGGCTGTCCCGTGAATCCGCTGGATGAAATAGTGGAAGAACGTTGCCTCAGGAGATGATTTACACCCTGGCCAGCACTTTCTTGATCTCCTGCCCTCGGGCAGAAGATATAGAAGCACGATTAGTCGCACCAACAGGGTAAAGAACAGCTTCTATCCGTGGGCTGTTAGGCTGCTGAATGAAAAGATAACAACAGGGCAGCTGACTTTCGGGTTTGGTGGGTGTGCGGCAGTAAACGAGGGGAATTAAGACTAGGAGAGCTGAGTGGGGGGTGCTCGTGTAACCTCACTGTATACAAGTTGTACAAGTGACAATAAAGTCTTTCAATTTCAATTTCAATTCAATTCAATTAAAAGACCCAACCTCTCAGAAGCTAACGTCTCCACATTCTGCCTCCTCTCTGCTTTCCACACTTACTGGCCATTTTGTGCATAGTTTGCACTAGTAAATTATGCCTCTACCTGCTTCAGGTAAGAGCATCTTCCTTCTGGATTGGAAGATGTTGATTTCAGTGCGTAGATGACAAAGCTAATGGTTCATATAAGATAACGCAAGCTAATACGGATCTTATCACCTTGACCAACGACCAAACACAGTTTTACTGACATATAGCATCTGAAGTCAAAGCAAACAGGAGGGAGAAAACCCCTCGAAGATAAATATCCAATTGCATTCAACAGCCATTGATAAAGTGTGCATCATGTTCTTTGCATTGGCCCCGGCCTTCATACGAGAGAAGAAACGCGCAAAGATGACACTTTTGGTCACAGAGTGTTTTGCAAACAAATAATGGTTCCTTGGGGAGATAATTTTCCCTCGCTCTCAGTGCAACGTAAGGTCGACCCATCTAAGCATCAGAGCAACTGCTTTGCATGCAAAATCCCCCAAATTCAATCTTAGGCATCTCCAGGTGAGGATGGAAAAGACCCCTGCCTGAAATCCGGAAGAGAAAATTCCAGGAAGGAAAGACAATGATGAGTCACATGGACCAATGATCTGATGTTGTCTCCAATCTGAACAGTCTCCAATGTTGCCAGCCGAGTGTTTCCTGGTGAACAGTTAGGATGGATGGCCATCTGTCAGGAAGTCGAAACAAAACAAAAAAATTCCTTCCAGTAGCCCCTTAGAGACCAACTAAGTTTGTTATTGGTATGAGCTTTTGTTTGCATGCACACTTCTTCAGTTACACTGAAACAGAAGTCACCGGACCCTTATATATCGTGAGAGGGTGGTGGGAATGGGTGATTGGCTGATAGGTGTGGTAAACCAGCTGACGACTGTTAACGATTGCAATTGGTCTTACAGGAAAAAGCAAGGGGTGAGATGGCCAAAAATAGCTTTATCATGTATAATGAGATAAGACTCCAATGTCTCTATTCAGACCAGGTCTCTCCATGGTTTTAAGTTTGGTAATAAGTTGCAATTCAGCAACTTCTCTTTCCAGTCTATTTCTGAAATTCTTTTGTAATATGACAGCTACTTTTGAGATCTTGTATAGAATGTCCTGGGAGGTTGAAGTCTTCTCCTACTGGTTTCTCTGTCTTGTGATTCCTGATGTCAGATTTATGTCCATTTTAAAAATTTTGTTTCGACTACGGCAGACCAGCACGGCTACCTACCTATGCCAGGAAGTCTTTAGCTGTGATTCCCCCATGGCAGAACATTGGAGTAGAGTAGGATTCCTAAAAGTCCCTTCAAACTCTACAGGTCTAGGATGGAGTCATTTCAGACAATCACCCTAGAGAAATGCAGGACAGCGCATACTTTGATGTCCACCAGGCATGCCAACATGGGAATGGAGAATTCCAGCCATTCTCCTGGAATTACCCTGAGGAACTGTCCAGAGATGGACTTTCAAACTTCTTCTCCAAAAGCAGGAGACCGTTCACTGCCTGCAAATGCCAGCCTGTTCGACGGGCTTTGGTTTGGCAAAGGGAGGCCTCTGCCTGTCCGTAGTTCGTGGTTTTAGGGGCACCCGGCAGCAGAGGACAGAGCGTATCACCCTCAGGATGGGGGGCCGGAGGATGGCAAACACCCAGGGGTCAATGATGGAGTTGAAGGACAGGAACCGCATTGCCTGAAGGTCTTCCTTGTAATCCACACCCGGGTCAAAATGGTTCATAAAGGCACGGACCTGGAAAGAAAGAAGAATAACAACACACTGTTTAGCAAAAGTAGAGACATCACCTTTCCCACAAAGGTCTGTATAGTAAAAGCTATGGTTTTCCCAGTAGTGATGTATGGAAGTGAGAGTTGGACCATCAAGAAGGCTGATTGCCAAAGAATTGATGCTTTTGAATTATGGTGCTGGAGGAGACTCTTGAGAGTCCCATGGACTGCAAGAAGATCCAACCTCTCCATTCTGAAGGAAATCAGCCCTGAGTGCTCACTGGAAGGACAGATCCTGAAGCTGAGGCTCCAAGACTTTGGCCACCTCATGAGAAGAGAAGACTCCCTGGAAAAGACCCTGATGTTGGGGAAGATGGAGGGCACAAGGAGAAGGGGGCAACAGAGGACGAGATGGTTGGACAGTGTTCTCGAAGCTACCAGCATGAGTTTGACCAAGTTGCGGGAGGCAGTGGAAGACAGGAGTGCCTGGCGTGGTCTGGTCCAGGGGGTCACGAAGAGTCGGACATGACTAAACAACTAAACAGCAATAGCAGTTTAGCAATTGTATAGCGCACGAGGCTTAAAATGTTATGGGCTTTATTTTATAGAATTTATACGCCATGTGATTGGTAAAAACAGCAACTCCCTCAGAGTGGTTTACAAGGAGAACAAAACAATGACATCGTCAGTAAAAAACAAGTCCTTAAAACATTCAGGAGGAACAAAACCCCAGCAATAAACTGAAAACAGATTGAATGTCAGAAGCAAGCTAGCAGTAAATCACACCATGCACATCGGAGTTAACTCTTGATTGGCAAAAATACCATCTGCCAGGACCTGGCAGAGTCTCAGGCCTAATGAGTACAGCAACTCCATCCCGGTAGGTCTTGCCCCCATGAAGCAGTTGCTGAGACTGAAGGTCCCCACAGCTGCCTAAGTCATCTCCTCTCCAGGGTTTTTTCCAAGCAACTGGAGACTGTGCCTGCATTCCAGCCTTTGCTCCTTGCTCTTCATGCCTCTTCTGGCCCTGGGAGACAAGGGGGAAGTTTGTCACAGCAGGAGGGGAAGACACCTGTGACTCTTCACCAGCCTAACTCATCTCTGCCTCTCTCTTTTTTAGAAATAATTTTTATTCTTTTTCAATTACAAAAACCCAATATAAGCCTTATTATATCAATACCGAATTGCAATACCAATTTGAATACAAGTCAATCAAATAGCCAACTATTAAATTTAGGTGGCTCCCTGCATGCTAGCCTTCAAGGTTTAATAATTCCCTTTAATTACGATCCAATCTTAATAAGAATCCCTTATACCACAGCTACAATGTTTTAATTTCAATTCGTATTAGCACATTTAATCATTTATGTGTCCGCTAGTGAAGTTCTCCTTTCTTCTTCCTGTGTGAGGTATTTATTTTAATCAATTATTCCTTTGCGTCTTTGCCAAATAGTATGTCCACCTTGGTTATTCCTGGTCTCTATCATGCCTTGTGTCTTTTTGTCTCAGTGCCATTCTAGAGCAGGCATGGCCAAACCTGGCCCTCCAGATGTTTTGGGACTACAATTCCCATCATCCCTGACCACTGGTCCTGTTAGCTAGGGATGATGGGAGTTGTAGTCCCAAAACATCTGGAGGGCCGAGTTTGGCCATGCCTGTTCTAGAGAGATCTCTCTTTTTTTGTTTTCCAGCCCCTCTGGCTGCAGTTGTAAAATCCCACCCATCTCTGCCTCTTGACCTCCCTTGTCCCACTTGCCTGTTTCAGCTTCTGCCTCCGATTCTGGACTTCTCTCTGCCATAGACTCTCCCAGCTCACCAAGTCCTGTTACTGCTTCAGCTTCCCACATCTTCTCTTCCCAGTCTTCTCCCTGTGTCCACTCATTGTTGCCCCACCACCAATCCCTGGGCTCTGAGCCTTCTTTCCTTGGAGGTTCCCCAACTGGTCCCTTCCACCATTCCTCTGCGTCCAGCCAGTCCAAGACATTGAAACATATATATCAACGTTCTACATGGAATGTCAAATTATCACTTCCACAGGAGGCAGTGATGGTTAGTGGCTGAGATGGCCTGGGACTCGGGCTCGGACTTGGAACCAGAGGAGTCTCAGTCCGCAACGGATCCTTTGCCTCAGGCATCACCTGAACCAAGTCCAGGGCCTGATCCTGAAGAGTCCCAGTCTGCAAAGTTTCCCCTGCAACAAACACCAGCTGGGCCGAGTCAGGGGCCTGAGCCTGCCCTGGCTCCAGATGTGGGGATGACCTCGTTGCCTCCAGCTGGGCCATCACTTACAGCTGCTCCACTACCAGTTGGGTCAGGGGAGGCTGAGGCGGCCCCTGGGTCTAGTAACCCACCGACATCTCCCGAGCTGCAGAGACTGAGGTCTGGGAGAAGGAGAGACCTGAGTACTCGCAGGAGGAGTGTTAACCTTCAGGCGAAACAGGGAGGTGAGTCGCCGGGGGATCAGGACTGGCCGCTACCCCGACAAAGATAAAAGGCTGTCGGACTCTGCCACAGGTTGCGGGAGCAACATTGCTGTATGCCAGATCCTGCCTGAGATCCTGTACCTGCCCTTGCCTGGTTTTCTGCCTAGTGTCTTGCCTTGGCCCTGTCAGACTGACGCCTAGCAGAACCTTTGGATTCTGGACCGGCCCTGGACAGCGTTGCACGGGTTATCCCCGGGCCCAGCACAGTGGCTGCTAGCCATGACAGCAATGTCCTGTCTCCACTTTTGGAGACAGCAATGTTTGTGAATGTTTAGTCGTTTAGTGGTGTCCACCTCTTCGTGACCCCATGGACCAGAGCATGCCAGGCACTTCTGTCTTCCACTGCCTCCCGCAGTTTGGTCAAACTCATGTTTGTAGCTTCGAGAACACTGTCCAACCATCTCATCCTCTGTCGTCCCCTTCTCCTTGTGCCCTCCATCTTTCCCAACATCAGGGTCTTTTCCAGGGAGTCTTCTCTTCTCATGAGGTGGCCAAAGTATTGGAGCCTCAGCTTCAGGATCTGTCCTTCCAGTGAGCACTCAGGGCTGATTTCCTTCAGAATGGAGAGGTTTGTTCTTCTTGCAGTCCATGGGACTCTCAAGTGTTCCCTCCAGCACCATAATTCAGTCGCAAAAAGCCGGCCACTATGAGAACTAGATGGGCCCTTGGCCTGATCCAGCGGGCTCTTATGTTCTCATGCCTGGCTAGGCTTGTCTGAACAAAAATGTTTTCAGCAGCTGCTGTAAAGAGTACAGTGAAGCCCTGATGTCAAAACTTCACAGGGCAGCGGAGAAGGACAATAGCACGCCCAGGAATATTCGTTAAACGGAGGAGGCATGTTGGGATCTGCTTTTGAACCTCAAGCGTTTTACGGGTGGAAAAGGCTGCAGAGAATTACGTCAGCCCCCCTAATACAGGAAACGCTTCAAAGGGTGCTCTGACTGTGTGGACTTAACTGCATTGCAGCAGCAAGAAGGTTCTTTATAAGGCTGGAGCAGAACACAGGAAATTGTTGAGGGTCTGGCTCACAGTCCAGGGTGAATTTGTGGCTGTGGTTTTGCCTCCAGGCCTACGCCAACCCTCCCTTTTCAGCCTCTGAGTCTCCCTTCGCTGCTCCTTCCCACTTCTTTTTTAAAATAAATTTATTTTTGCTTTTCAGGTTTATACATTTCCACTAACTTGACAATCATTTTAACATTTCAAAACTTGACTTCCTTTCCCCCCTTTCTGCAGTTCCTTAAATGTATTTTTCATAACTTCTGCATATCCAAATTACCATATTTTTTGCTCTATAAGACTCACTTTTTCCCTCCTAAAAAGTAAGGGGAAATGTGTGTGCGTCTTATGGAGCGAATGCAGGCTGCACAGCGATCCCTCTTGCTGTTCTGGCTTCTGGGATACAGAATTTTTTTCCCCTTGTTTTCCTCCTCCAAAAACTAGGTGCGTTTTGTGGTCTGGTGCGTCTTACAGAGCGAAAAATACGGTAACTTAATTTGCTCATTTAATTTTCATCTGTTTTAAATATATGCTCGTATAAAACCGCAGGCTATGACAATAATCCTGCCATTGTTCTTATCTGTTTACAATTTATCTGTAAATATTCAATAAACCAATTCCATTCTTTTATATAAAAAAGTTTGTTATCTTGATTTCTTATTCTTCGGGTAAGTTTTGCAATTTCTGCATATTCCATAAGTTTTTGTATCCATTCTTCCTTTGCTGGGACTTCTGCTTCTTTCCATTTTGGGGCAAGTATCATTCTTGCTGCTTTAGTAGAATACATAAATAAATGTCTATACTATTTAGGTAGTTCTGTCCCTATAATTCTCAAAAGAAAAGCTTCTGGAGGTTTTTGTGTGTGTTTTTTTACAAGCGTTATTTTAGACATCCTTTTCAATTCATTATGTATCATTTCCCAGTAAGCTTTCTCTCTCTCTTTGGTGATCCCTCATAGCCGAGTAAGATTGTCTTCCATAAACACGGTTTTAGCAATGAGTCCGTAAGCGACTGTGGAGGCCAATTCTGGACCCACACGTCCTTCCACAGTGGGGTCAGTGGTTTCCGGGCAGGAGTTGATCATGGTGTGGATTTGCCAAGCGTGCCTTCCTCTTAGCACGTAACCCTTGTGTCTGGAGCATAGCTGTCAACTTACAGATTTGAAAATAAGGGACCAGTAGCCTCGAAAATAAGGGATCAGCAGCCAAAATAAGGGATTTTCGAACACAGGTATGTTCAACTTCTGAGCCCCTCCGAGCCAAAAGCAGAAAGCCCAGCCAGCAGCCAAACAAAGCCTCAAGCGGTGGTTCCCACAGCGCAGCAACCCGGCAAAGGGGATGCAGCAAGGAAAACCACCGTCACCTCTCCGCTGGGAAGCGCTGAGCAAAGGCGAGTCCCCAGGCAACGCAGCCGATTTGATCGGCACAAGGCATGCAAGCTCCACCCCCCAGTCGTTCTTAGACTCTTTATTGGGTGAGCAACGCAGCCAAGCAACACAGTTGGAGCCTCCCTCCTCCCTGGCCGGCAGGGAGGGAGGGAGGGAGAGGAGCTGCTTCCTTTGAAACACAGGAAATTTAAGGGATATCATCAATAAGGGACAGCAGCGGGACACAGCACTGGGATAAAGGACTTTCCCGCCAAATAAGGGATGGTTGACAGCTATGGTCTGGAGTTCAAGTATCTTCAAAGCCCATGACACCTTTGGTCAAGGCTGTTCTCCAACTGGAGCGCTCGCAGGCCAGTGCTTCCCAGTTGTCAGTGTTTATACTACATTTTTTAAGATTTGCCTTTAGGAAGTCTTTAAACCTCTTTTGTTGACCACCAGCATGACGCTTTCCATTTTTAAGTTTGGAATAGAGTACAGTGGTACCTCGGGTTACAGACACTTCAGGTTACAGATGCTTCAGGTTACAGACTCCGCTAACCCAGAAATAGTACCTCGGGTTAAGAACTTTGCTTCAGGATGAGAACAGAAATCGCATGGCAGCAGCGGGAGGCCCCATTAGCTAAAGTGGTACCTCAGGTTAAGAACAGTTTCAGGTTAAGAATGGACCTATAGAACGAATTAAGTTCTTAACCCGAGGTACCACTGTACTGTTTCCGATAGTGGAAATGGACATATTCACCTTTCGTGGGGTTTATCGGGGACATAATCCAAGATCATCTTCTACATGCAGAACAGAGGCTTCACCACTGAATTCAGATCATCCCACAAAGCAATCATGCTACGTGGTACATGATCTTTGTGAGGTTCCAAAATGACCTGCAGCACTCACTTGTCACAAAGTGTAGTGCTGGTGACTAGTTTAAATAGTTTCTTCTTTTATGTAAACAGCAGATGGAAAATTGGAAGTTCCCCTTTTGCATTATTATTATTTTTGCTCATGTTTCTTTCCTTCTGCTTTCTTTCTCACTCTCTCTTTCCTCCCTTTATCTCTATAGCCCCTTTCTTTTCTTCTTCCGTTTTTCTCCTTTGTTTTGTACCTTTCGTGGCTGCAATTTTACTGGGAAATCTCAATAAAAAAATTGTATTTTTTAAAAAATGGGCAGGGGCTACCATGCCAAAAGATCAAGTGCCTAACAGGTCCCTGTGAGAGTGCCTTTTCTGCAGATCGAAGCAGCGGAATGAACATGCATGGATGGGGTAAGGCGATACTCAGTAGAGCTTACTCCCAGGGAAGTGTCTTGCACAGCCACCTTCAAAATGATGCACACTAGACAAATATCCGTATAGTTAAAGCTATGGTTTTCCCAGTAGTGTTGTATGGAAGTGAGAGCTGGACCATAAAGAAGGCTGATCGCCGAAGAATTGATGCTTTTGAATTATGGTGCTGGAGGAGACTCTTGAGAGTCCCATGGACTGCAAGAAGAACAAACCTCTCCATTCTGAAGGAAATCAGCCCTGAGTGCTCACTGGAAGGACAGATCCTGAAGCTGAGGCTCCAAGACTTTGGCCACCTCATGAGAAGAGAAGACTCCCTGGAAAAGACCCTGATGCAGGGAAAGATGGAGGGCACAAGGAGAAGGGGACGACAGAGGACGAGATGGTGGGACAGTGTTCTCGAAGCTACCAGCATGAGTTTGACCAAACTGTGGGAGGCAGTGGAAGACAGGAGGGCCTGGCGTGCTCTGGTCCAGGGGGTCACGAAGAGTCGGACACGACTAAACAAAAACAGACAAAGATGTGCCACTGGTCTCATTTTGCAGCATGCACCAGCTGCTAGGAGTCACAAGCTGGGAAGATACGCTCTTTTGATCAGACCCTGCTTGCAAGTTTCTCATGGGGCAGCTGACTGGCCACCATGAGAACTGCATGCTGTACTAGATGGGAGTTTGGCCTGGTCCAGCTGGACTTAAGTGCTATGCATCATTTGTCTTATTTTGCTATTTCTTGGGAAAGGAAGGAGTTATGCAAGACTCTGAGCAACGCTACCCCCCCGCCCCCACCTAACCACCAGAATTCTTACTGGCTTGTGAAGTGTCAGGCAGCGTCAGCCAGAAACTTACTTTTGTATCTAAATAATCTGTAATGAATTGGGGGGGGGGGATGTTTAAAATTCACTTTTCCAAAAAACAACAACCAGAGTCCTTTCTATTGGGGATAATTCAGAATGAAATTCCCAGGTGTCAAAAAAGGTTATTTATGTATGCTACTACTGTGGCCCGTGTTTCGTTAGCCCCCAAATGGAAAATGAGCAGAAGAAGAAGAAGAAGAGTTTGGATTTGATATCCCGCCTTTCACTCCCTTTAAGGAGTCTCAAAGCGGCTAACATTCTCCTTTCCCTTCCTCCCCCACAACAAACACTCTGTGAGGTGAGTGGGGCTGAGAGATTTCAGAGAAGTGTGAGTAGCCCAAGGTCACCCAGCAGCTGCATGTGGAGAAGCGGAGACTCAAACCCGGTTCCCCAGATTACGAGACTACCGCTCTTAACCACTACACCACACTGGCTCTCATGGGAGCAAGGTCCCAACCAAAAAAGAACGGTGATTTAAGATGACAGAATATGCACAACTCACAGACTTAACATATAGAATAACAGAACAAGAAGAACGTATGTTTAAAGAAGATTGGAAAATGTTTATTGAATATATGGAGGGGGGAATTGTGTACACCTGAAAACGTTGGCAGCATTAAGATAAATTCAACAGTGTAAATTAGGTTTGATGGATGCATTTGTGGAATATTGAATGGTTTAGTTTTTGTAAAATATGCAGGAATCTATGATACGCAAAATGGACCATGGAAGGAAAAGAAGGGAAGTCATTGATATTTTAAGGATGTTAAAATGAGTATTTTAAATTGTGTAACAGAAAATTTAATTTTAAAATTATATATGTAAAAAGAAACTTAATTTTGGTTTTATAATTTTATTTTACTTATTGTTTTTATTATTAAATTTATATACCGCCCGTCATTAAAAGGGCGGCTCACAGAATAAAATACAATACACAAGAAAGTAATTAAACCCAAATAACAAAACAATACCCCCCCTCCTTCTGAGAATTCACAGAAATAATTCTGAGATTTGCAGGAATCTCCATTCATTATGGCACCCTCCCCTCCCCTCTGCAGAATCGTGGCGTTCAGGAAGCCCTGGAAGCAATAAGACCTGCAAAACTCCTCATGTATCCATGCCTCAGTTTATTCACCATTCAAAACAGGGATGGGAAAACTGTGTCCTTCCAGACTGTTGTATCCCTGAACATTGCCCAGTGCTGGCTGGAGCTGATGGGAGTTTGGGCTCCAACGGCAGCCATCATGGCTAGTAGCCTTTGATAGCCCTCTCTGCCACCATGGTTTGGAAGAACCTGTTGTAGGGCAGAGTCAGTGTGGCATAATGGTTAGAGTATGGGTCAGCAAACTAAGGTCCACGGGCTGGATCAGGCCCAATTGCCTTCTGGCTGCAGCCCACGGACGGTCCGGGAATTGCCAGCAAGCACGCATTATTTCCCTCTCCCTCCCTCTCCTTCACATGGCGCCGCCGGCTGCGCCTCCTCCCTCCCTCCCAGCTTCTCCCTGTGCCTTCCTCTTAGCACGTTTCTCCCTTGTGTCCTGAGTTCGAGTGTCTTCAAAGCCCATGACACCTTTGGTAAAGGCTGTTCTCCAACTGGAGCGCTCACAGGCCAGTGTTTCCCAATTGTTAGTGTTTATACTACATTTTTTTTAGTTTTGCCTTGAGAAAGTCTTTAAACCTCTTTTGTTGACCACCAGCATGACGCTTTCCATTTTTAAGTTCGGAATAGAGTACAGTGGTACCTCGGGTTACAGACGCTTCAGGTTACAGACTCCGCTAACCCAGAAATAGTACCTCGAGTTAAGAACTTTGCTTCAGGATGAGAACAGAAATTGCACGGTGGCGGGAGGCCCCATTAGCTAAAGTGGTACCTCAGGTTAAGAACCCTTTCAGGTTAAGAATGAACCTCCAGAACGAATTAAGTTCTTAACCCGAGGTACCACTGTACTGTTTCCGACAGTGGAAATGGACATATTCACCTGTCATGGGGTATATCAGGGACAGAGCCCAAGATCTGTTTCTACATGCAGAACAGATGCTTCACCACTGAATTCAGATCTCCTTGCAAAGTAATCATGCTACGTGGTACATGATCTTTGTAAGGTTCCAAAAGTGACCTGCAGCACTCACTTGTCACAAAGTTTGGAATAGAGTAGTTGCTTTGGAAGACGATCATCAGGCATCCGCACAACATGACCAGTCCAGCAAAGTTGATGTTGAAGAATCATTGCTTCAACACTGGTGATCTATTATTAGCCCTCTGTTATGTGCTGAGTTGAATAGGATCCAAAAAGCAGCAGTCTGATTGGTCCTAGAACAATGGGGTCCAGAATGCAGCAGTCTGATTGGTCCTAGAACAATGGGGTCCAGAATGCAGCAGTCTGATTGGTCCTAGAACAATAGGGTCCAGAAGGCAGCAGTCTGATTGGTCCTAGAACAATGCAGCAGTCTGATTGGTCCACAGGAGCCACCCAATCCAGCTCCAGGTGGAAGTGAATCTGCAACCTGATTGGCCTACAGGAGAATCCCAGAATTAGCCAATCAGGTGCGACCCATTGTGTAAATAATGTATATAAAGCAGCTATTTTGGGGGAACTTTCATTCCTCACTACTATGAGCTGAATAGAGAGCATGAAATCCACACTCGACTCCGAGTATATTTCACCCTCCTTTCAATGTTTTATATTCCTCCCCCGAAAGTAATGGGGGCACGCATGAACTAAATCACTGGAATCCCAGGCAGCATAGGATTTCTGCTTGCGTAACGAGACTTCCGCTCATCTCTCTCCCTTCGCCTTGCACCCTCCCCCAAAATCTGCTTCCGAGTGTAGTGGGAGCCCCCAAAGCAGATTTAGGGGAGGAGAAGGTCCCACTGGGAAAGCGGGAATTCTCACACGCAGACTCAGGACGGCGACTTATCACTGTGCTAAATACCAGCTGAGAAAGTCCCAGGCAGTCCAGGACGAAAGAACACACAACTGCAGCTTCCCCTTTCTGACCCGGCCCATTGCAGATCTCCCAGCTGCACCTTCTCCAGTTATGACGCAGCCGGGGGGGCGGGGGGGGGGGCAAATGAAGTGGAGAAGATGTTTCAAGGCTGTTGAGACCCAGAGCTAAATACTGGGGGCCAACAGCCGAATGTCAATATCCTGTTATAATAAACTTTGGGATGAGACTGTAAGGACAGAAAGAGACAAGAGAGAGAGAAATATCTAAATTAATGGTTCTTATTAATGGTTCTTATTAGCCCGAGTAGCACCGAGTTAAAAACAAAAGAGGAATGTAAATGGGTAAAATGGATGGTAACTGCAGCCACTCAGACCTGCGCATGGGGCAAGAGGAGGTAGTGTGAACCAGCCCAAAGTTTCTCCTCGTCATATATATTGACTCAGCATTTGCTTCTGGCTTTTCCATGTGTGGTATTTTCATTTTGTAAAAAGCCGCCCTTTGGCTAATTTGAGCTGGCTGCTGTGCTATTGCTAGCAGCTCCCTGGGATTTCAGCCTTGTTTACACAGTTGGCTTGCTCATCTCATGCCGTAAAAACTAACGCATATAAACAGAAAGCCATTTAAATGTTTTGCATTCTATTGCACTTTTTAAGAGTTTCCCCTTTTTATGCCGCGAGAGGCTGGAAAGAGTCCCGAAGGTGGATTGAACATTACAGATTGTATCCACCTAACCACCCCTGGAATACCGGGCAATCTTTGTGTTATTGTTGTCATCCATCCGTCTCGAGAGACAATGGGGGTGAGCCTCCGGGGGTGAAGTCAAACTTCTGTGTTAGCAGGTCCAAAGGGACACCCCCCCCCCCGGGGCGCAAGCCTGGGCAGTGTGTCTGGAGGTCCTGAACTACCCAGACGACAAGACCGGCCTTGCTGGCGGGGACCAAAGGAAAGTAGAGCAAGACGTTTGGCACCAGTTTGGCTGCAGGAGTTGCTGGAAGGAGGCTGTTGCAGAAATTTATGTATAGGTTGCTGGGGGGGGTGTTACCCCTCCAGCAGATATCACAGGCAAAGGCACAGCCCTCTTCATGTCTTTATCTGCTCCACACCTGATATTCTGTGAAATGGACGCATGGGCCAAATAGGGGTGTTGCAGGAATTTATGTATAGGTTGGGGGGGGGGTTGCCCCTCCAGCAGATACCATGCACATGCAGCCCACCACCAAAACCAGCACAATCGCTTTTGTGACTTTTGTGATTTGTCCCCACAAAACACTTCATCACAGTTTCTTCCTATCTATTCAAAGGGCCTTTGCTGCACAATACCAAATGTAAGAATTCACTGATAAATGTATCTATGTACTGGCTCACTGGGAAAACTTCAGAAATTCATCTAGACATGTGAGCTCAGCTACTCAGCAGCCCCTCTGCCTGAGGGATAATCCCTGGCATCCTGATACCTGAGTGCCAGACAGGTAGCCATTCCAGAAATAACAAACCCAGATGAAGACAAAAGGGTGTGATTCACTTGGCTGGGAAACAGGGAAATGTAAAGATCTCTTTTGTTCCACTTGATGGGTGTTTGGTGGAGGGCAAGGGGAACCACAGGGCAGGGTCCAGGATGCTCAGATTACTGCTACAGGACCTCCCCTTTCATGATGTAACCATGATGTATGAGTGATGTCGTTTGGGGGGGTGTAACATGGGGATTAGCAGCTAATAAAAGTTGGGGGGCTCTTTTGTTCGGGGCTTCCATCTTGTTCCACCTTGTGGGAGTCCTGTCGCGACAGTCTTCAATCAAGACCAAGCCTACTGGCTGCTGTTTTGCTCTGATATTCCTGGCTGGTGTCCTTGTTTTTTGTCCAAGGGAGCCCTCAGATTTCTCCATTAACAAAGTGTACAAGGAGTCATCAAACCACCTTAGGGACTCCACTCCAGATTTGTGTGAGGTTTACTCCCGAGCCTCTTCATTTTATTTTATTTTTTGTTAAACAATTTTCATGAATTTTCAATTACAAAAATCCAATATAAGCCTTATTATATTAATTCCAAATTGCAGTACAAATTCAAGTACAAATCAATCATAAAGCCAATTATAAAAATTTATATGCCCCCCCCCCGCCTGCTGTACTTCAAGGTCTGTTGATTCCCTTTCACCCTGCTTCCGATCTATTACTCAATCCAATTACAATCCACTCTTGATAAAATCCCTTGTACCCCAGCTACAACGATTGACTTCAGTTCGTATTAAGACATTTAGCAATTTGTAAATCCGCGAAGGAAGTTTTCCTTTCTTCTTCCTGCATGAGGTTTTAATTTCCATCCACTGTTCCTTAGCCTCTTCATTATTGACAATATGAATGAACCAATAAAATTGACGATATTGGACCGCTCAGTGGATAGCCCTACCGTCCTACTACGGTGACCGTGTTTGCTCTATCATTGCGGGAGTTCTTAAGTCTATTCCTTCCCTCACCCCCGTCCACTGACACACCAGGGGTTCAAATTGCTCACCCAGCCCTCATTTCAGGATCACAGTTCTATCTAGCTTCATCTTTGCTTCTGCCCAAGCCCCCTTGTGCTTTCCAACGACTAAAGTTGGCAGATTGGGAAAGGTTATGGAAAGCAGACTTGAAATTTATGGCATGTTGTAGGTATGCTGAAAGAAAACTACAGCAGTACCTTGGGTTACAGACGCTTCAGGTTACAGACTCCACAAACCTAGAAATAGTACCTCGGGTTAAGAACTTTGCTTCAGGATGAGAACAGAAATCGGGCTCCGGTGGCGCGGTGGCGGCAGGAGGCCCCATTAGCTAAAGTGGTACCTCAGGTTAAGAACAGTTTCAGGTTAAGAACGGACCTCCAGAATGAATTAATCTCTTAACCCGAGTTACCACTGTATATGAAAATGATGTACCAGTGGTATTTGACTCCTAGGATGCAGGTGGCGCTGTGGTCTAAACCACTGAGCCTCTTGGGCTTGCTGATCAGAAGGTTGGCGGTTTGAATCCCCGCAACAGGGTGAGCTCCCGTTGCTCAGTCCCAGCTCCTGCCAACCTAGCAGTTCAAAAGCACGTCAAAGTGCAAGTAGATAAATAGGTACCGTTCTGGTGGGAAGGTAAACGACGTTTCTGTGTGCTGCTCTGGTTTCGCCAGAAGCAACTCAGTCATGCTGGCCACATGACCCAGAAAAACTGTCTGCGGACAAATGCCAGCTCCCTCGGCCAGTAAAGCGAGATGAGCGCAGCAACCCTAGAGTCATCTGCGACTGGACTTAACTGTCAGGGGTCCTTTACCTTTTAAGCTAGCAAACAGGTCAATAGGACAAGTACAAACACCTGCTGGAAATGTAAAGAAAAAGAAGGTACCTTCTATCATATGTGATGGACCTGTAAGGAACTAAAAGCTTTCTGGGAGATGATATACTGTACAGTGGGCGCTCGGGTTGCGAACATGATCTGTGCAGGATGCACATTCGCAACCCGCAGCATTCGCAACCCGTGTCTGCGCACGGGCAAGTTGCAATTCGGCGCTTCTGCGCATGCGCAAAGCGCGATTTAGCGCTACTGCGCATGCGAGACTGCCGAAACCCGGAAGTAACCCATTCTGGTACTTCTGGGTTTCGGTGGTCCGCAACCCAAAAAAACACAACCTGAAGCAGCTGTAACCCGTGGTATGACTGTATAATGAAATGAAAAGAAAATGTGTAAAATAACCTTTGTTTAAAAACCCCAGAAGCTTTCTTTTTAGGAATTACAGGTACTGACATCCCAAAGGAGCAGAAAAGACTTTTCATGTATGGAACAATAGCTGCTCAGGTGCTACTAGCCCAGAGACAGAAAAAAGACAAAATCCCTAACAGAGAGGAATGGGAAGCTATGATGCTTTGCCGAAATGGCAAAGCTGACTGGAAAACTCCGGAACCAAGAGAACAAAAACTTTTTAAAAAGAATGGGAATTTTTTAATAAGTTATCTAGGAGACCACTATAAGCAGATGGAAACATTAGCAGGATTTTAATTCCACTTGTAATGTAATAAATGCTATGGACAATATGGATTGATGTAAAATTTAGAGTATGGAAAAATATGCAGTTGAAAATGTTGAAAATAGGATTCCATGGAGGGGATATGGGGAAGTCGAGAGATTCAGAGTAATCTCAATACATGGATATGTCTTTGGATTGTTATAATTTCGTATTTGTAAAACCAAACAAAAATGATTAGAAGAAGAAGAAGAAACTGGCGAAGAGTGGAGACCCTTTTCGGATCATCTGAGAAAATATTCGTCAAACGAAATTGCAGGCAGCATTTGAAAGGCAAGCAAAAGGATGTAATGTAAGATATATGATTTTTTGGGGGGGGGGGAGTACTGTATTTAAGACGCGGGTGGTGCTGTGGGTTAAAACCACAGAGCCTAGGACTTGCCGATCAGAAGGTTGGTGGTTCAAATCACCGCGACGGGGTGAGCTCCCGTTGCTCGGTCCCTGCTCCTGCCAACCTAGCAGTTTGAAAACACGTCAAAGTGCAAGTAGATCAATAGGTACCGCTCCGGTGGGAAGGTAAATGGTGTTTCCGTGCGCTGCTCTGGTTCGCCAGAAGCAGCTTAGTCAGGCTGGCCACATGACCCAGAAGCTGTATGCCAGCTCCCTCGGCCAATAAAGTGAGATGAGCGCCGCAACCCCAGAGTCGGCCATGACTGGACCTAATGGTCAGGGGTCCCTTTACCTTTACCTTACTGTATTTAAGGCAGCAAATAAAGGATTTGAACAGAAACATCGTGGAAGTAAGGATGGGAGGTCAAAACACCAGGGGAAGGTTGTATGGGAACTGAAAGGAATTGGTTAAACTGTATGAAAATCAATAAAAATTTACGGGGGAGGAAGAGTGGTTAGACACTGGCATAAATCGCGGGAGGAAATTGACTGATGTCTCACATTTAACATGCCTTTAAGAGTCATCCTGAGCCCTTAATGCTAAACATCCAAGACTCTGGGGCATCAGAAGCTGCCTTATCAGCCCTGCTGCGTCAAAAGGCTGCAGGGTCTTTGGGGAAGGCCAAGAGCTCACTGGGAGAACACCTGCTCTGCCTGCAGAAGGTCGCAGATTCAAACCCAGCTGCTTTCGGGGCCAGCAGCAGAGGGTGCTCAAGCTGGGCATCTGCCAGGGCCCCACAACCAGCAGAAGACCCATGGATCCTAACTGTGTACTGTTCTGGTTGCCTCGCCTCAAAAAGGATATTGTACTTTTGGGAATTTCCCAGTAGTGATGTATGGAAGTGAGAGCTGGACCATAAAGAAGGCTGATTGCCAAAGAATTGATGCTTTAGAATTATGGTGGTGGAGGAGACTCTTGAGAGTCCCATGGACTGCAAGAAGATCCAACCTCTCCATTCTGAAGGAAATCAGCCCTGAGTGCTCCCTGGAAGGACAGATCCTGAAGCTGAGGCTCCAATACTTTGGCCACCTCATGAGAAGAGAAGACTCCCTGGAAAAGACCCTGATGTTGGGAAAGATGGAGGGCGCAAGGAGAAGGGGACGACAGAGGACGAGATGGTGGGGCAGTGTTCTCCACTTTCTGGCAGTATGAACTGTTTGGCAGTGGAACGGATTCCCTTGACGGTGTCTCTGAAAATCGCTTGGGAAGACAGGCAAACTAATGCCAGTGTATTAGAAGAAGCAAAGATCACCAGTGTTGAAGCAAGGATTCTTCAACATCAACTCCATTGGACTGGTCATGTTGTGCGGATGCCCGATTATCATTTTCCAAAGCAACTACTCTATTCTGAACTTAAGAATGGAAAGCGTAATGCTGGTGGTCAACAAAAGAGGTTTAAAGACTGTCTCAAGGCAAATCTTTAAAAATGTGGTTTAACTGACAAATGGGAAACACTGGCCTGCGAGCGCTCCAGTTGGAGAACAGCCTTGACCAAAGGTGTCATGGACTTTGAAGACACTCGAACTCAGGACGCAAGGGAGAAACGTGCTAAGAGGAAGACACGCTTGGCAAATCCACACCTTGATCAACTCCCGCCTGGGAACCAATGTCCCCACTGTGGAAGGACGCGTGGATCCAGAATTGGCCTCCACAGTCACTTACGGACTCATTGTTAAAACCGTGTTTATGGAAGACAATTTTACTCAGCTGCGAGGGATGGCCAAAGAAGAAGTTGAGATTCTTATATTGCAGGGGGTTGGACTAGATGACCCTTGGGGTCCCTTCCAACACTACAGTGCTACAATTCTACAACTGTAAACCTCTTTAAGTGCCCTTTTCTGATGCAGCCCCAGCCCCATGGCAGGTCACCCCGCACCTCTTGGGCAGCTCACAGGCTGGCTGCTTGTTCCCCGGGATTTTGGACTGCTCCCCCGGGGCGTCCCAGTCGCATCCTCCCTTCCCACTCACCGTGAAAGGCAGGGAGCACACAGCGAAGGTGATGGTGATGATGGCGAGGAGGATGAGGTGGTCCAGCTCCTCGAACATGGACAGCTGCTTCCTGGCCGCGCACCTGGGGCTGGGCGCCTGGCCGTCGGAGGACTCCGTCTGGTGGAGCTGGGAAGAGGAGGAGGACGAAGCGGCGGCGGCTGCAGCTGCGGTCGCCCGTCGGGTGGCTTTGCCCCTCCGCTGCATGCGGAGCAGGTTGACGATGACGCTGAGGTTGCAGAGCAGCACGGCCAGGATGAGCAGGAGCAGCAGCGACGCGTAGAGGAGCGAGAAGGCGCCCCCCGACGACAGCTCCGCCGCGCCGCCGGCCCGCGGGAAGTGCATCTGGATGAAGCACCAGGTGCCCGGGCAGTACTGGACGTAGCGGCCGAAGCCGAGCAGCGGCAGGGCGCAGAAGGCGGCGGCCAGCGCGTAGAGGGCCGGCAAGGCGGCCAGCAGGAGCGGCGCGACGGGGCGGGCGCTCAGGAGCCGCTCGTACAGGTAGGGCGCGCCGATGGCCAGGCTGCGCTCCAGCGCCATGGCGCCCAGGCATCCCATCGTGGCCAGGCTGAAGAAGCTCATGGCGAAGGCGAAGTAGAGGCACACGCCGCCGCCGTCGGACAACCCGCGCAGCGTCCGCCGGCGCCCGTAGGCTGCCAGCACCACGGGGCTCAGCAAACACGTGCCCAGCAGGTCCGTCAGCACCAGCGCCATCACCAGCACGTGGAAGGGCGCCAGGCGCTCCCGGCGAGCCCGACGGCGAGCCCGCGCCCGCAGCAGCAGCCCCAGCGCCGTCACGTTGCCCAGCACACCGGCCGCGAACATGAGCGCCGCGCTGGCCGGGCTCTCGCCCGACGGCGGACGCAGCTCCAGCGCCGCCTCGCAGCTCGTGGTGTTCATCGGAGGGACTGCGCTCAGCGCGGTCCGTCAAGAGGGAAGGCAGGCGGAGGCGGGGAAGCCGGCGGGGGCGGGACCAGGCGACACCTCCCTCCCTTCCTCCCTCCCTGTTTTTTTTTTTAAATAATTTTTATTAATTTTTAAACATATTAATTGTCATATGTGTGACATCTTAGTGTATTTTTTGTTTTTGTGGAAGCCGCCCAGAGTGGCTGCGGAAACCCAGCCAGATGGGCGGGGTACAAATAAATCATCATCATCATCATCATCATACATACCACAGAACTTCACATCTTATACAACTTTTTGGACTTCCATCAGCACCTCTGACGATGCCCCATTTTTATCATTTCTTAAATTCATATTGCGTTTAATTATCTTAACCAACATCCTCCTCTTTATCCTATTATGCAGTTATTCAAACTATCCACCTCGCAAAACTTCTTGCAAACCTACAAATGTTATCTGATCATCACAGTTACTTTTCAAATAGCCCGTAAATTTACACCAATCTTCTGCGAGTCTCTGGTCCCGCAGGTTTCGAATCCTTCCTGTTACTTTATCTAATTCTGCAGAGTCCATCAATTTCATCCTCCAATCTTCTTTCATCGGTAATTCTTCTTGCTTCCATTTTTGTGCCAATAATATTCTTGCTGCCGTCCCTGCATATAAGAACCACTTACAATCCTTTCTCCCTCCCTCCCGGTTAGGGGGCTGGAGAGAGACCGGGTGCCCCGTCGGGGGAAGAGCGTCGGCTGGCCTCCCCAGACCTTCGCCAGCAGCCGAGCCCCACGACGGCGTCCCCAAGGCGCACGAAGGAATCGACGGGGACCCCAGGACCTCGCCAATCCCACCCATCCGACAGCGTCCCGAAGGCGCACGCGGGGGGTGGGGGAGGGAATTGATGGGACGCAGAGGACATCTCCAATTCCGCTCCCCACCACGGAGTCCCCAAGGCGCGGGGGGAATCGACGGGGACCCAGAGCACCTCCCAATACTCCTCTCCCACGGGGTGCAGCACCTTTGCCAACGCTTTCAACGCCGTGTAGTGTGGAGTCATCCGAGCCGTCTTGCTCCAGGGCCTCCCACCGCAGCCCCGGATTCGCCCTCGACGGGGCGATGCGGCAGCTCCCGATCTCCGCGGCGTCCCTGGGCGCTACACGCGCGTGGGTCTCCTTCACGCGGGTGCGTTGGTAGATGCAAACTGAAAACACATGATGGGCGGCGCGGCCCCGTCAGCTCTGGGTGAGTGGAGAGGCGTGGAGATCTTTTCTCCGGATGTCCTAAGACATCCCCCACTTTTCCTGCCTCGGACTTCCACGTCGGACCAGTTTTCAGGGACTCTGAACACTCAGGGATGTAATGACGAGGGTGTCTCTGAGCATGTGTGGAGAGCGCTGCTGCTTCGCTCTCTCTCTGCGACTATTCGTGGAGGATTTTCAGGCAAAATCCACAGTTCTCTTTTCACGTTGCCTCCAGACTGTCACTGTTTCGTGTGGGAGGGATTCAGGTACATATCCAGAATTTACTTTAGTGCAATTAAAGTAGATGAAAAGGGTTCTGCTACCACAGCCCTTCCTTGCTTGATTGCATAAAGGAAATGGATGATTTGGAGCATATAGGTAGCAATCACGATTTATCGTCTTGCACTTTTAAAGGATATTAAAGGTTAAGGTAAAGGGACCCCTGACCATTAGGTCCAGTCGTGGCCGACTCTGGGGTTGCGGCGCTCATCTCGCTTTACTGGCCGAGGGAGCCGGCGTACAGCTTCCGGGTCATGTGGCCAGCATGACTAAGCTGCTTCTGGCGAACCAGAGCAGCGCACGGAAACACCGTTTATCTTCCCGCCGGAGCGGTACCTATTTATCTACTTGCACTTTGATGTGCTTTCGAACTGCTAGGTTGGCAGGAGCAGGGACTGAGCAACGGGAGCTCACCCCGTCGTGGGGATTTGAACCGCCGACCTTCTGATCGGCAAGTCCTAGGCTCTGTGGTTTAACCCACAGCGCCACCCGCGTCCCTTAAAGGATATTGCTGGACCTCAAAGCCACATCTGCATAATTGAAAGGGAAAGTTTTGGGATCCAGAAGAGGGAGCCATTTTCTCAGCCCTTGATTAACTTTATGAGGGCTAAGGAATTGGTACTATTTTGTTCTCATTGTCTTTAGGAAAAGCTCTTTTAAGCACCAACAAATAGCTGGCAGAATGAAACTCTGATGACATCTTGTAACCCCACATAAGATTTCTGACTTATCCTTCTCATGGTTTGATAAATTATTGCCAGAATGCTAAGCAAACATTGGCCCAACTCTCTCTTATAACGGAAGTAGCCACTCAAGAGCTCATAAAATCCACATCATCTTATAAATGCCTCTTACACAAACATACCCTGGAATATAACAGAACTCAGTGGGAGGCCTTGCGTATGGCTACTATAGAAAAGAATGAGCCTAGACTTTCAGATATTTCTGCCCATGGCCCAGCTGAGATGAAAGGGATCATTGGAGCCCACATTTCAACTGATGACTGGACCAATTACAGTGGTGCCTTGGTTTACGAACTTAATCCGTTCCGGAAGTCTGTTCTTAAACCAAAGTGTTCTTAAACCAAGGCATGCTTTCCCATAGCAGCGGGGGATTCAATTTACAAATGGAACGCACTCAACAGGAAGCGAAACATGTTCTTATTCCAAGGCAAAGTTCACAAACCAAAACACCTACTTCTGGGTTTGCAGTGTTCTTAAGCCAAGTTGTTCATAAACTAAGCTGTTCTTAAACCAAGGTACCACTGTATTATTTTACTAAATCATACAGTTCTCCATCAGTTTCTGAGCTTTGCGTAGACCGTGGAGTTTCTCTTCTTTGGGATCCAATGCAGGTGGCGCTGTGGTCTAAACCACAGAGCCTAGGGCTTGCCAATCAGAAGGTTGGTGGTTCGAATCCCTGCGACGGGGTGAGCTCCCGTTGCTCAGTCCCTGCTCCTGCCAACCTAGCAGTTTGAAAGCACATCAAAGTGCAAAGTAGATAAATAGGTACCGCTCCGGCGGGAAGGTAAACGGCGTTTCTGTGCGCTGCCCTGGTTCGCCAGAAGCGTCTTAGTCATTCTGGCCACATGACCTGGAGGCTATCTGCGGACAAACACCAGCTCCCTCGGCCAGTAAAGTGAGATGAGCGCCGCAACCCCAGAGTCGTCCGCGACTGGACTTAACAGCCAGGGGCCTTTACCTTTACCTTTAACCTCACAGTCGGGTTGTGACTCCACAGCAGTGAGCAGAGGAGGAATGACCACTAGGAGAAGCACACAGAGAAGAAACGTCTTGGTGCATCTGCAGGAACACAACTGGACACCTTCTTCTGCCCCAGCTGCAACTAAACATGTCTCTCCTGTATCGGTCTCAACAGCCACAGCAGGTGGTGTAACCTTCCAAATGTTTGACTTCACCCCCAAAGGCACATCCTCCTCTATTTGTCTCCCGAGACAGACAGATGCCAACCAACAACCTCACACCAAGTTAAATCAATGATAAATCAACCTAATAAGGCTCCGAAGTCAACATTCCTTGCCCCCCCAGAAATGTTTAAAACCGACTTCAACTGGTGGACTCCTGTCCTTGCTAAGCTGTTACACTGAGATCACTCTGACTGGCTCAGTTCCTCCAGGTTGGAAATTGTAGTACAGTGGACGCTCAGGTTGTGAACGTGATCTGTGTGGGAGGCACGATCGCAACCCGCAACACCGTGTCTGCACACACGCGGGTCGCGATTTGGTGCTTGTGTGCATGCGCAAAGTGAGATTTAGTGTTTCTGAATCCGAGACCAGGGAGAAGAGTCAGTGGAAGAAGATTGGAAGAAATTTAAAGACTACTTACAGAAATATTGTAAAATTAATGAATGTTAGAATGATGACAGATTGAAGTTAAGTGGTTTCTAGCTGTAAAGGTATAAAAGAATATGGAAAAATTGGTTTTTAATAGTAAAAATTTAATGTTATAATATATCAAGATTAAAGATCAGGATTAAAAAGGAGGGAAAGGAATTGCTGGACTAACAAATTGAATTGGGATACAAAAGAGGGAGGTATGAGGAGGTCCGGGAAACAAGTAAATGTAAGAGAAGTGATGAAAAGATGGAATTGTTTTTAACTGTTTTTTCTTTTTTGTACTTTGTATTTTTCCTTTTTATTGTTAATTTTCTTATTAATGTAATCTTTTTCTTTTGAAATTTTAATAAATATCATTTTTTTAAAAAAAAGAGATTTAGTGTTTCTGTGTAACCCTTTCCGGTACTTCTGGGTTCGGTGCGGTGCGCACCCCAAAAATGCGCAACCTGAAGCTTCTGTAACCCGAGGTATAAGTGTATATCCTATTTCAGAGCACAATTCAAAGTGTTGGTGCTGACCTTTACAGCCCTAAACGGCCTCGGCCCAGTATATCTGAAGGAGCGTCTCCACCTCCATCGTTCTGCCTGGACACTGAGGTCCAGCGCCGAGGGCCTTCTGGTGATTCCCTCCCTGCAAGAAGCCAAGTTACAGGGAACCAGGCAGAGGGCCTTCTCAGTAGTGGCACCCGCCCTGTGGAACGCCCTCCCACCAGATGTCAAAGAGAACAACAACTACCAGACTTTTAGAAGACATCTGAAGGCAGCCCTGTTCAGGGAAGCTTTTAATGTGTGATGTATTACAGTATTTTAATATTTTTTTTGGAAGCTGCCCAGAGTGGCTGGGGAAGCCCAGCCAGATGGACGGGGTATAAATAATAAATTATTATTATTATTATTATTATTATTATTATTATTATTATTTCATTCCCAGAATCACAGACCAATCAGGCTTTTGGAGACCTCTTCTGTGTGAAGAGCAAGCTGGTTTTTGGCATTTCTGTTAAGCCGTTGATCGTTGCTAAACTTTCCCCAACTATTTGGGAAAACTATTGAAAACCATGTGAGGCTCTTTACTGTGTCTGTTGACCTGGCATCATCAGCTGACCCCCAGTCCCGCTTGAAGATAGCCACAGCCTAGGAGTTCCCCTCCTACCTGGGCAAGTGGAAGGGGTCAAAGAACAGCAGCAATGTCCTGAGCTACAAAAAATAATGGCAAAGAGTCTTAAAGACACTTTTTCCCTTCCTGCGGCAGACACACCCTGTAGAAAAACAAGTGATGATGCAAACCGTTGCCTCGCCGGAAGTTTATTGGGACGGGCACCATCTGTTAGAGTTGCCACGTATTGTCACCTGAAGAATAACCATCTTCTCTCCAAAAGAAAGTTTGCTCAGGGCTGCAACTGTCATCCCAGGGCTCAGTCTGAGCAAGGACCCATCAGCACGCAAGCCTTGGCTTATTAATAATAATAATAATAATTTTATTATTTATACCCCGCCCATCTGGCTGGGCTTCCCCAGCCACTCTGGGCGGCTTCAAACAAAATATTAAAATACTGTAATACATCAAGCATTAAAAGCTTCCCTAAACAGGGCTGCCTTCAGATGCCGTCTAAAAGTCTGGTAGTTGTTTTTCTCTTTTACATCTGGTGGGAGGGCGTTCCACAGGGCGGGTGCCACTACCGAGAAGGCCCTCTGCCTGGTTCCCTGTAACTTGGCTTCTTGCAGTGAGGGAACCGCCAGAAGGCCCTCGGAGCTGGACTTCAGTGTCTGGGTAGAACGATGGGGGTGGAGACGCTCCTTCAGATATACTGGGCCAAGGCCGTTTAGGGCTTTAAAGGTCAACACCAACACTTTGAATTGTGCTCGGAAACGTACTGGGAGCAAGTGTAGGTCTTTCAAGACTGGTGTTATATGGTCTCAGTGACCGCTCCCAGTCACCAGTCTGGCTGCTGCATTCTGGATTAGTTGTAGTTTCCAGGTCACCTTCAAAGGTAGCCCCACGTAGAGCGCATTGCAGTAGTCCAAGCGGGAGATAACCAGAGCATGCACCACTCTGGCGAGACAGTCCGCGGGCAGGGAGGGTCTCATCCTGCATACCAGATGGAGCTGGTAAACAGCTGCCCTGGACACAGAATTGACCTGTGCCTCCATGGACAGCTGTGAGTCCAGAATGACTCCCAGGCTGCGCACCTGGTCCTTCAGGGGCACAGTTACCCCATTCAGGACCAGGGAGTCCTCCACACCCGCCCGCCTCCTGTCCCCCAAGAACACTACTTCTGTCTTGTCAGGATTCAATCTCAATCTCTTAGCCGCCATCCATTAAGATACCACCTCTGTAAAAACATCATGCGGCTTTCCTTCTCCAGCTGTGAAGTGGTTCCTGGTTGGTGTCGTGGTGAGAGTGCTCGACTGGGACCTGGGAGACCTGCGTTCAAATCCCCCCTCACCAAACTTGGGCCAGCCAGTCCCCGTTGCTCCGAGCCTGGCCCACCTTGCGGGGTTGGTGTGAGGATAAAATGAGAGGGAGGGGAAGAAGAAAGTATGCTTCCTTGAGATCCTTGGAGAACAAGCGGGGTAGGAATTTAAATAATAAGGGAATGACCTGAAAGAAAGAGACGGGTTTCTGAAAAGGAAGGCAAGTTGGGGCAAATGAAGGTGGCATCATCTCAACCTCAGAGGGAACTGGGGTACCAACATCCGAGGGTATTATGTAGGTGTCTTGGAGTGGTTTTGGGGGCTGCTGTTTTGGAGGAGGTGCACAGAGGCAGCTGGGAAACCTATTAGGTGGGTGATACCCTGTATTTTGGGACACAGACCACCCACCCTCTGATTTCACTACCTCCTGGGGTATAGGAAGAATTAAAGGAGGGGCAGATGTTTGCTGAATGGCTGGTGTGTGTTTCTTTTAGGGTGATGTATATATTTAGAAGGGACACGGGTGGCACTGTCGGTTAAACCACAGAGCCTAGGGCTTGCTGATCAGAAGGTCAGTGATTTGAATCCCCGCGACGGGGTGAGCTCCCGTTGTTCAGTCCCTGCTCCTGCCAACCTAGCAGTTCGAAAGCACGTCAAAGTGCAAGTAGATAAATAGGTAGCACTCTGGCGGGAAGGTAAGCTGCATTTCCGTGCGCTGCTCTGTTTCGCCAGAAGTGGCTTAGTCATGCTGGCCACATGACCCGGAAGCTGTCTGCGGACAAATGCCAGCTCCCTCAGCCAGTAAAGCGAGATGAGCGCCGCAACCCCAGAGTCGTCTGCGACTGGATTTAACAGTCAGGGGTCCCTTTACCTTTACCTTGATGGGAATTGCAGTCCCAAACATCTGGAGGGCCGGACTTTGCCTATGCCTGGTCTAAACCTCTTTTAAGACTAGCCAACTTAGTGGTCTTCTTTGCCTCCTGTGGGAGGGAGTTCCTGTGGGATGTAAACACAGGAGCAGTCAATGACAACATTCCTAGAGTGTACATGTTAGAACATGGGGAGGGATGTCAGTCCAGCAAGCAGGTAAACTTCCTGGGGATGGACTTCCTCCGCATGTGACCAGAAGTGGGTGTGGCCTCACCTGTGCAGGTAAATGATAAAAGCACAGGGCAGGCAGCCATCTCTCTCTCTCTGCCATTTTCCTTCGATGAGGAAGCATCTAAAGATGCTCTCTTGGCTCTCAGCCAAGAGAGGAGGAAAGGACTATTTTGCTATAAGATAGATTCTGAATGCATGTAACCTTTTTAAGCTGTCTGCCTTCTGGGATCATATTGTGAACAGAACGTGAGTAAACTCTTTTATACTTTTATAAAGACTGTGTCGTGTCTTGTATTTTAAGAGGGAACAAAAGGGGAAATTACCAGAGTAATTATTATAGAGGTTCTAGCGAACCTGTGCACACGTTACCGTTGCGAACTTAAAGGGGAATGTTTATAAACTCTGCTGATATTTTTGGAACTTGTTAGCACAAGTTGGATAAGGATATAATTAGTCAATATATCCTCTCCTGCACCCCAGAACATTCCCACAGTTCCATGGTTTAACTATGTGCTGAGTGAAGAAGGACCTCCTTTTATCTGTGTTGGCCATGGGGCAACCACAGAGTTCGGGATTTGTTAAGTGTCGTGGGCTGCATATGTACTTTTGAAAAGTATGCAACAACATTGCCCTGAGCTCTGCTCAAAATGCGCCAAGAAGATGGATATCAGTTGGCAACAGTGCAGTCTGTCCAACTTCAATGTTCTGCCCGAGAGACTTTTTCATAACAAAAGCTGAGCTCTGAGGATTCCTTAAGGGAGCTTGTTGTCTTCTGGATTACTGTGGCCGCAGCCCTGCTCCTTTAAATCATGGGGATTCACAAGCTGTCATGAAACCCCAGCCTGCTCCGATGAATCTTGAGCTGCTCAGCTTAAACAGGACAGGCAGACTTGCTGGAGGTCTTTTGCACAGAAAAGGGATGGGAATTGAGCAGCAGGAACATAAGAGCATCAGAACAGCCTTTTGGATCAGGCCACTAGCTTGATCTATAATAATAATAATAATAATAATAATAATAATAATAATAATAATTTTTATTATTATTTATACCCCGCCCATCTGGCTGGGTTTCCCCAGCCACTTTGGGCGGCTTCCAACACAATATTAAAATACAGTAATGCATCAGTCATTAAAAGCTTCCCTAAACACGGCTGCCTTCATATGTCATTTAAAAGTCTGGTAGTTGTTTTTCTCTTTGACATCTGGTGGGAGGGCGTTCCACAGGGCAGGCGCCACTACCGAGAAGGCCCTCTGTCTGGTTCCCTGTAACTTGGCTTCTTGCGAGCCAACATAGGTCTTTCAAGACCGGTGTTATGTGGTCTCGGCAGCCGCTCCCAGTCACCAGTCTAGCTGCCGCATTCTGGATTAGTTGCAGTTTCTGGGTCACCTTCAAAGGTGGCCCCACGTAGAGCGCATTGCAGTAGTCCAAGCGGGAGATAACCAGAGCATGCACCGTTCTGTTGAGACAGTCTGCGGGCAGGGAGGGTCTCAGCCTGCATACCAGATGGAGCTGATAAACAGCTGCCCTGGATACAGAATTGACCTGTGCCTCCATGGACAGCTGTGAGTCCACAATGACTCCCAGGCTGCACACCTGGTTCTTCGGGGGTACAGTTGTCCCATTCAGGACCAGGGAATCCTCCACACCTGCCCGCCTCCTGTCCCCTAAAACCAGTACTTCTGTCTTGTCAGGATTCAACCTCAATCCATCCTCCAACCGCCTCCAGCATCTAGTCCAGCATCCTGTTCTCACAGTGGCCAACCAGATGCCACTATTGGGAAACCAGCAAGCAGGATCCGACCACAGGAGTGCTCCCCATTCCTGCAGTTCCTGTGGCAGGGAGTTCCATAGTTTAAATCTGTGCTACATGAAGAAGAACTTTCTTTCATCTGTTCCTGAAACTTACATTATTCTGCTCCATTCTCCGGCCACTTTCTTTTTAATTTTTATAAACTTCTATTGTGTTGCCTCTTACTAATCTTTTCTCTAAATGGAAAAATCCCAAATGCTGAAACTTTCCCCCTTAGGAGAGTCGCTCTGTCTCCTTGATCACAGAGCCTGTAGCACCTATATAAATTGCTACTCTAATCTCCAAGCTCCAACCTTCATAATCTGGGGGAACGGACTTTCCCATGCCCTATTCACTGCTTGAAAATTCCCTCCCCGCATCTGGTTGGGTTTTTTTTGCCCAGGTGCCCAGTGACTCATCCAGAGACACAGCAGACCCCTCCTCCGGGGGCAATTAATTCTGTGGCACCAAATGCACTGAATGACCCTGACATGCCAGATACGAAGAGTGCCAGAACTGCCTACTTCCAGCGGAGGCTAATTGTTTGAAGGTCAGGAGAGAGTGAATCACAGAGATGCAGTTTGAGCTCTGGAGAAACGGGATATTTATTTCTTGTTTTGCTGCCTTGTGGGCACACTGGCCGTTATCCCAGGGGCATGGAGTGCGAGAAGGTGACTGATCTAACCGTTTTAAGCCGGGAGAGTTAAATTAAGATGGGTAAAAGCCCAGAGTTAAGAGCACGGTAGGAAATGATTGTGGTGGGATGTGGACCAGGGATTTCCTGACTCACAAATTTAGCATCTTACAGCCGTGGGGCTGGTGCTGCTACTGAAATAATTCAATGAACCCAACCCAGAGGTGGAGATAGAGGCAGTCACAGTGGAAGAAGCAATGAATCATATCCCAAACAGAATTGGGGAGCTGCTTGGAGAGCAGAGAATAGGATGAGGTTAACAAGATAGAAGTACTGTTTTGGGGGGACAGGAGGCTGGCGGGTGTGGAGGACTCCCTGGTCCTGAATGGGGCAACTGTGCCCCTGAAGGACCAGGTGAGCAGCCTGGGAGTCATTTTGGACTCACAGCTGTCCATGGAGGCGCAGGTCCATTCTGTGTCCAGGGCAGCTGTCTACCAGCTCCATCTGGTACGCAGGCTGAGACCCTCCCTGCCCACAGACTGTGTCACCAGAGTGGTGCAAGCACTGGTTCTCTCCTGCTTGGACTACTGCCATGTGCTCTACATGGGGCTACCTTTGAAAGTGACCCGGAAACTGCAACTAATCCAGAATGTGGCAGCTAAACTGGTGACTGGGAGCGGCTGCCGGGACCATATAACACCGATCTTGAAAGACCTACATTGGCTTTCAGTACGTTTCTGAGCACAATTCAAAGTGTTGGTGTTGGCGCTTCTCTGGAAAGGTTGTTTTCTGCTGCTCCAGAGAAGCGGACACGGAGCAATGGATCCAAACTACAAGAAAGAAGATTCCACCTAAACATTAGGAAGAACTTCCTGACAGTAAGAGCTGTTCGACAGTGGAATTTGCTGCCAAGGAGTGTGGTGGAGTCTCCTTCTTTGGAGGTCTTTAAGCAGAGGCTTGACAACCATATGTCAGGAGTGCTCTGATGGTGTTTCCTGCTTGGCAGGGGGTTGGACTCGATGGCCCTTGTGGTCTCTTCCAGCTCTATGATTCTATGATTCTATGATTCTATGACCTTGAAAGCCCTAAACGGCCTCGGCCCAGGATACCTGACGGAGCGTCTCCACCCCCATCATTTGGCCCGGACACTGAGGTCCAGTGACGAGGGCCTTCTGGCAGTTCCCTCACTAAAGTTACAGGGAACCAAAAAGAGGGCCTTCTCGGTAGTGGCACCCACCTGTGGAACACCCTCCCAGCAGATGTCAAGGAAATAATCAACTATCTGACGTTTAGAAGACATCTGAAGGCAGCCCTGTTTAGGGAAGTTTTTAATGACTGATGTTTTAATGTATTTTAAATCTTTTGTTGGAAGCCGCCCAGAGTGGCTGGGGAAACCCAGCCAGATGGGTGGGGTAGAAATAATAAATTGTTGTTGTTGTTGTTGTTGTTGTTGTTGTTGTTGTTGTTGTTACAGTATTATTATTATTGGATGATGCTTGCTGTGACAAAAAAAATCTAATTAAAATCTCTTACTTCACAGAGATTATCCCATGAAGCTTGTAGAATCTACTGTGACAAAGTTGGCCGAAAGTCCATAAATGGCCTGATCTGGTCCAGCATCCTGTTCTCACAGTGGCCAACCAGATGCCTCTATTGGGAAACTAGCAAGCAGGATCCGACCACAGGAGTGCTCTCCATTCCTGCAGTTGAACTGAAATACAGTTAAGAAGTATATTAATTGTGAAATACAACCCTGTATATAGAAATGAGCAAATCAGTGATATTTTAGGGAGCAGGCTGACAGGTGGGGCCCATGACTTACATCATAGGAGCCTACACAACACAAAACACTGTTGCTGTATGTAGGTTTTATTCTATTTGTTTTTTATCTTATATTTTGGAAATGTATATCCAGTTTATTTCCCTTTAAATTTTTTGGGGCCCAAAGAGAGTGGGGCCCTAAGCTAGAGCTTGTTTAGCTTATGCATAAATCTGACACTGGTTAGGAAATGCTTTTTGAACACTTGGAAAGTGTTAGCAACTACAAAAATCCTGGGTTGGCTCAAGGTGTGTCTTTTCCCTCATCTGTCAAATGCTGCCACCTATGGGGTGAAATCATTAATATTTCTGTAATATCCAGCAAAATAGCTAGGGCCGTGGTTACCAATTCGCTAAGAATACTGCAAACTCCCTGTTTTGCAAAAGCCAAGACATGGACCCCCTACTTTGGAAAATTCTGGTATCTCTAAGGAAGTGGTTGTTTTTTTTTAAATGTGAATGGTGCCACGGAACTCCTTGGTATTGTTATGGAAATTACGGGGGGGGGCCACATCTTTAAAGCTGTTAAATGTTACAAATATTATGCATAAATGTACCCTTTCGACTTGACAGCTCAGGGAAGTTACCTAGCTTTAAAAATCATATAAAATCAATTCCTTTGCCAGTTTCCTTCATTCCACCGCCAATTTGCTTCATTGGCCAAGGACTTGGAAACCACTCGGTCCCCACCATAATCCCTTCAAGCAGGAGGTCAGGTACTCACAGGAAGGTACTCATAGGTGTCAAATCACTGGGCAAAGGCACTCCTCCGGACTTGCCCAGGTGGCAGACTATGCAAACCAAAGTTCTATTGTCCCTTTGTAGTAGGTGCTTAGAATGTACTTCCCAGCCTGTTACCCCAACACATTCCTTTTATATTAATCATGTATAACTCTCCCCTTTTCCGATGTAGCAATGATGTAGTGATGATGCTTAATGAACTGTGTGCTGGGATAAGATAGAAACTTTTAAAAGTCCTTGTCACCCCATCCTCGGGGTTCAAAATTCCTCTTTGAACCTATAATAATAATAATAAATTTTTATTTATACCCCACCCTTCCCGGTTCAAAAACCGGGCTTAGGGCAGCTAACAACAAATTTAAAACACTTAATTATAAAAAACAGCATAAAATACAGTATAAAAACATGAATAACAATAAAATTCAAAATTCAAAAATCAGTTAGATAATCCCCAGGGCTAACTGGCTGAATTGGTGCTACTTGGGCCAGCGAGGAGGCCAGGGGAGAATTAGCTGTGGGGTCTCAGAGCAGGTGATCTTCATAAAAGGTGAGGGGGAGGAAAGAGAAGGGAAATAAAAGATCAGGCTGAATTCAAATTAAAGGCCAGGCGGAATAGCTCTGTTTTACAAGCCCAACAGAAGGAGATTAAATCCCGAAGGACCCTAGTCTCATGGGACAGAGCATTCCACCAGGTTGGAGCCATCACTGAAAAGGCCCTGGCCCTGGTGGAGGATTTGCTCCAGTTGGTGGCTGGACTCCTTCCTTTATTCCGCAGGGACTCGTGGGCTCTGCCCAAAGCCTCGCACCTACATTTTTCCGTAACAGTAAGATATGAGGACCGTCCCGTCCCCCCCCCCCCCCGTGTCCATGGACCACCAGTTGGGAACCACTCGTGTAAAGCATAATCCTGGCAACATTCTGCCCCTTAACTGCTTTCAACAGGATACATTTAAGTGTGCAGTGGATGTCAGCTTTCCCCTACAGTTTCCAAAAACAAAGGCAAGAAATTCACCCGTGACTCATCAGCACGATGCAGCAAAACACGAAGGGCTAGAATCCTGTTCTATTCAAAGGGTGGAAGGACTATTCATTGTTGATCTCTGGCCTGGGAAAAACAGCCTTCCTGGGAAGTTCCTCTACAATAGTGAATCTACAAGGTCTCTTCCTCATAAGAATCCCTGTTCAGTTGCAGCCACAGCCAAGCAGAATGTGCTACGCAAACTCGGCTGCACAGTATCACACACCTATTGTGTGGCTGAGGCCACAATCCTGATACGCGCAGCCCTGACACACGCAGGCAAAGGCACAGCCCTCTTCATGTCTTTATCTGCCCCACACCTGATATTCTGTGAAATGGACGTATGATAGGAATTTTGAGGTCTTAGATATATGTTAAATGTTCATAAGTGTACCAACCAAGCACGTACATAGATCAGCACAGGAAGACCGACCTGAAACCATTTTGATTCCCAAACTGAGCAAATGTTTTCTCCGCAAGGTCAAAGGGAAATGGAAAAGCCTCCCCATTGTCTTTTCCTTCACAAATCCTGTCTTAAGGGCAAGTTTAAGATATGAGTAGGGTGTGAGCTGTGACCTGGCTCAGGAACTAAGTATTTATCACTACAAAAGACTGGCCAGGCTCCCCAGGCAATCCAATCAAGTGACCATTAAACAGGTAACCTGGCAGACAGGAGGTAAACAAAGCACTCAGATTTCTGCTGTAGACCACCTTTTCTGTGATGTATGTATGATGTATGGAGGGGTGGTCTTGAGCTCCAGGGCAGGGAATTTAAAATGTCTACATAAGGGCGGTCACACCTTGGTTCTGGGTTCCTCCTCCCTCCTGCGTGTGGTGAGTGAGGACCCTGTTGCAACAGATCAATAAAGATCAGGCTTACTAGCTGCTTTACTTCTCAATATTCTCTGGTTGGCCTTTGTTATTTTTTCCTACCAATAGGGAACCTAAGGAAGGACTCTATATGGGCTCTTGGATACCCCATAAGGGAAAAAAGGGCAATTTTTTGTTTACAACAGATGCATGGGCCAAATAGGGGGGAGGCCTGGAAGTCCTCATCAGGCTCAAGCGGGAAAACTGCTGTTTTGAAGCTGGTGTCAGGAATAGAGAACCACGGCGTCCTGTGAGCACAGCAAGCCACCGGGTGCATCTAACAAAATCCTCAGCATTGCTGTCAGGTAAACAGGGATCATAGAATTGTAGAGTTGGAAGGGACCATTCGAGCCATAGGGTTGCGGGTGGTGCTGTGGTCTAAACCACTGAGCCTCTTGGGCTTGCTGATCGGAAGGTCGGCGGTTTGAATCCCTGCGATGGAATGAGCTCCCGTTTCTCTGTCCCAGCTCCTGCCAACCTAGCAGTTTGAAAGCACACTAGTGCAAGTAGATAAATAGGTACCACTGCGGAGGGAAGGTAAACGGCGTTTCCGTGCGCTCTGGTTTCCATCACAGTGTCCCGTTATGCCAGGAGCGGTTTAGTCTTGCTGGCCACATGACCTAGAAAGCTGTCTGTGGACAAATGCCAGCTCCCTCGGCCTGTAAGTGAGATGAGTGCCATGACCCCATAGTCACCTTTGACTGGACTTAACCTTCCAGGGGTCCTTTACCTTTACCTTACTAGAGTCATCTAGTCCAACCCCCTGAAATGTAGGGATCTTTCACCCAGTGTGGGGCTTGAACCCACAACTCTTAAGATTAAGCCTCGTGCTCTACCAACTGAGCTTTCCGTCTACCACAGAGCGTTACTTGCTTTCTCACTCTTGTTTATTCTTTCCCCCCCCCCTTTTAAATTAAAGATTTTCTTGATTTACAAAAGTGTGTGCAATGTCTTTCTCTTGTATTTTTTTCTTCTTCCATGTAACATTTTTACAAATCAGTTTCATTTGTTGAGATATTAGGAAGAAAACGGGGAATGATGGTTGGGGTTGGGGTCGGGTGACGATGTTTCTATTTTACAGTGGTACCTTGGGTTACAGACGCTTCAGGTTACAGACTCGCTAACCCAGAAATAGTACCTCGGGTTAAGAACTTTGCTTCAGGATGAGAACAGAAATCGTGCTCTGGCGGCACAACAGCAGTGGGAGGCCCCATTAGCTAAAGTGGTGCTTCAGGTTAAGAACAGTTTCAGGTTAAGAACGGATTAAGTTCTTAACCCGAGGTACCACTGTGCTTACTATATGTAGGGTTTGGTGTCAGCGTTGCTTGTGCAGGTTCTTTGCTGTTCAGTTGTGTTCCTTTGGTGGTGGGTGAGAGATGTTGGGGTTTGCCAAGGGTGTGGTTATTCTTGTTCGTTCTTTCTTTCTTTCTTTCTTTCTTTCTTTCTTTCTTTCTTTCTTTCTTTCTCTCTCTTTCTCTCTCTCCCTCTCTCCTTTCCTTTCTCTCTCTCTCTCTCTCTCTCTCTCTCTCTCTCTCTCTCTGTAACCTGTGATATTTCTCCACACTTCTCTTTCCTTTTTCTGAAGGCACTGTTAATTTTAGAGAGAAGAAAATCAAACTGCACTTCACAAACCACTCAAGTGATTTCGGTGGAGCTGAAGCCCAGAGTGGATGGTCTTGCGGCTTGCTAACATTACTCCCATGACATTTTAAAACAGGAAGTTCTGCTGCCACCAGAAGAGCAATCAAAGTCTGCCCAGTGATTACTTAGTTGTTGAGTTTATTGCTTTGTTGTTCCTTTTTATTGTACTTGTTATCTTTCTGCTGGAAACTTTGCTTTTTTTTTAAAAAAAGGTGGCAATAGCAGGAGTGGAGGCAGCTCTAGACTCTGTCCCTACCTCATTTCTTCACTCTGAATTGCCCTCAATCAAAGTGGCTTTTGTCCCCAAACAATCCCAAATAAATGTTTGCCTGATTTAAGGAGGTGGACTGATGTGTGCTAAAATAAATGAGCAAAATTCTGCATCGGGAAAAGCTGAATTCTGCAACCAGTTATGAATTCTGCGACCGTGTGTCATTCATTTGCAAAATTTATTCTACTTTTTGCTAGCCACAAGGAAAGAACGAAACAGGGCACCAATGCTCAGCCACTTCTCTGGCTTAAGATTTTATTAGTCATTGTTCACACAACTTCTAGAATCTTGCTTGCTTCTTTGCGAAAGCAGAGATCCTGAGGGAGCTGAAATCCATGTAAAAAACCCCAAATACTGCATTCTGCAACATTTCCGTGCTCCTGCCAAATAACAGCAAGCAGAAAGTTATGCCATCAGGCTTTGAAATCTTTCGAGGTGTTGAATGTACCAAAAAGCAACCCGCACAGTTGATTACATTTCCCCCCCAAAACCAGTAAACGGCGTTTCCGTGCGCTGCTCTGGTTCGCCAGAAGCGGCTTAGTCATGCTGGCCACATGACCAGCTGTACGCCGGCTCCCTCGGCCAATAAAGCGAGATGAGCGCCGCAACCCCAGAGTTGGTCACGACTGGACCTAATGGTCAGGGGTCCCTTTACCTAAAATGAAATACCCCATCAGGGAGAAGGACTAGCCAATTGATTTATTCTTTGAAGGCCTTTATATACGGAACTGTGAACTTTTTAAAATGAGGGGGCATAAAATTTGAAGAAAAAAACAAAAAGCATGCAAAGATACTGTCAGAGTTGCTTCCAGATCCTAGCTCACAGAGGATCACGCTAGCCAGCGATCATTAAATAAAAGTCTTTATTGAGTTACAGTTTCCATTTTCAAGCTGCTGCGTGCAACCCTACGTCTAATGGTTAGATCGGCGAAGCTCCATCTGAGTCTCCGCCCCTTGTACACCAACTTAATATCCTAGCCTTGCTCCACCTTTTCCGCCTGACTGTTCTTCTCTGGGTCCCTCTGCCCCCCGGGGTCTCTTCCTTCCGGGATTCCTCTGACGCTGACGCTGACCCCCCTGACTCTTCTCCCTCCTTTCGGCGGGCTTTAGGACCTGGCTCCCTTTCCGGGCTGCCTACTGCGCCACCTTCCTGTGCATTTGAACTTGGCGCGCGCGCCCAACCTTCCACCTTCCGTCTGACCGTTTCTTCGCTCCCCGATGGAGGTGTGGCCACTCCTGACTCGTGCCCTCCCCCCTGTTGTGAGCTGCCAGCGCTTGATCCCTGGCGCCCTTCCTCTTCCCTGCTCTCTGGCGGTGACGCTGGTCCCGATTTCCAACTGCTCCCCTCTGAGTCCCCTCTGGCTCTATCTTCCTGGGGTGTCCCCCTAGGCTCCCCCCTTGCCCTGGCCACTGGTGCTCCTTTCTGTGAATCTTCTGATTCACTGGAAAGACTCGGAGATCTCGGGTCGTCGTCATCACTCATCTTTTCTTCTGCCTCCTCCCCCTCGCTCTCTGTTTCCTCCCTTGCCCTTGCCTCTGCTCCTGAACCCCTGACAGATACGAACAATGAAAATTCTTCATAAAATGCCTGCGGAAACAAGCAAGTCTTTGTGCCTGAAGCTGACAGAGGGCTTTTCCTTAGCCTGCGGAAACTCTTCAATTTTACGCTGTCCAAAATGGTCCAGTCCACTCGCCGCCTCCTTCTGTGGTCCCTAGGAAGGGAAGCAAAGAGCCACAACCCCCCTTCGCCTGTTGGATGGCATAGCGGCAATTCCAGCTGCCGCCCCTTCCACATCTGGGCCCAGATGTGTCTCCATTGCAGAGCATGCCTCTAAGGCAGTGGTGGCCAAACTTGGCCCTCCAGCTGTTTTGGGACTACAACTCCCATCATCCCTAGCTAACAGGACCAGTGGTCAGGGATGATGGGAATTGTAGTCCCAAAACAGCTGGAGGGCAGAGTTTGGCCACCACTGCTCTAAGGGGACATCTCCCATGCTACCTTTCAAAGACATGAGAGTTTTTCCTCCAGATTCGTGTAAACTTAGGACTTTGCCTTATTCTGAATCAGGCTACTGGTTCATCCAAATCAGTATTGTCAACACTGACTGGTAGCATCTCTCCTGGATTTCAGACGGGGGTCTCTTTCTCCAGCCCTGCTTGGAGATGCCTTGGAGATGCCTGCTTGGAGATGCATGCATTATTTCTTGAATAAGACAGGAATGTGCCCAAAAGGCTGGATGCTTTTCATGGTATATAAAAGAGCCTAAATGTCAGCTGTTGCCAGATTCTTTGCAAGCACCCCAGTCGTTGGCAATCAGGCAATCAGAGGCTATTTATTATTACTGTTTATTTCACATAACTTATACACTGCTTGTTTGTAAAATAAAAAAGCGCTTTACAAAAGACATACAATTATCACGAAGGAAAACTGACAATAAGTTAAGACTTTCGAAAAGTTGCAATAACAATAGACTAAAAACATTAAAGCTCGCATGAACTTTCTAAACATCTGGATAGGTTTGTCTAACAAGGATGCTTTTATCAGGCGCCCTAAAGCGTACGGTGAAGACACTTGCCTGATAATCAAGAGGCAGGGAGTTCCAAAGTGTGGACTCTGCCACACTAAAAGACTGAGTTCTTACAAGGACGGAATGGGTATTACGTGGCACCTGGAACAGGATTAATTCCATCAATCAAAGCACTCACGGGACGTGGGTGGCGCTGTGGGTTAAACCACAGAGCCAAGGACTTGACGATCAGAAGGTCGGCGGTTCGAATCCCCACGATGGGGTGAGCTCCCGTTGCTCGGTCCCTGTTCCTGCCAACCTAGCAGTTCGAAAGCACGTCAAAGTGCAAGTAGATAAATAGGTACCTCTCTGGCGGTAAGGTAAACGGCGTTTCTGTGCGCTGCTCTGGTTTGCCAGAAGCGGCTTAGTCATGCTGGCCACATGACCCGGAAGCCGTATGCCGGCTCCCTCGGCCAATAAAGCGAGATGAGCGCTGCAACCCCAGAGTTGGCCATGACTGCACCTAATGGTCAGGTGTCCCTTTACCTTTACCAAAGCACTCAAGTGAGCTCATAAGGGGTAAGGTTATGAACCTCCTGACTGCTCAGTGGCAATATGTCAGCAAAAGAATATTGTACACCTGTCTCTTCAGATGCTTGTGCGTTATGAAAAGAGATGCGCGCGCACACACACATTTCCTGGAGGAGACAGAGACACTTGGCAGAGCTCTCAGGGCTACTTGGGTCCTGATTTACAAACAAGCTAAAATTTGGCTCCCAAACCGGCTATCATCAGCCTTGTCTGCCTGCTTTTGGAAAAATCAGAGCTTGGTAATCAGCAATCCTAACTGCTCCACGGCAAAGTGTCAGCAACAGAATATTGACAGCGGAGGAATGATGGACAGCCCTGCTGGAGCAGATTCCTGGCGATCGCCCCAGAGCTTTGGAACAAATACTCAGGTATATGTCCCTAGGAAATCCGGAGGTATACAGTACAGAGAGTTCCTGCTCATAGCTATTGCAACTAGCAGCCTTCGACAGACACATTTTCCCTGAACCTCTCGTGTGTGTTTTTTTTTAAAAAGCAGCGATTAGTCATTGCATAAAGAAATCCACCCTTTTGTCTGCACCAGTCAAACAGCCAGGGGGCGCCCCTGACATGTTGAGAGACAGCAAGAAGAAAACCGTGATCCGTGCGGGACGCACGTTCGCAACCCGCAGCGGCACGTCTGCGCACGCGAGGGGTTGTGATTCGGCGCTTCTGTGCATGCGCAAAGCGTGATTTAGTGCTTCTGCACATACGTGACTGCTGAAACCCGGAAGTAACCTGTTCCGGTACTTCCGGGTTTCGGCGGTCCGTAACCCAAAAAACGCAACCTGAAGCGTCTGCAACCCGAGGTACGACTGTACTGTATTTTAAATGTGATGCCGTCCATGTTTTTCTAACCTCCTTTCTTGTGCATCCATTTCCCCCAGTCCACCGGTCTCACTTTTAAAAATAGAAATTAAAAAATCATAGCCATCGAGCCCATTCTTCAGAAGAGGATTTCTGCAATGGACTCGATGATGACCTTTGGGGTCCCTTACAACTCTATGTCAGGGACTGGACCAGGGGTCAGCAAACTTTTTCAGCAGGGGGCCTGTCCACTGTCCTTCAGACCTTCTGGGGGCCGGACTATATTTTTTTTTGGGGGGGGGGAATGAACGAATTCCTATGCCCCACAAATAACCCAGAGATGCATTTGAAATAAAAGCACACATTCTACTCATGTAAAAACACCAGGCAGGCCCCACAAATAACCCAGAGATGCATTTTAAATAAAAGGACACATTCTACTCATGTAAAAACACGCTGATTCCAGGACCGTCCGTGGGCTGGATTGAGAAGCCAATTGGGCTGGATCCTGCCTTAGTTTGCCTACCCATGGACTGGACTGAGGAGGGATGATGGGGACCGCCCCCCCTCTTCCTGAACCTTCTTGAGGAGGACAGTGTAGATTTTAGAACAGTGGGTTGCAGAAGGTACCGTATTTTTCGCTCTTTAAGACCCACCAGACTACAAGACGCACCTAGTTTTTAGAGGAGGAAAACAAGAAAAAAAATATTCTGAATCTCAGAAGCCAGAACAGCAAGAGGGATCACTGCGCAGTGAAAGCAGCAATCCCTCTTGCTGTTCTGGCTTCTGGGATAGCTGCGCAGCCTGCATTCGCTCTATAAGACGCACACACATTTCCCCTTACTTTTTAGAAGGGAAAAAGTGAGTCTTATAGAGCAAAAAATACAGTAATCATTCGGAGGCTGCCGAGGAGGGAAGCTGGGAAATATTGGGAGAGCAGCAGGAAGCAGCAACAGCTGGGAGAGACAGCTGACAGACGCAGTGTCTTCAGAAAGCATTCCTAACCCCCCCTTTCCAGGACCCGGCGTGCATTGAGAGTAGGAGAACAGAAGTGGAGGAATGGCAGATGAAGATGATGGACTTTATGGAGCTGGCTGACCTGACGGGAAGAATCCGCGAACAGAAAGAGGAGGAATACAAAGAAGAATGGAAGAAATTTAAGGACTATTTACTTAAATATTCTAAAATAACGTAAGTAGGAAGACAGAAGTGCCTGGCATGCTCTGGTTCATGGGGTCACGAAGAGTCGGACACGACTAAACGACTAAACAACAACAACATAAGTAGAATTACTAGTAAGTACCAAATTGGCCTAGGAGTTAAATATGTTAAATTGTATAACATTATGGATAGAAGATAATTTGAAAAGAAAGACAAGATGTTAATTGATCAGGTTAATCTTATCTGAAAGTAGTATTGGAAAACTACTACGATGAGCTATATGGAAACTCAGCTAGGGGGATTCAAGGAAGTCATTTAACAATGATAACAAAATTGGGGTTTTAATAGTTAGGATAAATGTCTGTTCGTTTTTTATATTGTAATGTTTTTCTGTTATGTTTGTTATAAATTTGGAAAACTGATAAAAAAAATTGAAAAGAAAAGAGAGAGTAGGAGAACAGAAAGTTCAGAAATAGAAAGCTCAGATCAGCCAGAGCAGGGATGACGTACAGTAGGTATAGTAGGCTTAGCGGTCAACGTTTCCCTTTTTTAAAGGGAAATTCCTTTATTCTGAATAGGATTCCTCGCAAGAAAAGGGAAAAGTTGACAGCTATGATAGCAGGAGCAGGGCTGGATTTAGGTTTGATGAGGCCCTGAGCTACTGACGCTAACGGGGCCCTTTATATGTCCAGCTATCATTTGTCAACAACAAATTGTCCCCGTTTTTTGTGTTGAATATATGCTGTATGGTAATTGATGGACCTAATAGGTATCTCAAGCCATTTGCCATTGTTGCCATGCAGCCAGTCCATGCATAATGTAGGCACCCTATATATAGAAAGGAGCAAACCAGTGATATTTGAGGGAGCAGGCTAGCAGGCGGGGCCCATGACTTGCATCCTAGGAGCCTACACAACACAAAACACTGTTGCTGGATGTAGGTTTTATTTTATTTGTTTTTTATTTTATATTTTGGAAATGTACATCCAGTTTCCCCCCCCTTTGATTTTTTTTGGGGGCCCCTCAAGAGACTGAGGCCCTAAGCTATACAGTGGTACCTCTGGTTACATACTTAATTCATTCTGGAGGTCCGTTCTTAACCTGAAACCGTTCTTAACCTGAAGCACCACTTTAGCTAATGGGGCCTCCTGCTGCTGCTGCGCTGCCGGAGCACGATTTCTGTTCTCATCCTGAAGCAAAGTTCTTAACCTGAAGCACTATTTCTCGGTTAGCGGAGTCTGTAACCTGAAGCGTCTGTAACCCGAGGTACCACTGTAGCTTGTTTAGCTTATACGTAAATCCGGCACTGAATAGGAGAGACGGAGGGCATGGGACTTTACTCAGAGCAAAGCCATTATCTGAGAGGTGGCCCCCCCCCGAATACTGAATAAAATACCATGGGAAGAACGTCTTGTATTCCCATTTCTGGCTGATAGCCATGAGAGAGGGGGATCGGGTTCCCTACAGTTCTGTGAGGAAGATGTTTCTCTCGAGTAGCCCTTTTCAAACTCTGCTCCATCTGTTCTCACAGTTTCACACTCAGATTGTGTCCACAATATTCTGCATCCAGGGCATTCCCACAGCTGGTTTGGGAAATGGTGTTCCTGCGACATTGGCCATGATCCGCATCTATCCTTTCCTTCCTTACAAAATGCTGCACTTTGATGCGTCACTGTCCCCAAGCCAGCTTTGATCTAAATTGAGAAATTGAACAAGCTAGCTGCGTTTTAAGCTGGTGGCGCAAACACCGCCCTACTCCAGAGGTGCCTACAGGCATACCTGCAAAGAGGGAATCAGTGCCTTTCCCCCCTGCTCCTGGGTAAGCATGGACTTCTCCTGATTTTGCTTTTCAGGTGGCACCCACACACTTTCCCCTCCAAAGCTTGCCCTGACTTAACTCTGCACCCTTCCAGCTTTTACTCATCTGGAGTGCAAAATCAGGCGCTTGCATTTCCAACAGTCGTTGGTTCTTGTCTTGTACATTTTAGCTAATTTAGCTGGTGTTAAGTACCATCTCAGGACACGGGTGGTGCTGTGGGTTAAACCACAGAGCCTAGGACTTGCCGATCAGAAGGTTGGCAGTTCAAATCCCTGCGACAGGGTGAGCTCCTGTTGCTCGGTCCCTGCTCCTGCCAACCTAGCAGTTTGAAAGCACATCAAAGTGCAAGTAGATAAATAGGTACCATTCTAGCGGGAAGGTAAACGGCGTTTCCGTGCACTGCTCTGGTTCGCCAGAAGCGGCTTGGTCCTGCTGGCCACATGACCCAGAAGCTGTAGGCCAGCTCCCTCGGCCAATAAAGTGAGATGAGCGCCGCAAACCCAGAGTTGGTCACGACTGGACCTAATGGTCAGGGGTCCCTTTACCCTTTACCTAAGTACCATCTATACATCATTTTCATAACATTCTCTTTAAGAGCACTGGGAATGTAAAGAAAGGGAAGGTATCTTTTATCACATGTGGTGGACTTGTAAAGAGGTAAATGCTTTCTGGGAAACGGTATATAATGAGTTAAAGAAAATGTTTTAAAATACTTTTGTTAAAAAACCGGAAGCCTTTTTATTGGGTATAGTGGGCAAAGATATACCAAGGGAAGTTAAAAGACTCTTTATGTATGCAACAACTGCAACAAGAATTCCTTTAGCCCAACGAAATAAGAGTGGCAGATGAAGATGATGGACTTTGCAGAACTGACAGGAAAAATCCGAAACCAACATAATCAAGTATTCCAAAAGGACTGGAGTAAATTTATCCGATACCTGAAAGATTATTGTAAGCAATTAACATCCCTAGCAGGGTTGTCTGAAGACTTGTAATGAGAAATTTTCTACCTTTCAATATTTATTTAATTTTTGAGTCATTTTGTAACGAGTCTCATTAGAATTGGAAAACGTACAAATTGCAACGATATAAAGGTTAATTTTGAAAGCCATGAGGCGGGAGGGAAGGAAGTCAACAGGCTCTAAAGAGCCAGGGTGGTAAAGTAGAAAATGATGATGTGAATGTATATTATTAAATGGAAAATAAATAAAAAATATTAAAAATAAAAATATCAGGCGCTTGGCAGATGTCTCAGACTAAACATTTGTTTGGCCAGCTGAAGCAAACCAACCGGTCTTCCCAAGGTGAAAACTGCTCCTGGGAGGGTGTGTGTTTGCCAGAAGGGCCAACCAATCGGAAAACACAAACAGGTTTCTTCGGAGCTTGGCCGGAACGGAACAAGGGGCACCTCCAGGGAGGCTTCACCCCTCAAACGACGCACGACTGGTTGCGCCCCAATATTGCAGAACAACGTGACGCCATCGTGAAGTTTTATTTCCAACCTTTTTGTCAAGGGCTCCAACCTCTTTGATGGTTTCAGTTGTCCTTTCTCAGTCCTGGCCTGACTGATGCTCAACATTCCGTAGCTTCCCCAGCAATGCTCACAATTCATAGAATCGGAACTGTAGAATTGGAAGGGGATTCCCCAGGTCATCTAGTCCAACCCCCCACCATGCAAGCTAATGATTCACTGGACGAAACCCAACATTGGCTTGATGACATCTGCACCATTCATGTATAAAGTGGGGTGGGGGGGCGTGTTGAGGAGGAGATTCCTGATTTAAACGCAGAAAGGAGGATTTAGCTGAGGGCAGATCAACTCCACCGTCCCTCCCCTTCAAGAAAAGGTAAATCAAGTGTATCCTTTTATCCCTGGTCATTTTGTCTGCCTCTTTCTGCCCCCCCCCCCAGCGCCACAGTCTCCTATTTCGAGATGGGAGTAACTAGGAATGTACCGTATTTTTCGCTCCCTAAGACGCACTTTTTTCTTCCTAAAAAGTAAGGGGAAATGTCTGTGCGTCTTATGGAGTAAATGTGTGGTCCCTGGAGCCGAATTGCCCAGGGGCGAAAAGCAGATCATGCTTTTTTTTTTTTTTTTTTTTGAAAGAGGGAAGGGGGTGTTGAAACAAAGCCGCTGATCGTTTGCCGATCATGGAGAGAGATAAGGGACGCTAGAGATAAAGGAGGCTGCCTGGGAGGGGGGAGGTAAAGACAGCAAACTTGCAAAGGGGGGGAAACAGGAAGACTAAAGAAATAAGGAGAGAAATTAGAAGAAAAGGAGGAGCAAAAAACTGCTCCAGCTAAGGAAAAGACACTAAGGCAAATAAGAGGGAAGGGAGTGTTGAAAGGAAACAGCTGATTGGTGGGATTGAAAGAGAGATAAGGGATGCTAGGAGGCTGCCTGGGAGGGAGGAGGTAAAAGCCCATGGATCCTCAGGATTTTTGCATTGGGTCACCCCAAATTCAACATCAGATCACATAGCATGTCCATGGCTACAGCCTGCACCAAAAAAATCACGCATCCACTGTTTCCTGGGGCTGCAATGGTACAAAAATGTGGTTACAAAGCATGGATCCACATGGATCCTCAGGATTTCTGCATTGGGTCACCCCAAATTCACCATCAGATCACATGTCTGTGGCCACAGCATGCACCACAAAAATCATACATCCACTGTTGTATTCAGAATAATTTTTTTCTTGTTTTCCTCCTCTAAAAACTAGGTGCTTCTTATGGTCAGGTGCATCTTATGGAGTGAAAAATATGGTACATACTACTCCAATGACAGCCGCACATCCGCTCTACTGTGAATGATCAAGGTGGTCATTCCGGATTTCTGTCTCCTCGCAGGCCTGTGGGCAGAAATACAAGGGGAATTTGCCCTTTTGAGACAGCAGCACATATCCACGTGGCTATGCAATTCTCATATCAGGCCAGCCAACTCGCCTGGTCGCCACTGGCGAGCAACCATTGCCTCCAGGCGACCTGGCAGGAAAGTCCTTGCAAGCTGGGAGAGAGCGGACTCCTCCTTTTTTAACTTTTCAGGCCTGCCCACAAGTGGCTGATACCTGTGGGCAGTACGCAAACCGTCTAGTACCTTTGATCAGCTGGGGGTGCAATGTCCGTGTGTCCCCCAAATTCGGTGACTGCTTCTTGGATTTTTCACCTATCTTAAAAGAGCAGAAACCATGAATGGTGGTGCGGTCACTACATTAAAAACCCAAGAAGACCCCGCTGGATTAGGCCAATGGCCCATCTAGTCCAGCAAGTGTCTGGTTCTTACATTGGCCAACCAGACGCCCCAATGGGAATCCGATAATCAGGATTCGAACACAAGACCTTCCTGCGGTTTCCATCAACTGTTATTCAGAAGCATTGCAGTGGAGGCAGAGCCTAGCAGTCCTGGCTAGTAGCCATTGCAAGCCCTCTCTTCCATAAATTTGTCCAGTCTTCTTTCAAAGTCACCCAGGCTGGTGGTCATCGCTGTCTCCAGTGGGCATGAGTTCCAGAGGTTAACCATGCAGCTTAAGCCAGCTGCTTCTTTCTGACCAGGGAAAATGTTTGCTTGCAAGCACTTCGGCCTGTTCCTTGGACTATGGATGATTTACGGGGCCGGGATGGGGGTGGGGGAAGTCCATCTGGATCCCCTCCAGTACCAGCTCCTCAGAAGGCAGAAATGCCTCACTGCAGACGATCGGATCCTTTCCGCTCCCAAGTTTCTAGCAGCTGAGAGTCTGTGGACCTTTTCGAGCTCAACCTCCTCGAAACCCGGCGGAGGCAACTGCGGAAGAGGGACGTCCGGAAAATAATGAAGACCCAGGGGTCCACGATGGAGTTCACGGAGAAGAAGCGCAGGGCGGTGAGGTCCGCCTTCTCGTCGAAATCGGGGGCAAATGCGCCGACGTAAGCACGGACCTGTGGAAGGGGAGGGAGATAGGTAATAATAATAATAATAATAATAATAATAATAATAATAATAATAATTTATTATTTATACCCTGCCCATTTGGCTGGGCTTCCCCAGCCACTCTGGGGGGCTTCCAACAAAATATTAAAATACCGTAATGCATCAAACATTAAAAGCTTCCCTAAACAGGGCTGTCTTCAGATGCCTTCTAAAAGTCTGGTAGTTGTTTTTCTCTTTGACATCTGGTGGGAGGGCGTTCCACAGAGTGGGCGCCACCACCAAGAAGGCCCTCTGCCTGGTTCCCTGTAACTTGGCTTCTCGCAGCGAGGGAACCGCCAGAAGGCCCTCAGCGTTGGACCTCAGTGTCTGGGCAGAACGATGGGGGTGGAGACACTCCTTCAGTTATACTGGGCCGAGGCCATTTAGGGCTTTCAAGGTCAGCACCAACACTTTGAATTCTGCTCAGAAACTTACTGGGAGCCAATGTTGGTCTTCCAAGACCGGTGTTATGTGGTCTTCCAGTCCCCAGTCTAGCTGCCGCATTCTGGATTAGTTGCAGTTTCCGGGTCACCTTCAAAGGTAGCCCCACTTAGAGCGCATTGCAGTAGTCCAAGTGGGAGATAAGCAGAGCATGTACCACTCTGGCGAGACAATCAATGGGCAGGGAGGGTCTCATCCTGCGTACCAGATGGAGCTGGTAGACAGCCACCCTGGACACAGAATTAACCTGTGCCTCCCTGGACAGCTGTGAGTCCAAAATGACTCCCAGGCTGCGACCTGGTCCTTCAGGGGCACAGTTGCCCCATACAGGACCAGGGAGTCCTCCACACCAACCTGCCCCCTGTCCCCCAAGAACAATACTTCTGTCTTGTCAGGATTCAACCTCAATCTGTTAGCCGCCATCCATCCTCCAACAGCCTCCAGACACTCACAGAAGCATAGAATTTCAGAGTTGGAAGGGGCTAGAATCATCTATTCCAACCCCTTGCAATGCAGGAATAGGCAGATGTCCCAAACGGGGATTCAACCTGCAACCTTGGCATTATCAGCACCACACTCTAACCAACTGAGCTTTCCTGTTGGTTCGTTTATTACCTGCCCTTCTTCAACATCACGTCCCAGGACAGATTTACATCTATTTAAAACTCACTACATATTGAATAACAATGACAAACCTAGACAGCATCTTAAAAAGCAGAGACATCATCTTGCCATATAGTTAAAGCTATGGTTTTCCCAGTAGTGATGTATGGAAGTGAGAGCTGGACCATAAAGAAGGCTGATCGCCGAAGAACTGATGCTTTTGAATTATGGTGCTGGAGGAGACGCTGGAGAGTCCCATGGACTGCAAGAAGATCCAACCTCTCCATTCTTAAGGAAATCAGCCCTGAGTGCTCACTGGAAGGACAGATCCTGAAGCTGAGGCTCCAAGACTTTGGCCACCTCCTGAGAAGAGAAGACTCCCTGGAAAAGACCCTGATGTTGGGAAAGATGGAGGGCACAAGGAGAAGGGGACAACAGAGGACGAGATGGTGGGACAGTGTTCTCGAAGCTACAAACATGAGTCTGACCAAACTGTGGGAGGCAGTGGAAGACAGGAGTGCCTGGCGTGCTCTGGCCCAGGGGGTCACGAAGAGGCGGACACAATTAAACGACTAAACAACAACAACAAGAATAATAATAATCTATTCCAACCCCTTGCAATGCAGGAATATGCAGATGTCCCAAACGGGGATTCAACCTGCAACCTTGGCATTATCAGCACCACACTCTAACCAACTGAGCTTTCCTGTTGGTTCGTTTATTACCTGCCCTTCTGTAACATCAGGTCCCAGGACAGATTTACATCAATTTAAAACTTGGTACGTATTGAAAAACAGTTCATCTAAAAGACAAACCACAGGGAAAGGGGTGTATCCCGGAAAAACCTGTCTTGGCCATCAAAGGCCAGGGTAGAGAGCTACATCTTCAGCATTACATTGCAGAGGCAGTGGGGGTGTAGTGGTTAGAGCGTATGACCTGGGAGACACGGGTTCGAATCTACCACTCAGCCATGGGTGACCTTGGGCCAGCCGCTGCCTCTCAGCCTAACTTACCTCGCAGGGTTGTTGAGAAATGGGAATCCGCGACCAGAAAGAAGAGGAGTTTCAAGAGGACTGGAGGAAATTTAAGGACTGTTTGAATAAATATTGTCATATAAAAAATTAGAAATTACTTGAAAGAAAACAAATAGGCCTAGGATGAAACTACGTTATAATTAAATCAATGGGATTTAGAATGTTAAGAAAAGTGAATAAGATGGACTATAATTGGAAATTGTTTTAGTTTAATAATGAAATTGGAAAGCTGTTACTTTTAACTACAAGGAAACTCAGAAGGGAGGGACTTGAGGACGTCAACCAAGATGTTTAAAAGGTTGGATTTGTGAATAATTAAGTTTGTTGTCACTGTTTATTTGTTTATTGTTCCTTTTTTCCCTTCTCTTTTTCTGTTTTTGTGTATCATTCTGCTTTTGCTATTGTGGAAAATCTAATAAAATTATATATATATATATGAGAGGATAAAATGGGGAGGAGGTGAATTATCCAGGCCACCTTGAGCAAAGTTGGGTGGTGGTGGGGAAGGTAGTATATCATACCGTACAACTTTTGGAGGTTGAAAACCAGGACGCCTGCTTTTTAACAACCACACGGTGTATAAATTTTATGGAATAAATTGGTAATGGATAGCAACATCTGGAGAGTCGCTATCCCAAAAGCCACTGAAATATTGTAAGCAAGAATTGCAAAAAAAAACCAAAACCCTTTGCTTTGGTTTTTCGGCCGCCTGCATGTGCAAAGAGCTCCCCCTAGTGGGTAAAGTTGGTGTTTGCTCAGTTCTGTCTCAAAACTGTTTCTTTGAAGGGGCTTCCATAGAATCAGAGTTGGAAGGGACCACCAGAGTCATCTAGTCCAACCCCCTGCAATGCCGGAATCTCAACTGAAGCATCCATGACAGGTGGCCACCCAACCTCTGCTTAAAAACCTCCAAGGAAGGAGAGTCCACCGCCTCCAGAGGGAGACCGTACCACCATCAGAAGACATTTGAAGGCAGCCCTGAATAAGGAAGTTTTTTTTGTTTTGTTTAATGTTTTATTATGTTTTTATAATTTGTCAGAAGCTGCCCAGAGCGGCTGGGGCAAGCCAGTCAGATGGGCGGAGTATTAGTATTTGAAATATACTTGGAGCAGTGGTGAGGAGGAATGGAAGTTCCCCCAGAATGTCTGCTTTATATACATTATTTACACAGTGGGTCCCATGTGATTGGCTAATTCCGGGATTCTCCTGTAGGCCAATCAGGTTGTGGATTCACTTCCACCTGGAACTGGATTGGGTGGCTCCTGTGGACCAATCAGACTGCTGCATTCTGGATCCTATTGTTCTAGGACCAATCAGACTGCTGCATTCTGGATCCTATTGTTCTGGGACCAATCAGACTGCTGCATTCTGAATCTTATTGTTCTAGGACCAATCAGACTGCTGCATTCTGGATCCTATTGTTCTGGGACCAATCAGACTGCTGCATTCTGGATCTTATTGTTCTAGGACCAATCAGACTGCTGCATTCTGAATCCTATTGTTCTAGGACCAATCAGACTGCTGCAGTTTGGATCCTTTTCAACTCAGTACATAAAAACATTATTATTATTATTATTATTATTATTATTATTATTATTATTATATTGGACATCCCTATTTTCATATGCACACTTGCAGTCTAAAGTGCTTCTCAGGTGCTTTTCTGGAACATGAGAATTGGCTCCAAGTCTCCCTGCGTTCGTTCCAGGAGGCTCGTCCTGCTATATATCTAAGTACAGTGGGACCTTGGTACTCAGACGCCTTGGTACTCAAACAACTTGGAAGCCAAACACTGCAAACCTGGAAGTGTTTCAGTTTGCAAACTTTTTCCGGAAGCCAAATGTGCTCTGTTTTGCGTGTTACGCTTCCAGTTTGAGTGCCACACTTCCATTTTGAGTGTTAACACTGAGGTCTGTCTGTTTTTGCTATTTCTTTTGGCGGCTCTTTTTCGTTTTGTTTCTGTGACTGTGTGGAACCCAGTTCAGCTACTGATTGACCGATTGTGTGACTGCAGTACATTATTGCTTTCATTTTATGGATCCTTGGTCTCGTTGGATAGCAAAATTCATGTTAAATTGCTGTTTTAGGGGTTGTTTTTAAAAGTCTGGAACGGATTAATCTGTTTTGCATTGCTTTCTATGAGAAAGCACGCCTTGGTTTTGGAACGGACTTCTGGAACAGATTAAGTTTGAGAACCAAGGTACCACTGTAGTGGGATTTGGAATAGATGTGAAATTAACTGTCACTATTTTCAGTTTTGTTGCCTTATTATCGTCTTTACCGGGTCGTGCAAACCACTTTTCTAAATAATGCCTTTTGTGGGGGCGGCATTGGGGATGAGTTTGTGGAACTAAGGAAGCAGGGGCTCTGCGGGCGTTACAGCCACCCTTGAACTTGGCCAAGGCTGGACTCTGACGCACCAACCTCAACATTTGCTCTTCTCGAAAATGTCTCCAATAACCTCTTGACAACCTCCAACCTCCTCTCTTTAGAATCCTGGCCTTAAAAGGGCTCAGAATGTCCACGTGAGGCTCTGGTTCTCCGCAGGCATTTAACAGCTTTCCAAAAACAATGTAACTGCAGCGGTCCTGTAAAAACTCCCCCAAACTGCTTTCCGGCTAAGAGATCTGACACAAGACAACAAAAAGCTGAAGATGCTTATAGTTAAGGCTCTGCTAATATATACCATCTCTTCGGACAGGCCGATAAGCAGATAGTCCCTTTTCTGGATCTGCGGTTCCCAAATGCTTTTAGCAGGCACCAGAAAGAGCACAGCGGAGGCGCCTGCCTGGTATCATGAGGCAGGGAGTTCCAAAGTGCACAAAAAGATGAAGTTCCTGCAAATGCAGAACGGGTACTGTGTGGCACTGGTAACAGCGCCAGTTCCGCAGACCGAATCAGCCCGACTGGCACATAAGAGGTGCAGCAATCTTCCAGGTAAACTGGTCCCAAGTTGCTAAGGACTTTCCTAAAACCTTGAACTCAGCCTGGTAGAAAATTAGCAGCTGGCGCAGACCTCCAAGTACAGGTGTTATCTGTTGGCAAGCCCTCGCTCCTGCCAGCTATCGGCCCTAGCCACAGTTTCTGGGTCAAGCACAAGGGAAGCCCCACCTAGTTCACAGTTTTGTGATTCTGTTTTTATTTATTTTATTAAATTTGTATACCGCCCTCCATCTGAAGATCTCAGGGCCTACCTGCTGTCTTATGGTGCCTGAAACAGCCCTTATTTTAGTTCCCACAACTGTTACAGTGGTACCTTGGTTCTCAAACTTAATCCGTTCCGGAAGTCCGTTCCAAAACCAAAGCGTTCCAAAACCAAGGCACGCTTTCCCATAGAAAGTAATGCAAAACGGTTTCATCCATTCCAGACTTTTAAAAACAACCCCTAAAACAGCAATTTAACATGAATTTTGCTATCCAACAAGACCAAGGATCCATAAAATGAAAACAATAATGTACTGCAGTCACACAACCAGCCAATCAGTTGCCAAAAAGTACAAGTAGATAAATAGGTACCGCTCTGGTGGGAAGGTAAACGGCGTTTCCGTGCGCTGCTCTGGTTTGCCAGAAGCGGCTTAGTCATGCTGGCCACATGACCCGGAAGCTGTATGCCGGCTCCCTAGGCCAATAAAGCGAGATGAGCGCCGCAACCCCAGAGTCGGTCACGACTGGACCTAATGTTCACGGGTCCCTTTAACTTTTTACAGAAGCAGAAGAAAAGGAGGTTCGGGAAATGTTTTAAGGATTGGGAAGTTAAGGAAATCCTACCCGACACTGGCGGAGAAAATGGCGCAGGGTAAAAGCGTGATGAGTGAATCAGCATATTAGAAAATCTACTGAGTAAATGAGAACGGGAAAGATACATGAATAAAAGGTAGAAAAAACAAACTTATACGTGCGAGATAAGACAATGTTTCAAACGCCCATGGAATTTAGTAGTTACACCCGAGAGAAAGTTGGAACTTTGTATCCATTACTGAGATACCTCTGGAAACACAATTTGGGAAATAGTATTGAGTGCAAGGACTTTTTGTATCTATATGAATGTTTGAGAACCAAGGTACCACTGCATTTGGTTGGGTGGAGGAAGGTGGGGCAAGGGGGGGTGGCTGGAAGGGAAACGATTCCCTGTGCCTTGGCTCGGCTCTCCATCGCAGTGCACAGCCTGGTGATTCAGCTGCGGTTCCTGCTTTGCAGAGGGTTGCACTAGATGACCCCTGGGTGTCCCTGGAGTTCTATGAAATCAACAAAATTAACCAGTTAACTTGATCCAAGGAAACCAGTTTTTCAAAGTCTCAGGGTCATTTATACCTCCAAAGCCCCCTACCTCTTAGCACCCCGCAGGGAATCCCAACATCCCCTCAGCAATCTGGTAGCCACATTTTGAACTCACGGTACAGTGGTGCCTTGGTTCTCAAACGCTGAAAGCCCAGAAGTAAGTGTTCCGGTTTTTGAATGTTTTTTCGGAAGCTGAATGCCCAATGCCGCTGTTGGCTATTGTTTCCGGGGCACTTGCACCAATCAGAAGCTGCACCTTGGTTTTCAAACATTTTGGAAGTCAAACGGACTTCTGGAACGGATGAAGTTCGGCGCTTTTGTTTTTGCTATTTATTTTGTGTTTTTGTTTTTGAGGCTTTCTCGGTTAATATGTTTTTCTGACTGTGTGGAACCCAGTTCAGCTACTGATCGATTGTGTGACCGCGGAAATGGATACAATCCCCCCATCCAAACAATCACTGTCATCAGTGCAGGTAAGGAAAAAAAATAATTTAATTTTTTATCATCTACAATACTGTCTTATTTATTTTATAGTACGTTGATTATTGCTTTCATTTTATGGATCAGTGGTCTCGTTAGATAGTAAAATCCATGTTAATTGCTGTTTTAGGGGTTGTTTTTAAAAGTCTGGAACGGATTAATCCGTTTTGCATTACTTCCTATGGGAAAGCGCGCTTTGGTTTTGGAACACTTTGATTTGGAGCGGACTTCCGGAACGGATTAAATTTGAGAAAATACCACGGTATTTTCCAAGGACTCTTGTTCCCTCCTCCCAGTAATGTTTCTCCAGGAGGACACAAGTTTCTTGCATTGATTTCCACAATTTATATACCGTTTATTTATTTAGTAAATTTGAACCCCGCCCTTTGTCTCAAAGGAGGCCAGGGCGCCAGACAACATGCAGTGAAACATCTCCAAAACAATTCCATTGCAGATGCCGTTCTCGGAAAGATCTCAGCTTCAAAGGCTGGTTGTAATTCAAGATAACAATCAGTTAAAACTGTTTTAAAAAACAACAACCAGACACTGCAGAGCCACTGCTGTTAGATTGCTGGGCTAGGACCTTGGAGACGAGGGTTAAATACTCACTAGGTGACCCTGGGAGGTCAATCGGCTGCTTTTAGCCTAGCCTACCTCTCAGGCTTGTTGTGCAGACAACGTGGGGAGAAAGAAGGGTATTATGTATGCCACCTTGAGTTTTTCAGAGGAAAGAAGGTGAGATAACAACAACAACAACAACAATTTATTTACTACTACAACAACAACAATTTATTTATATCCCGCCCTCCCCAGCTGAAGCTGGGCTCAGAGCGGCTAACAACAGTAAAATACCGTGTTTTTTGCTCTATAAGACTCACTTTTTCCCTCCTAAGAAGGAAGGGGAAATGTGTGTGCGTCTTATGGAGTGAATGCAGGCTGCGCAGCTATCCCAGAAGCCAGAACAGCAAGAGGGATTGCTGCTTTCACTGCGCAGCGATCCCTCTTGCTGTTCTGGCTTCTGAGATTCAGAATATTTTTTTTCTTGTTTTCCTCCTCCAAAAACTAGGTGCGTCTTATGGTCTGGTGCGTCTTATAGAGCGAAAAATACGGTAGTACAACATTCTAAAATCATTTCATTCTAAAATCAGTTCAAATCAAATTAATGGCAACCATTGGGCCAGAGTTCTGCGAGGACTGCCAAAGGAGGGGGTCAGACTGTGCCTTGGCCAAAGGCCTGTTGGAACAGCTCCGTCTTGCAGGCCCTGCGGAAAGATGTCAAGTCCCGCAGGGCCCTGGTCTCTTGTGACAGAGCGTTCCACCAGATTGGAGCCACAGCTGAAAAAGCCCTGGCTCTGGTTGAGTGCAGCCTAACCTCCCCGTGGCTGGGGACCTCCAAGATGTTTTTGTTTGAAGACCGTAAGGTCCTCCGTGGGACATACCAGGAGAGGTGGTCCCGTAGGTCCGAGGGTCCTAGGCCGCATAGGGCTTTAATGGTTAAAACCAGCACCTTAAACCTGATCCTGTACCCCACCGGGAGCCAGTGCAGCTGGTATAGCACCGGATGAATGTGATCTCGCAGCGAAGACCCCGTAAGGAGTCTCGCTGCGGCATTCTGCACCCGCTGGAGTTTCTGGGTCAGTCTCAAGGGCAGCCCCACATAGAGCGAGTTACAATAATCCAGTCTGGAGGTGACCGTCGCGTGGATCACAGTGGCTAGGTCAGGGCGAGAGAGGTAAGGGGTCAACTGCTTAGCTTGACGGAGATGAAAAAATGCCGCCTTTGTTATATATACAGTGGTACCTCTGGTTGTGAACGGGATCCATTCCGGAGGCACGTTCGCAACATGAAAAGAAAGCAATCCGCAGCGGCGCGCCTGCGCCTGTGCAGGCGCAGGTTGCGATTTGCTGCTTCTGTGCATGCATGTGATGTCATTTTGCGCTTCTGTGCATGCGTGAGTAGAGAAACCCGGAAGTAACCCTTTCTGGTACTTCCGGGTTGCCGCAGGACGTAACCTGAAAGAACGTAACATGAAGCGGATGTAACGTGAGGTATGACTGTAAATGTAATACAGTGGTACCTCAGGTTACAGATGCTTCAGGTTACAGACTCCGCTAACCCAGAAATAATCCCTCGGGTTAAGAACTTTGCTTCAGGATGAGAACAGAAATCGCGCGGCGGCAGCGGGGGGCAAAATTAGCTAAAGTGGTACCTCAGGTTAAATCAAAAAATCAACTAGAATTAAACAAAGACTTAACGAGATGCCGGCTACAAAACTCATTTCACTGAACTAATCAGTTTCCTCAGAAGGAAATAAAGAAATGATAAGATTTTAAGTGATATCAAACAAGCTCAAGAGCAGGGCTGAAAATGCTTCCTCGAGTTTACAAAGAAGGTATGAAAACCTCAATGACAAAAGAAGGTATGAAAACCTCACTGACAAATACCCCCTCCTCTTGGTTCATGTGGGAACCAATGACACTGCAAGCAATAGCCTCCAGAAGATCAAAAGAGACTACGAGGCTCTGGGCAGGAAATTAAAGCAATTAAATGCACAAATTGTCATCTCATCTGTCCTCCCAGTTGAACGACGTGGCCCAGGGAGAGAGGGAAAAATAGTGGAAGTGAACAGCTGGCTTTGCAAATGGTGTAAACAGGAACGGTTTGGATTCTTAGATCACGGACTGCAGTTTCTTGAAGATGGACTTCTGGCAAGCGATGGGCTGCACCTCACAACGGTTGGGAGAAATGTTTTTGCCAAAAAACTCAGAAACCTCATCAGGAGGGCTTTAAACTGACTAATGTGGGGGAGGGAGACAGTGCTCCTGAAGGTAGGAGTCTATCAATTGATGAAGATGATCATCCAAATGTCATAGACCAAATGGAGCAAACAGCACGCAGACCTAGTGGTGGGAGGAAAAAAATCCTTAAATAAGAGACACGGGGGAATGATTAATGGACTTCAATGTCTGTACACTAATGCACAAAGCATGGGAAATAAACAAGATGAGCTTGAGCTCTTGGTACAGCAAACTAAATATGACATAATAGGCATCACTGAAACCTGGTGGGATAAGTCCCACGACTAGAATGTAATAATGGAGGGATACAATCTATTTCAGAGAAACAGACCAGACAAGAAAGGAGGAGGAGTGGCGTTATATGTCAGGGATGTGTATACCTGTGAAGAGATCCAAGATTTAGAACCTCAAAGCCAAAGTGAGAGCATTTGGGTCAAAATTAAGGGAGAGAAGAATAACAGTCACCTCATTGTGGGAGTTTACTATAGATCCCCAAGCCAAACGGAGGACATAGATGATGCCTTCCTGGAACAGATGGCCAAGCATGCAAAAGGAAGGGAGACAGTAGTAATGGGGGACTTCAATTACCCGGATATTTGTTGGATGTCAAACTCAGCCAAGAGCATAAGGTCAAACAGATTCCTCACTGGCCTTGCAGACAACTTCATTGTCCAGAAAGTGGGAGAAGCAACAAGAGGAACAGCCATTTTAGATCTGGTGCTAACCAATGTTGATGACCTGGTTAGTGGGGTAGAAGTGGAAGGATCATTAGGCGCGAGTGATCATGCTCTTCTGAAGTTTACTATACAGCGGAAAGGAGCAGCCAAGCATACTAGGACTCAATTTCTTGACTTTAAGAAAGCCGACTTCATAAAACTTAGGAAAGTGCTGGGTGAGATCCCATGGACAGTAATACTAAAAGGAAAGGGAGTTCATGATGGCTGGGAGTTTGTTAAGAGGGAGATAGTAAAAGCACAACGTCAGGCAATACCAATGAGACGGAAACATGGAAGGTGCCTAAAGAAGCCAGGGTGGCTATCTAAAGAACTTTTAACTGAGTTAAGATTAAAAAAGGATGTGTACAAAAAATGGAAAAGGGGGGAAACCACCAAAGAGGAATTCAAACAAATAGCCAGCACGTGAAGACACAAAGTCAGAAAAGCTAAAGCACAGAATGAACTCAGGCTTGCTAGAGAGGTTAAAAGCAACAAAAAAGGCTTTTATGGGTATGTCCGTAGCAAAAGGAAGAACAAAGAAACAGTGGGGTCACTCAGAGGAGAGGATGGTGAAATGCAAACAGGGGACACAGAAAGGGCTGAACTCCTCAATGCCTTCTTTGCCTCAGTCTTCTCCGATAAAGAAAACAATGCCCGACCTGAAGAATTTGGAGCAAATGATTCAGCAGAGGAAACACAGCCCAGAATAACTAAGGAGATAGTACAAGAATACTTGGCTAGTTTAGATGTATTCAAGTCTCCAGGGCCAGATGAACTGCATCCAAGAGTATTAAAAGAACTGGCAGATGTGATCTCAGAACCACTGGCAGTCATCTTTGAGAATTCCTGGAGAACAGGCGAAGTCCCGGCAGACTGGAGGAGGGCAAATGTTGTCCCTATTTTCAAAAGGGGGAAAAGAGAGGACCCAAATAATTACCGCCCAGTCAGTCTGACATCAATACCAGGGAAGATTCTGGAGCAGATCATTAAGCAAACAGTCTGTGAGCACCTAGAAAGGAATGCTGTGATCACCAATAGTCAGCATGGATTTCTGAAAAATAAGTCATGTCAGACTAACCTGATCTCGTTTTTTGACAGAATTACAAGCCTGGTAGATGAAGGGAACACAGTGGATGCAGCCTACCTTGATTTCAGCAAGGCATTTGACAAGGTGCCCCATGATATTCTTGTAAAGAAGCTGGTAAAATGCGGTCTTGACTATGCTACCACTCAGTGGATTTGTAACTGGCTGACTGACCGAACCCAAAGGGTGCTCATCAATGGTTCCTCTTCATCCTGGAGAAGAGTGACTAGTGGGGTGCCACAGGGTTCTGTCTTGGGCCCGGTCTTATTCAACATCTTTATCAACGACTTGGATGATGGACTCAAGGGCATCCTGATCAAATTTGCAGATGACACCAAACTGGGAGGGGTGGCTAACACCCCAGAGGACAGGATCACACTTCAAAACGACCTTGACAGATTAGAGAACTGGGCCAAAACAAACAAGATGAATTTTAACAGGGAGAAATGTAAAGTATTGCACTTGGGCAAAAAAAATGAGAGGCACAAATACAAGATGGGGGACACCTGGCTTGAGAGCAGTACATGTGAAAAGGATCTAGGAGTCTTGGTTGACCACAAACTTGACATGAGCCAACAGTGTGACGCGGCAGCTAAAAAAGCCAATGCAATTCTGGGCTGCATCAATAGGAGTATAGCATCTAGATCAAGGGAAGTAATAGTGCCACTGTATTCTGCTCTGGTCAGACCTCACCTGGAGTACTGTGTCCAGTTCTGGGCACCACAGTTCAAGAAGGACATTGACAAACTGGAACGTGTCCAGAGGAGGGCAACCAAAATGGTCCAAGGCCTGGAAACGATGCCTTATGAGGAACGGCTAAGGGAGCTGGGCATGTTTAGCCTGGAGAAGAGGAGGTTAAGGGGTGATATGATAGCCATGTTCAAATATATAAAAGGATGTCACATAGAGGAGGGAGAAAGGTTGTTTTCTGCTGCTCCAGAGAAGCGGACACGGAGCAATGGATCCAAACTACAAGAAAGAAGATTCCACCTAAACATTAGGAAGAACTTCCTGACAGTAAGAGCTGTTCGACAGTGGAATTTGCTGCCAAGGAGTGTGGTGGAGTCTCCTTCTTTGGAGGTCTTTAAGCAGAGGCTTGACAACCATATGTCAGGAGTGCTCTGATGGTGTTTCCTGCTTGGCAGGGGGTTGGACTCGATGGCCCTTGTGGTCTCTTCCAACTCTAGGATTCTATGATTCTATTCTATGATTCTAAGTTTTAAACATAGCCCTATTCTCTTAAATAGCCCTATTCTCTTAAATTTCTGTTATTCTATAGTCGATTACTTCTTGTTTCAGGGATTTTCACGATACTTTCTTTTGTTCTGTGTAAATCCTCTTTCAAACCTAGCTGCTGGTGGATCGGGGCCACTGGGGACCACCGACAGGGACTCCCTCAATCAAGCGTCCCTTGAGACACCCTGGTCCCAAGTTGGGAAGGGCCTTGCCAGTTGACCCAAGACCTTGAACCTTGCCCAGGAGAAGACAGGAAAGGGCAGTTTCAGAATGGGGTCAGCGGCTCAAAAATAGCCGCTCTCGCTCAAGAGACTTGCCTGCATTTGACAATCTGCCAGATGAATCAGATCTGGCACCAAATCCGGCCAAGCCTGAAGACTTTTACGCCGGTTGGCAAACATCCATTTCTCGTGTTAACAGGGTTCCTGCTGTTCCTGGGCCACTGTACTCTCAACGTTCAGTTCTGAAAAGACACTTCGGCTGACATTGACTTCCTTCTTCTGTCTCCTTGAGAAAATGTCCTTTAAAGCATGGGGGGGGGGGCAGGCTGGCAGACCAGATGGTTCTCACTCCTAACCCTGCCCTGGTGGCCAAATTTGAAATATGGGCAGAGAAATCTAAATTTAAGATGGGTATTTACAAGCTGGAGGAGACTCTTGAGAGTCCCATGGACTGCAAGACGATCAAACCGATCCATTCTGAAGGAAATCAGCCCTGAGTGCTCACTGGAAGGACAGATCCTGAAGCTGAGACTCCAAGACTTTGGCCACCTCATGAGAAGAGAAGACTCCCTGGAAAAGACCCTGATGTTGGGAAAGATGGAGGGCACAAGGAGAAGGGGACAACAAAGGACGAGATGGTGGGACAGTGTTCTGGAAGCTACCAGCATGAGTTTGACCAAACTGCGGGAGGCAGTGGAAGACAGGAGTGCCTGGCGTGCTCTGGTCCAGGGGGTCACGAAGAGTCGGACACGACTAAACAACAACAACAACATTTACAAGCTGGAACGTAATTCAGAGAAGGGCAACCAAGATGGCCCAGGACCTGGATACAACACCTTATGAAGAACGCTTGAGGGAGTTGGGGAGGTTTAGCTTGGAAAAGAGGAGACTGGGAGGAGAAAGGATAGTCATCTTCTGATGGCCTGTCACATGGAGGATGGAGAAAGCTTGTTTTCTCCTGCTCCAGAGGGGTGGACTCAAATCAGTGGGTTCACGTTACAAGAAAGGAGATTCTGACTCAACATCAGTACAAACAACAACAACAACAACAACAACAACAATTTATTATTTATACCCTGCCCATCTGGTTGGGTTTCCCCAGCCACTCTGGGCGACTCCCAACAGAATACAGCGGTACCTCAGTTGTCGAACGTAATCCGTTCCGAAAGACCGTTCAACTTCCAAAACGCTCGACAACCGAGGAGCGATGGGCTGTCGGCAAATTCAATGGAGAAAATTGACAAATGTGCCTCAGAAGCCGTTCGACTTGCAAGGCGCGTTCAAAAATGGAAGCAATTACTTCTGGGTTTTCGGTGTTCAAAAACTGAAATGTTCTGCTTCTGAGACGCTAAAAAACCGAGGTTCCACTGTATTAAAAACACGACAAAACATCAGACATTAAAAACTTCCCTAAACGGGGCTGCCTTCAGATGCCTTCTAAAAGTCAAAGAGTTGTTTATTTCCTTGACATCTGATGGGAAGGCGTTCCACAGGGCGGGCGCCACCACCGAGAAGGCCCTCTGCCTGGTTCCCAGTTTGATGGTGGAACAGACTCAGAAAGTGCTGGCATTGGAGCCAGACGTGCTGAGGAGATTTCACCCCTCCCATATCCAAGAATCTCCTGAGGAGTCTGCTGATTCTCCAGAGAGGAGGAGGCGTGTTCTGCTCTCTACTTATTCTGCTCCAGCACCAAGTCAGTCAGTCAGTCAGTGTCGGAGAGAGAGAGAGACTGAGTGTTAGAGATCGTGTGTAGGGATAAGGTTGCTGCTAAGAGCAGCTGCAGACACTCAGTGCAGTGCAGCATTCATTTATGCTTAGACCTATTTAGCTCTGTATATAGTTGTAGTTATAGAATAAAGAAGATATTCTACAGAGCTGCTCTCCGAGTTGTTTATATACTCTGCTAGACTCTGCTGTACTCCCCTGTACGACGACTGTCTTCTTGTTGGAGTGAATCCGGTGTTCACAACTCTAAGCTGTGAGTCCACAGCACTTTGACCTGTTCCCGTGCAGAAGGTGGTCTCTGGAAGTGCTACCCAGCTCGCCTAGCCCAGTCGGGGCTGAAGTGGATGAGTCCAGTTGATGGCACTGGCTCAAGGGTGATGCTGACACGTGCACCCCCACCCTCAGAACAGCTGGATTCTGCAGCTCTGGGCGCAGAAGACCAGAAGGAGAGCCCTGTTGGATCAGGCGAATGGTGCTTCTGTTCCACCATCCTGTTCTCACAGAGGCCAACCAGATGGTTGCGGAAAACCAGCAAGCAGAGAGTTCTCTTCCTTCCTTTGCTTTCCAAAAACTGGTACCCAGAATGACTGCTGCTTCCAGCTGTGGTGGTCAGAGCCCAGCCATTGTGGCTGGTAGCCTTTGCTATACATTTTACCCTGGTGGGGAAGCCTGTGGCCAGGTGACTTCCTTGCTCTGCTAACTTTTGATCGGTAACTCCAATGTCTCTGCAGATCTCCCTTCTCAGAGTTGTTTAACTTTAAATAGATCCGGGACACCACACAATTAAAATGCTCTTATATCACTTGAAACAGCCGTGGCTTTCCCCAAAGAATCCTGGAAGCTGTAGTTTGTTAAGCTGTTAGAATGCCCCATTTCCCCCCTCCCAGAACTACGGTTCCCAGGGAAGAGGTATTGATTGTCAAACAGAAGAGTGTCTTCTGTAAAGGGAAGGGATTCAATCTCCCCAGGGCCTAATTTGCAGGTTTATGGGGAGGACTCCTGTGATAATGTACACCAAAGGCTCTGAATGCTGAAAGCACTGTAATAAATCTGAACTATTACAGCAATTACTACTATTACTACTCCGAGCCAATGGCTTCAAGTTACAAGAAAATGGAAATTCTGACCAGGGACGGATTTAGGTTTGATGAGGCCCTAAGCTACTGAAGGTAATGTCCAGCTGTCCTTTGTCAACAACAAATTGCTGCTGTTTTTTGGGTTGAATATATGCGTATAGTTCAAGCTATCGTTTTCCCAGTAGTAATGTATGGAAGTGAGAGCTGGACCATAAAGAAGGCTGATCACCGAAGAATTGATGCTTTTGAATTATGGTGCTGGAGGAGACTCTGGAGAGTCCCATGGACTGCAAGAAGATCAAACCTCTCCATTCTGAAGGAAATCAGCCCTGAGTGCTCACTGGAAGGACAGATCCTGAAGCTGAGGCTCCAATACTTTGGCCACCTCCTGAGAAGAGAAGACTCCCTGGAAAAGACCCTGATGTTGTGAAAGATGGAGGGCACAAGGAGAAGGGGAGGACAGAGGACAAGATGGTTGGACAGTGTTCTTGAAGCTACCAGCATGAGTTTGACCAAACTGCGGGAGGCAGTGGAAGACAGGAGTGCCTTGCGTGCTCTGGTCCATGGGGTCACGAAGAGTCGGACACGAATAAACAACAACGTATGCTATAAGGTAATTTATGGACCCAATACAGTAGTTATCTAACCAGTGATATGTTAGGGAGCAGGCTAGCAGGTGAGGCCCATGACTTACATCACAGGAGCCTACACAACACAAAACACTGTTGCTGTATGTAGGTTTTATTTTGTTTTTTATCTTATATTTTGGAAATGTGCATCCAGTTTTTTTTCTTTCAATTTTTTGGGGGGCCCAAGAGAGTGGGGCCCTAAGCTAGAGCTTGTTTAGGGACCCCTGACCATTAGGTCCAGTCGTGGCCGACTCTGGGGTTGCAGCGCTCATCTCGCTTTATTGGCAGAGGGAGCCAGAGTACACGTGGCCAGCATGACTAAGCCGCTTCTGGAGAACCAGAGCAGCGCACGGAAACGCCGTTTACCTTCCCGCCAGAGTGGTACCTATTTATCTACTTGCAGTTTGACGTGCTTTCGAACTGCTAGGTTGGCAGGAGTAGGGAACGAGCAACGGGAGCTCACCCCGTGGCGGAGATTCGAACCGCCGCCCTTCTGATCGGCAAGTCCTAGGCTCTACCTTATAAGTAAATCCGGCACTGATTCTGACTAAACATCAGGAAGAACTTTCTGACAGTAAGAGCTGTTCAACAGTGGAACAGTCTCCCTCTGGAAGTTGTGGACTTTCCTTCCTTGGAGGCTTTTAAGCAGAGGTTGAATGGCCATCTGTCAGAGATGCTTCGGTTGAGATGATCTTTGGTCATGGATGATCTTGTTGAGATTCCTGCATTGCAGGGGGCTGGGCTGGATGACCCTTAGGGGTCCCTTCCAACTCTATGATTTTATGATTCTATGCTTGTTTGCTCAGCCTTGGCTCTCATTGCTAGATGTGCCAGCCTCAAAGCCCATTAACCACACATGGCAAGACTACACAACTAGATTGCGATCTGGCTTTCCTAACTGAGGCCTCATCCTGCCCGCAAAGCGCACCAGGCAAGGGCCACAGGTAAGCCACTGCTGTCTTCACGCTGCTTTGCTTTGTGGGTCCTGCACATCATCTCTGCTGCAAACAGGATATTGGAGTTGATGGTCTCTTTGTCAGACCCAGCAGGGCTGCCTTGATGACCAGAGATCTGTCTTAATCTTCTTTGCTCTGTTCCAGACATGCCGTGTGCCTTGACTAAAAAATGGATGCTGTTGGCCGGCAGCGCGAAACATTCTCCCGACTGTGTGCAAGTAACCAAAGCAAGTTCTCAAATGCATCAACATTAGTCAGTGTTCCCTCGCCGTCCCGTTCCAGAAATCAATCAGTTAGCAGCTTTTGACTCGCAGCAAGCTGCAAAGAATCCGATAAATCTGAGCCTTGTCATTATCGGTGCTCCGAAAACAAAGCCGGAATGTTTTGCAGCTTAACCAAGAGAGAAGAGCAGCGAGCCTTTTCTGTTACCCAGAACCGCTTCCCACGTCCAAACAGCCCAGAGGGCAGCTGTTCTTTCCATCCCCGCTCTTGTGCTAATCTCAGAGAGGTGCGATGTGATGATTCTCAAGAAAACCAGTGCAGGGTTCAGAACCCTTAGCCACAACAGCGAAGGCGCAGTCAAGGTCCGCTGTGATGTCCCATAGCAGGGTTGGGGGGGTGACTTACGGGGCAATGGCTATGGGGCTTGGGAGATAAATGCTTCTGTTCTCTGGTGGGGCAGCGGGGGGAAGTTACAGCGACCTGATCAAATTCTCCTTTAGTCTCAGTCACTGCTGCAAGAGAACGCGAGTCATTTCAGAAAGCTAGGGAGAAAGAAAGGGCAGGTGGATCAGAGACCGGGAGAGGAGCCTACATTTTGCACCGTTTCAAAATCTGGTGGCATTTGCCCCACGTTGGGCAAAAGATTCCTGCACTGCTGGGGGCTGGACTAGATGACCCTCGTGGTCCCTTCCAACTCCACGATTCTACAAAATCTTCTACAAATGACAGAGAGGGGTTGTGTTAGTTTCTGTAGAAAGTAGCCTACTGCAAGGGGTGAATTTGGCATTTCTTGTGTCCCCCTCTCTCAGTTTCAGCTCTGGTCACTACCAGCATGTGGTCCCCATTTTCTTGCCCAGAAGCGAATGCAGCCCTCAGCCTGAGAAAAGTCCCCTGCCCCTTAGTTATGCATGCATGCGACTTACTCCCTAGCGCGTCCACTCCTGAAGCCTCCATTTCAAATTTTCGCTTTGTGACTTGATTATAAACTGAGCTCAAACTGCACACACTACAAAACGTAAAGCGATACTTTTAGCATTTTCTCCTTCCCCCACCTTATTAGGCGAATAGCTATTTAAAAGCCTGGAGTATCTTATATACACCCTGTTTTTCTAAAGCCCTTAAACCCAACAACATCTGCCGCAGGGAAAGCTGCAAAACTTCAGGTTGGGAGACTGCTGCTGAGCTAATCTGAGATGCGAAAAACAACCAGGTGTCCTTTTGAATGCACATGCATGATGATTTGTGCTCACGATGCTACCAGGGAGGTCACACGTGATCACGATTTCAACGCCGGTTGCACCTGCAAAAGCTTGGGGGCTGATCACGCGGCTTCATTCCCAGTCGGTGCGTATCTTCCTGCTGAAATCCTGTAATTTTTTTATACCACAAATGTTCTGTTTCATTTTCTTTGCTTCTTTTGCATGCACTGTGGCCCTCCTAGGCAGCAATAACGGGGCATGATTTGGGAAAGAGACACGGACCAAACCAAAGTGAGATAAATCCTCCGCTAATGAACTATTCTTGTGTCAAGAACATGCTGCAGAAAACACTGCTGCAGAAAATGCTGCAGAAAATGGCCGGGCCATTATCTCCAACCAATTTGTTCTAGAGATGGATTGCAACGTGGATGGAAAACAGACGCCAAACTGTCACCCCCAAAAGTGAAAGCAAGCATATGTCACGGATATTTTGGCCAGGCCAATGAGGATGTTAGAAAGGAGAATCCAACCCGTCTTGTGTGAAGTCCCCCTCTTTCAGAATTCTGCCTCCAGGGAGCAGCTGTGATTTCCCCCCCTTTCCTAAAACAATTCCAGCCTGTGTAATAACTGCTAGATCATTTATCACCGCAGTCCTGCTATGGCCCAGACTCTGTTTTCTGTTAAATTAAACAATCTGCGAGGGCTTCAGCAGAAAGGACAGGAAGGTGCGCAGTTATCAAAGAGATGCAAAAGGGAGATTAGAGCTAAATCTGTTCAGGGAGGCATGAAACATGGAAAAGACACGTTTGCTAGCAGAAGTCGCCGGCCCTCTTCTAATCAGGTGCACAGATCATCGCGTGTGGCAGGCAGAGGCCAACTCGGCCCTCCAGATGTTTTGGGACTACAACTCCCATCATCCCTAGCTAACAGGAACAGTGGGCAGGGATGATGGGAATTGTAGTCCCAAAAAACATCTGGAGGGCTGAGTTTGCCTGTGCCTGGTGTATGGCATCTGTGCCCCTGCAGGCAAGACTAAAAGGGTGGAACCTCCATTCTGGGTGGCGGTCTACCAGTTGCAGGGAACCACAACCGGGGTGTTCTGCTCAAGTTCTGCTTGCGGGTTTCCAACAGGAATCTTGTTGGCCACTGGGAGAACAGAATTCTGGACCAGATGGACCATTGGCCTCATCCTGCAGGCTCTTCGGGTGTCCTTAATATTATTATTTTTTAAATATTTAATGCTGTACTGTTTTTAACATTTGATTGGGAGCTGCCCAGAGTGGCTGGGGAAACTCAGCCAGATGGGCGGGGTATAAATAATAAATTATTATTATTATTATTATTATTATTATTATTATTATTAAGTGTGCTAATTTATTATTACTGTTGTTCGTTTTATTAAATTTCTTCAGCACCTTTCTAACAAAATCTCAAGGTGTCCCACAAAGAACATACAACGAGAAGTAAAGTAAACAATGAGAATATAACGGTGGTAACAGTAATATCACTACAAACAGTAAAATCCACATCAGTCCACCAAATATAAAAAAGCCCAATTCACCACTCATGATTGTCAGTGCTGCCTTCACTGGAGTAGATCTTCTGATCCAGACAGCTCAGCTGGTTGAGGGTTGTGGGTTTGAGCCTGAAGTCAGGTGAAAGATTCCTGCATTGCATGGGGTTGGACTAGATGACCCTGGGAACTCAGTTCCGGCACCTCCCAGATGGGCACCGTTGCCATTCTAAGAGAACAAGGTGAGTTCTGGCATCTCTTTCCTAGAAAAAATAGCACTGAGACGATTCTGTGTCTCTCGACCTCCTAATTTCACACAGTCCTCAGTTTAGTTTTTAAATCTAGCTACCTGCAAGGGACGCGGGTGGCGCTGTGGGTTAAACCACAGAGCCTAGGACTTGCCGATCAGAAGGTCGGCGGTTCGAATCCCCGCGACGGGGTGAGCTCCCGTTGCTCGGTCCCTGCTCCTGCCAACCTAGCAGTTTGAAAGCACGTCAAAGTGCAAGTAGATAAATAGGAACCGCTCCGGTGGGAAGGTAAACGGCGTTTCCGTGCGCTGCTCTGGTTCGCCAGAAGCGGCTTAGTCATGCTGGCCACATGACCCGGAAGCTGTACGCCGGCTCCCTCGGCCAATAAAGCAAGATGAGCGCCGCAACCCCAGAGTCAGCCACGACTGGACCTAATGGTCAGGGGTCCCTTTACCTTTACCTTTACATTACTGCTTAAAGAACAAGAAAGGTAAACGGCGGGAAGGTAAATGGTGTTTCCCTGAGCTGCTCTGGTTCGCCAGAAGCGGCTTAGTCATGCTGGCCACATGACCCGGAAGCTGTATGCCGGCTCCCTCGGCCAATAAAGCAAGATGAGCGCCGCAACCCCAGAGTCGGCCACAACTGGACCTAATGGTCAAGGGTCCCTTTACCTTTATCTTTACCTGCAAGTGTGACCACGGCAGTGTTCTGGCAGAAAGTGTTTGCAAAAGGGGGTGGACCATCTCTCTTCTGTTTCAGGCCCCACAAGATGCTGCGTTCAGCCTGGCCCATGGCTGGCTGGCACAAGGAGACCCTCTGGTCTTCCTCTCACCCCAAGTCTTTCTCAGCTCCACCTGCGGATGCCAGAGGTGCCTTTGAGAGGCACATGGCAATGTGGTACTTGAGATACCTACTCCATGCTCTCTAGGCATCTAGACATACACAGTGGGGGGGGGGGGGCTTCCCCCCACCAAGGACCAAAATGCTGGAGGCAGGAGCGCCAACTTGAATTAAATACTGTGGTAGCCCAGGTAAGCCCTGCCCCACATAATTCATCACATAATGTGGTGCACACAAACCATTTGAATGCCAGTCAACTTTGGGTGCCCCTGACCCCCTCAAATATATTATTTGGGGGGCAAAGCCCCCTCAGTCCCTCGGAGTTGGCTCCTATGGCTGGAGGTTCCCTGGAGAGGCCCTGTGGAATGCCCTCCCTCTCAAAGAGATAAACAACTATATGACATTTAGAAGACATCTGAAGGCAGCCCTGTTTAGGCAAGTTTTGAATGACTGATGTTTTAATGTATTTTTAATCTTTTGTTTGAAGCTGCCCAGAGTGGATGGGAAATCTAGCCAGATGGGAGGGGTATAAATAATAAATTATTATTACTATTATTATTATTATTATTATTATTATTATTATTATTATTATTATGCCCTCTGGGCGCACAGAGCGCGCCTTCCGACGGGGCGTTTCCCTCGACGGCCAGGGCCTCTCCAAAGCGCACAGCTCTCCCGTCCCCCCCTCGTAGCGTTACTTACGATCATGGGCAGGGAGCAGATGGTGAAGAGGGCGGTCATGAGAGCCAGCAAGACCAGCTGGCCCAGCTCCTCTGTGCGGCCGGCGCCGGGAGGCGCTGTCGACGGGCCGCCGGGGCCACCGCCGCTTCCGTGCGCACCGGCCGGCTGGCTCCTTCGCGGGGGTTGTCGGCGCGCCATGCGGTAGAGGCTGCGCATGCTGACCAGGTTGCAGAGCCCGATGGCGAGTCCCAGCGCGCCCAGGAGGCTGGCGTAGAGCACCGAGTAGGCCCGCCCGCCGCCGGCCATGCGGATGAAGCACCAGGTGCCCGGGCAGTACTGCACGATGGCACCGAAGCCCAGCAGCGGCAGGGCGCAGAAGAGGGCGCACAGCGCGCCCGCCGCGACGGTTAGCAGCGCGCCCAGGCGCCGGCTGGTGTGGCGCTGGTAAAAGTAGGGGTGTCCCAGCGACAGGCAGCACTCCAGGGCCATGGCTAGTAGCAGCATGGTGGGCGCCAGGCCGAAGAAAGCCATCAGGAAGGCGAACAGCTGGCACAGGCTCCCGGGGTTCGCGTCTCCAGCGTCGGCGGCTGCGTCTTCCCCGACGGCAGTTGCTGGCGGCGGCCAGAGCTCGCTGAGGCTGCGGTTGCGCGCATAGGCGGCCAGGACGATGGGGCTGAGCAGGCACTTGCCCAGCAGGTCGGTGGCGGCCAAGGCGCTGACCAGGAGGTAGAAGGCGGACGCCCTTGGGCGCCCCCAGCCGCCGGCGCGCTGCAGCCGCGCGCGGAGCTGGTGCTGCCACAAGATCCCCAGCGCCAACACGTTGCCCAGCAGGCCGGCCGCGAAGAGCAGCGAGCCCGGCAGCGCCGACTGGCCGCCCTCCAGGTGCCGGTTGGCGCGGCAGCGGTAAGCGCCGCCGCCGTCCATGGAGCCGGCGGCGGGCGAGAGCGTGCGCCTCGACGGGGCGGGCAGGGCGGGACGCGTGTGGGGCGGCGCGGCGGCGCGAGCCGTGCCTATGAAGGGGCGCGGGGCGGGGAGGGTGGGCAGGAGGGTGGACGGCCTCCCGCAGACGGGGCGGGGGCTAAGAGAAGGAAGCGCTGGCCTCGCCGGGAGGGCGGAGAAGGAGCCGTTTGTTCCCACGGGGAGCGGGGAAGGAATCGCAGCTGTCTGTGGGAAGGGGGCGGGCGGGAGCAAGCGGGAGGGATGGAGTTCTTTTCTAGACGGCAGGCGGCAAAGGGTCGAGGAAACGAGAGGAAACGGAGTTTTGGGTTGCCTGGCAAGGCACCTCCTCTGCCCCAGAAACCCTCACCTGCAGCGCCGAGAAGGGTAATAGGTTGGGTACAGTGGTCCTGCGGAAAGGTTGCCGGCGACAAGGGCGCACTGCACATGCCCAGAGGCACTCTGCCCGTCCTCACTTGCCTCACCACTTCCGTCCGGATTTGCAGCAGTAACTCGGGAAAAGGGACCCACTCCAGGGTGGTTTGGGCGGGGATTTCGCCAGTCCAAGGCGCATAGGATGGCAGTTGCTGCAGGACAACTGCTTTGCGTGCAGAAGGTCCCAGGTTCAGTCCCTGGCTGGCAGCATCTCCAGGTAAGGCTGGGGGGGACCCCTGTCCAAAACGCCCGCTGCCATTCAGAGCACGTAAGGCGCAGCTAGGTAAGGGTCTGACTCAGAATAAGGCAGCTTCCTGGTATGAATTGCCCTCAGGTGACCAGATAGAGAGGCTTTGCAAAAACTGGTTCTTTGGGGGGGAAGGGTCATAGGTGACCGGGAGAGTATCTGCTTTGAATGCAGGAAGTCCAAAGTTCACCCTCAGGCCTCTCCAGGTAGGATTGAAGGAAGCTGCCCCTCAGGAAGGTCAGCCCACTGGAAGATGAACCAATAATAATAATAATAATAATAATAATAATAATAATAATAATAATTTATTATTTATACCCCGCCCATCTGGCTGGGCTTCCCCGGCCACTCTGGGCGGCTCCCAAAAGAATATTGAAATACTATAATACATCAAACATTAAAAGCTTCCCGAAACAGGGCTGCCTTCAGATGTCTTCTAAAAGCCTGGTAGTTGTTGTTCTCTTTGACATCTGGTGGGAGGGTGTTCCACAGGGAAGGCGCCACTACCGAGAAGGCCCTCTGCCTGGTTCCCTGTAACTTGGCTTCTCGTAGTGAGGGAACCGCCAGAAGGCCCTCAGTGCTGGACCTCAGTGTCCGGGTAGAACGATGGGGGTGGAGACGCTCCTTCAGATATACTGGACCAAGGCTGTTTAGGGCTTTAAAGGTCAGCACCAACACTTTGAATTGTGCTCGGAAACGTACTGGGAGCCAATGTAGGTCTTTCAAGACCGGTGTTATGTGGTCTCTGCGGCCGCTCCCAGTCACCAGTCTAGCTGCCGCGTTCTGGATTAGTTGTAGTTTCCGGGTCACCTTCAAAGGTAGCCCCACGTAGAGCGCATTGCAGTAATCCAAGCGGGAGATAACCAGAGCATGCACCACTCTGGCGAGGCAGTCCGCAGGCAGATAGGGTCTCAGCCTGCGTACCAGATGGAGCTGGTAAACAGCTGCCCTGGACACAGATTTGACCTGTGCCTCCATGGACAGCTGTGAGTCCAAAATGACTCCCAGGCTGCGCACCTGGTCCTTCAGGGGCACAGTTACCCCATTCAGGACCAGGGAGTCCTCCACACCTGCCCGCCTCCTGTCCCCCCAAAACAGTACTTCTGTCTTGTCAGGATTCAACCTCAATCTGTTAGCCGCCATCCAACCTCCAACCGCCTCCAGGCACTCACACAGGACCTTCACTGCCTTCACTGGTTCTGATTTGAAAGAGAGGTAGAGCTGGGTATCATCCGCATACTGATGAACACCCAGCCCAAATCCCCTGATGATCTCTCCCAGCGGCTTCATGTAGATGTTGAAAAGCATGGGGGAGAGGACAGAACCCTGAGGCACCCCACAAGTGAGGGCCCAGGGGTCTGAACACTCATCCCCCACCACCACTTTCTGAACACGGCCCAGGAGGAAGGAGCGGAACCACTGTATAACAGTGCCCCCAGCTCCCAGCCCCTCAAGACGGTCCAGAAGGATGTTATGGTCGATGGTATCAAACGCCGCTGAGAGATCCAGCAGAACTAGGAAACAGCTCTCACCTTTGTCCCTAGCCCGCCGGAGATCATCAACCAGTGCGACCAAGGCAGTTTCAGTCCCATGATGAGGCCTGAATCCCGACTGGAAGGGATCCAAATGGTCCGCTTCTTCCAGGCGTGCCTGGAGTTGTTCAGCAACCACTCGCTGAATCACCTATAATAATAATAATAATTTATTATCTATACCCTGCCCATCTGGCTGGGTTTCCCCAGCCGCTCTGGGCGGCTTCCAACAAAACACTCAAATACAATAACCTATTAAACATTAAAAGCTTCCCTAAACAGGGCTGCCTTCAGATGTCTTCTAAAAGTTTGGTAGTTATTTTTCTCTTTGACATCTGGTGGGAGGGCGTTCCACAGGATGGGTGCCACTACCGAGGAGGCACTCTGCCTGGTTCCCTGTAATGTGGCTTCTCGCATGGAGGGGACCGCCAGAAGGCCCTCGGAGCTGGACCTCAGTGTCCGGGCAGAACGATGGGGGTGGAGACGCTCCTTCAGGTATCCTGGGCCGAGGCCTTTTAGGGCTTTCAAGGTCAGCACCAACACTTTGAATTGTGCTTGGAAACATCCTGGGAGCCAATGTAGGTCTTTCAGGACCGGTGTTATGTGGTCCTGGCAGCCGCTCCCAGTCACCAGTCTGGCTGTTGCATTTTGGATTAGTTGCAGTTCCCTGGTCACCTTCAAAGGTAGCCCCACGTAGAGCGCATTGCAAGACCAGTGAACTTGCAGGTTTTGTTGGCCTTCTAAGCCCTCAACCCCAGTGCCGGATTTATGTATAAGCTAAAGCTATAGCCAAAAAATTTAAAGGAAAAAAAACCTGGATGTACATTTCCAAACTATAAGATAAAAAACAAATAAAATAAAACCTACATACAGCACCAGTGTTTTGTGTTGTGTATGACGCGGGTGGCGCTGAGGGACGCGGGTGATGCTAGGGACACGGGTGGCGCTGTGGGTTAAACCACAGAGCCTAGAACTTGCCGATCAGAAGGTCGGCGCTTCGAATCCCCGCTACGGGGTGAGCTCCCGTTGCTCGGTCCCTGCTCCTGCCAACCTAGCACTTCGAAAGTACGTCAAAGTGCAAGTAGATAAATAGGTACCGCTCTGGTGGGAAGGTAAACGGCATTTCCGTGCGCTGCTCTGGTTCGCCAGAAGCGGCTTAGTCATGCTGGCCACATGACCCGGAAGCTGTACGCCGGCTCCTTCGGCCAATAAAGCGAGATGAGCGCCGCAACCCCAGAGTCGTCCGCGACTGGACCTAACAGTCAGGGGTCCCTTTACCTATGGACCTATTAGGTCCATCAATTACCATACAGCCTATATTCAACACAAAAAACATTGACAATTTGTTGTTGATAAAGGACAGCTGGACATATAAAGGGCCCCATTACCTTCAGTAGCTTAGGGCCTCATCAAACCTAAATCCGGCCCTGCTCAACCGTCTTCCTCTAGTTGCTGTAATATCACTCATGATTATGATGATGAAATAATAACGATCATCACCAGTGCTTTTTTCTGGGGGTACACAGGGGTACGCATACCCCTAAATATTTTGTGAAGCTAAGTCTGGCCTCATTGAGGGGCAGTATTTCAATATGAGTAGGAAAATGAGAGTACCCCTAAACATTTTTAAAAAGAAAACAGAAGCACTTTTAATAATAATATGCCACCCATCTGACTGGGTTCCCCCAGCCACTCTGGGCGGCTTCCAACAAATTAAAACAATAGGACATCAAACATTAAAAACTTCAATAGGGCAAACATAAGGTTCTGCACTTAGGAAGAACCAGATGCACACATATAGGATGGGGGACAGCAGTACATGTGAAAAGGATCTAGGGGTCTTGGTGGACCACAAGCTGAACGTGAGTCCACAGTGCATTGCAGCAGCAAAAACAAAGCTCATGCTATTCTAGGCTGCATCAAGAGAAGTATAGCGTCCAGGTCAAGGGAAGTAATAGTACCCTCTATTCTGCCTTGGTCAGACCACACCTGGAATACTGCGTCCAGTTCTGGGCGTCACAATTTAAGAAGGATGTCGACAAGCTGGAACATGTGCAGAGGAGGGCGACCAAGATGATCAAGGGTCTGGGAACCAAGCCTTGTGAGGAACGGTTGAAGGAGCTGGATATGTTTAGCCTGGAAAAGAGGAGACTGAGAGGAGATAGGATAGCTAACTACAAATATCCGAGAGGCTGTCAGATGGAAGGCAAGAGCAATCTTGTTTTCTCCTGCTCCAGAATGTAAGACCTTCAAGTTACAAGAAAGGAGATTCCAAAATTAAACATCAGGATGAACCTTCTGACTGTAAGAGCTGTTCAACAGTGGAATGGACTCCCTTGGAAGCTGGTTGACTCTCCAGCATTGGAGAGCGGTTGAGTAGCCACCTGCCAGGGTTTCTTCAGTTGCGATTCCTGCATTGCAGGGGGTTGGACTAGATGACCCTCAGGGTCCCTTCCAACTCTACCATTCTACGATTCTCTGAAATCTCTGAAGTTTGGAGCAGTGGTCATCCAGGGTTTCAGGAAGCTCACCACCATGTCTTCCTGTCCACTGGTTGGGATGTTGATTTCAGAATAGAGGAAGCTGCCTTTTATCACAGTATCACATGAGCACTGCTCCACAGCATTTGATATTTTCATTCACATATATTCATTCGAAATAAGATGGGTTTATGAAACAATTCTATATTCTCCCACCACGCTGACGAAGATCTACAAAACAGCAGTCAATATCCGGAATCTCTGTTCAGTGTTGGACATTATATTTGCTGAATACATCATCATCATAATTTATTATTTATACCCCGCCCATCTGGCTGAGTTTCCCCAGCCACTCTGGGCGGCTTCCAATCGAGTGTTAAAAGCAATACAAAGCTTCACAGCTTATCTTTCATCGTACAAAGTTTGGTATCTCTCTTCATTTAAAGACTTTCAGAGACTTTGAGTCTAACATTCATTTTACTGAATCAGAGCATTGGTCCATACAGGTCAGTATTGTCTGCACTGGCTGCCAGCAGCTTCCAGACAGAGTCTAGCCTCTCCCAACCCTTGCTGGAGATGTTGGGGACTGAACCTGAGACCTTTTGCTTGGAAGGCAGATGTTTTAACCCCTGAGCTAGCTCTCTCCCCTGTCACACACTAAAAGAAAGGGACCATGGCTGGTTACTTGTGAGCTGGAAGGAGCTGGCGCCCTCAGCCCTTCGTGACCAGAGAGCCATAATATTTGCTCCTGTCCATCCATCATGTTTGTTTTTTTCTGCGGAGCTAGGAGCTCAGATGGAAAACAAAGATTACTGACTTCAACAGGGACAGGCTTTGTAGACACTTCGTGACTATAGGAAAGTACAGGAAAATCTGAGCCTTGCTTGCGGAAGCATCAAAAATCGGTCCCTCCAGTGACATTTTGTGGTGACAGGGATATTCTGGCTGTGACCCTGCAGTACTGTGTGTGGTTTGGGAGCTGCACGGTCAGGGGAAAAACAATGCTATCCAGCGTTGTAAAGACTGCGGAGAGAATAACTGGGTGCACTCTTCCCACCTTGGATCAAATCTATGCTTCCAGGTGCCATAAGAAAGCTGCAGAGATAGCGCAGGATAGTGCGCACCCCGGAAATGATCTCTTTCAGCTTCTGCCTTCTGGAAGAACTGTACAGTGGTACCTCGGGTTAAGTACTTAATTCGTTCCAGAGGTCCGTTCTTAACCTGAAACTGTTCTTAACCTGAAGCACCACTTTAGCTAATGGGGCCTCCTGCTGCTGCTGCGCCGCCGGAGCCCGATTTCTGTTCTTATCCTGAAGCAAAGTTCTTAACCTGAAGCACTATTTCTGGGTTAGCGGAGTACGTAACCTGAAGCGTATGTAACCTGAAGCGTATGTAACCTGAAGCGTATGTAACCTGAGGTACCACTATACAGGGTTATAAAGACTAGGACTAGCCGCCTGAGAAACAGTTTCTATTCAAATGTGATTTTGGTTTTAAATGCAGTGTAAGGTAGTCTCTGTGGGAGTATATGTATTTAATTATGGGGTATCAGAGTTTTTTTTTTTTTTAAAAATGATATTTATTAAAGTTTCAGAAAAGGTTACAAAAATAAGAAAAAGAAAAAAAAGAAAAGAAAAAATACAAAATACAGAAAAATAAAAACATTTAAAAACAAATCAATCTTTCCATGTCTTGTCTTTCGTTTACTTGTTTCCATGACCTCCTCACACCTCCCTTTTTTGTATTCCAGTTCAGTTAGTTAATTCAGCAAATCCTTTCCCTCTTTGTTTTTATCTTAATCCTTTATCCTAATATATTATAACTTTAGATTCTCACCTGTTAACAATCCATTTTTACATACTCCTTTGTAACATTGCTGCTAAAACCACTTAACTTCATTCCGACATCATTCTAACATTCATTAATTTTGCAGTATTTCTGTAAATAGTCTTTAAATTTCTTCCAATCTTCTTCCACCGACTCTTCTCCCTGGTCTCGGATTCTGCCAGTCATTTCCGCCAGTTCCATGTAGTCCATCACCTTCACCTACCATTCTTCCAGGGTGGGTAGATCTTGTGTCTTCCAGTACTTTGCAATAAGTATTCTTGCTGCTGTTGTAGCATACATAAAGAAAGTTCTATCCTTCTTTGGCACCAATTGGCCAACCATGCCCAGGAGAAAGGCCTCTGGTTTCTTCAGAAAGGTATATTTAAATACCTTTTTCATTTCATTTTTCCACCTGGAAGCCAATTTTCTTGTCCAAATTATATGCCTCCATTATCTGATAATAATGAAGCCAATCTCGCACTTTATTTTTTAGTTTTTCAAAACTCTGCAATTTCAATCTGTCTCCCTCTTGTTCCAAAATTTCCCAATATTTCGGCCATTTGGCCTCCATATTGAGCTTTTTCTGAGCCTTCGCTTCCATCGGTGACAACCACCTTGGGGTTTTATTTTCAAGTAGGTCCTTATATCTTATCCAGACATTAAACAATGCTTTCCTGACAATATGATTTTTAAATGCTTTATGTGCTTTGACCTTATCATACTGGGGTATCAGAGTTTTTAGGGGGCTAAACAGGCTGGGATAGCTGGGATAGCAGGCTTGTTGGTTTCAAATGTTTGATGTAGATATTTTCAATTTCGTTGTTCTGTATGGGACAATGACAATAAAGATGATCGTATTGTATCATACTGCCTCCACCTCAATCATTTTGGCAGTCCTTTTCTGAGCTTTTTCCAACTCGACAATAAAATAAACCTGAAAGCGACTTGCCTATCAATCTTCGGTGTGGGGTGAGCATGGAATCCACAAACCCTAAATCTGCAGGGAAATGCAATAATAAGAATTAGATCTCGGTGCAAATTTCCCTGCCCCCAGATGCTTTAGCTGAGATTTCTGCATTGCAGGGGGTGGACTAAATGACTCTTAGGGTTCCTTCCATCTCTACTATTCTGTGATTCTATGAAGGAACCCCTTATTCCAAGCAGACCTGCCTCTGTGTTGAGATCTGTGGAGTTGACCTTCCTAGTGGGGCTTCTACCATTTGGCAAATAATATTCAGCACCCCAGGGGAGGGCCTTCTCGGTGGTGGCTCCCCAGTTTTTGTAATCCCCCCTCTAAGTTACGGTGGGAGGCTGCTTTTAATTACTGTCCTGCTGCTTGTTGAGCTTGTGAAAAATATTTTTATGCGTCTTATCTTCAGAGCTGTATTTTTAAACTGCAGATATTTTAAATGAAATAAATATAAGCATCATGTTTATTAAGGTAAAGGTAAAGGTACCCCTGCCCGTACGGGCCAGTCTTGCCAGACTCTAGGGTTGTGCGCTCATCTCACTCTATAGGCCGGGAGCCAGCGCTGTCCGCAGACACTTCCGGGTCACGTGGCCAGCGTGACAAGCTGCATCTGGCGAGCCAGCGCAGCACACGGAACGCCGTTTACCTTCCCACTGGTAAGTGGTCCCTATTTACAGTGGTGCCTCGCAAGACGAAATTAATCCGTTCCGCAAGTCTCTTCGTCTTGCGGTTTTTTCGTCTTGTGAAGCACGGCTATTAGCGGCTTAGCGGCTATTAATGGCTTAGCGGCTTTAAGAAAAAGGAAACAAACTCGCAAGAACTCGCAAGACGTTTCGTCTTGCGAAGCAAGCCCATAGGGAAATTCGTCTTGTGGAACGACTCCAAAAAAGCAAAACCCTTTCGTCTAGCGAGTTTTTCGTCTTGCGAGGCATTCGTCTTGCGGGGCACCACTGTATCTACTTGCACCCGGAGGTGCTTTCGAACTGCTAGGTTGGCTGGTGCTGGGACCGAACAACGGGAGCGCACCCCGCCGCGGGGATTCGAACCGCCAACCATGCGATCGGCAAGTCCTAGGCGCTGAGGTTTTTACCCACAGCGCCACCCGCGTCCCTCATGTTTATTACATCCCCTGTATATTGCAAAGGCAGAAAAAGGCCAAAACAAAAACAACACAATATTGGGTTATATTACCTATAAAAGGCAGATTAAAAGGTTCAAATGACTTTTTTAAAAAATGACAGAGGCATGGTGAAATGACATTTTATTCGGGAGAATTTGCCTAAGGGGTTTCATCATTTTGCAATAAGAAACATAAAACCACAACGGTCAGGAATGGTTGTAAACTGGGCATTGTTGCAACGAATCCATTATTGAAATCTAGGAAAGGAATAGATTTCGCTAAGTCTTAGATTTTGGATGTCCCGGTTAGTCTCACTTATCCCTATATGATCTGTGAGCCAAGTTCCACAGCCGTTTGAGGAGCTGTTAGCTAAGCATTGATTGACATTTTTATTTATTTGAGGGATGTTTATATGGCCTTTCAACCGCAGTTTTCAGGGCACTTGACAGATGAAATGATTTTTGAAACATCAAGGCCAAAAGAAAACAAAACTTCAAAAGCAGCATTAACAGTGAGTGATGGGACCTTTTAAAAGCTGGAGAGAGGAAGACAGTATGAAAAAAGATCTGTGTCCAGTGCGGAAAAGAGAATCATGCAAATGTGTCAGGGCCCTTTCACACTTCGTTTTATGGTGCATTCATCATGATCTGTCCTCATGATCCTGCTTCCTGCAAAGATTTTGAAGAGAAGAAGAAGAGCTTGGATTTGATATCCGCTTTATCACTACCTGAAGGAGTCTCAAAGCGGCTAACATTCTCCTTTCCCTTCCTCCCCCCCAACAAACACTCTGTGAGGTGAGTGGGGCTGAGAGACTTCAGAAAAGTGTGACTAGCCCAAGGTCACCCAGCAGCTGCATGTGGAGGAGCGGGGAAGCGAACCCGGTTCCCCAGATTACGAGTCTACCGCTCTTAACCACTACACCACACTGGCTCATATTACTTATACAGTGGTACTTTGGGTTACATACGCTTCAGGTTACAGACTCCACTAACCCAGAAATAGTACCTTGGGTTAAGAACTTTGCTTCAGGATGAGAACAGAAATCGCGCAGCGGCAGCACGGCAGCAGTAGGAGGCCCCATTAGCTACAGTGGTGCTTCAGGTTAAGAACAGTTTCAAGTTAAGAACGGACCTCCGGAACGAATTAAGTACGTAACCAGAGGTACCACTGCAATTCTGAATCTCTGCCTGTTCATAGCTTCCTGCTGAAATCCTGTGAATTTTTATACCCCAGATGTTCTGGGGTGAGCTTTAATGTCCTGCTTTTTCATGCTATAATAATAATAATAATAATAATAATAATAATAATAATAATAATAATTTATTTATACCCTGCCTATCTGGCTGGGTTTCCCCAGCCACTCTGGGCGGCACCCAATCGAATATTAAAAACACAATACAGCATTAAACATTAAAAACTTCCCTAAACAGGGCTGCCTTCAGATGTCTTCTAAACGTCAGACAGTTGTTTATTTCCTTGATATCTGATGTGAGGGCGTTCCATAGGACAGGTGCCACCACCGAGAAGGCCCTCTGCCTGGTTCCCTGTAACCTCACTTCTCGCAGGGAGGGAACCACCAGAAGGCCCATGGAGCTGGACCTCAGTGTCCGGGCTGGACAATGGGTGTGAAGACGCTCCTTCAGGTATCCTGGGCTGAGGCCATTTAGGGCTTTCAAGGTCAGCACCAACACTTTGAATTCTGCTTGGAAACATACTGGGAGCTATGGGGCAAGAGAGCCTCTCCAGACACCAGACACTGGGAAAGCACTCCAGAACAACTAACGAAGTGGAATGACGTCTGGACGATCCAGTATAAATCCACCGCTGTTACTGTGTTAATGACATGTTGCAGAATACACCCACCAAAAATAACCCCCAACTAGTCTCAAGAGTCCCTCAGTCCTTGCACAATCATTTATTGGGATAATTGTGGATTGGATTGAGAAAGTGAAAGGTTTGTGGATTAATTTCTGGATTATTTACTTGCAAGAAACCTGGTTAAACAGATAATTCTTTGGGATTTTACCAACTTCTCTAGGCTTAAGAGATCAGTAGTGGAGGAAAACCCCAGTCTCTTGCTCTCCATCTAGCCTGAGCGATCCAGGCATGGTACTTCAGCCAAGTTTCTGAATCCACAAGGATAGTTTCTGTCTGCCAGGAAGATTGAAAAAGTCCTGGTATCAATTTCATCAGCAGAAACCATCTTCCCCTGCCCACAAGGGCGTTTGCCATGTCCCTAAATCCTGGAAAGATGTTGCAATAGTTACCTGGCATGTGCTCTGGTTGGCTGAAAAGTGCCAGCTGTCACTCTCACCAACATGGGTGGGCTGTGGGCTGGCAGTTTTTTGTCCTCACTAAGGATAAGAAAACCAGCAACTATCTGTGCTTAGTTGCTCCAGAGGAGAACGGAAGCCTGTTAGTAAGTAACAAAGTGGCGTTAGATAGATTTGAACCAACAGGTGTTTTTTATTTTCCATCGCTTGCTTTGTCTATCTGCCTCCCCTCTTCCTTTTTCTTCTCATATATACATTAAAAATGGAAGGCTGTTGTCACACAGCCTGCATTGAATGATTTGAAAGGCCAGATTAAATCCCAGGCTTACAATTTTAACATTTTTATATATGATTTTTGGTACCATTGTTGTGAGCTGATTTGATATTTTCCTTAATGAGTGAGCTGCATAGAAACATGGCTATGAATAATAATACTAATTGTTGTTGTTATTTAGTCGTTTAGTCATGTCCGACTCTTCGTGACCCCATGGACCAGAGCACGCCAGGCACTCCTGTCTTCCACTGCCTCCCGCAGTTTGGTCAAACTCATGCTGGTAGCTTCGAGAACACTGTCCAACCATCTCGTCCTCTGTCATCCCCTTCTCCTTGTGCCCTCCATCTTTCCCAACATCAGGGTCTTTTCCAGGGAGTCTTCTCTTCTCATGAGGTGGCCAAAGTCTTGGAGCCTCAGCTTCAGGATCTGTCCTTCCAGTGAGCACTCAGGGCTGATTTCCTTCAGAATGGATAGGTTTGATCTTCTTGCAGTCCATGGGACTCTCAAGAGTCTCCTCCAGCACCATAATTCAAAAGCATCAATTCTTCTGCGATCAGCCTTCTTTGTGGTCCAGCTCTCACTTCCATACATCACTACTGGGAAAACCATAGCTTTCACTACACGGACCTTTTTTCCTGCTTTTTTTCCTGGAGCAGGAACCGGCAAGCCACTCCAGTATCCCTGCCAAGAAAACTCCATGGACAAAGACAATAATACTAATACTAATGCTAATGCTAATGCTACTATTACTACTACTACTACTACTAATAATAATAATACCACGAATTGCTTCACAGGCGGTCAAACAACCAATGACTTGTTCTCCAAAATAAATTAAAAAATTGTCCAGTAGCACCTTAGAGACCAACTAAGTTTGTTCTGGGTATAAGCTTTCGTGTGCATGCACTCTTGTTCAGACACACTGAAACAGAAGTCACCAGACCCTTCTATATAGTGGGAGGGTGGGGTGGGGTTTTATTCAGAAGGGTAGTAGGAGATGGGTGATTGACTCAGTGCGTATGGTAAACCTGTTGACAACTGTTGACGACTGCAATTAGTCCTACAGGGAAAAGCATGGGATGGTATGCAGATGACCAAAAATAGCTTTAGCATGCTAAAGGTTTACCATACCCACTGAGTCAATCACCCATCTTCTACTACCCTCCTGAGAAAAACCCCACCCCACCCTCCCACTATAGATAAGGGTCTGGTGAGTTCTGATTCAGTGTATCTGAAGAAGTGTGCATGCACATGAAAGCTTATACCAGGGGTTGGCAAGGTTTACCTCGCCTGGGCCGGTTCACTCCAGCGGAGATCCCTCTGTGGGCCAGAACGTGAGCGCATGTGTCTGCGATTTCCGGCATCTGAGCAGATGCGATTTCCGGCATCTGCATCTGTGCAGATGTGATTTCCAGTGTCTGTGCATGTGCAGATGCGATTTCCGGCGCCGCGGAAGCGAGTCCCTGCTCTGCGCTGTGCCAGTTTAGCACAGTGCGCGGGGACTCGCCGAGTGGGCACCTTGGATTGTGGGCGGTTTGTGGGCCGGTTAAACGACCCCCGTGGGCTGCTTGCGGCCCATGGGCCTTAGGTTGCAGACCCCTGGTTTATACCCAGAACATACTTAGTTGGTCTCTAAGGGGTCTCTAAGGGACGCAGATGGCTCTGTGGTCTAAACCACAGAGCCTAGGGCTTGCCAATCAGAAGGTTGGCGGTTTGAATCCCTGTGACAGGTTGAGCTCCCGTTGTTCAGTCCCAGCTCCTGCCAACCTAGCAGTCTGAAAGCACGTCAAAGCGCTAGTAGATAAACAGGTACCGCTCCAGCGGGAAGGTAAACAGCGTTTCCGTGCGCTGCTCTGGTTCGCCAGAAGCAGCTTAGTCATGCTGGGCACATGACCCAGAAGCTGTATGCTCTCTCCCTTGGCCAGTAAAGAGAGATGAGTGCCGCAACCCCAGAGTCGGCCACGACTGGACCTAATGGTCAGGGATACGTTTACCTAAGGAGTCTAAAGGGGATGTGGGTGGCGCTGTGGGTTAAACCACAGAGCCTAGGGCTTGCCGATCAGAAGGTTGGTGGTTCGAATCCCCGCGATGGGGTGAGCTCCCGTTGCTGGGTCCCTACTCCTGCTAACCTAGCAGTTTGAAAGCATGTCAAAGTGCTAGTAGATAAATAGGTACTGCTCCGACAGGAAGGTAAATGGTGTTTCCGTTTGCTGCTCTGGTTCGCCAGAAGCGGCTTAGTCATGCTGGCCACATGACCTGGAAGCTGTATGCCGGCTCCCTTAGCCAATAAAGCTAGATGAGCACCTCAACCCCAGAGTTGGCCACGACTGGACCTAATGGTCAGGGATCCATTTATCTTTATCTAAGGAGTCTCATGGGGATGTGGGTGGCGCTGTGGGTTAAACCACAGAGCCTAGGGCTTGCCGATCAGAAGGTCGGTGGTTCGAATCCCCGCGACGGGGTGAGCTCCTGTTGCTCAGTCCCTGCTCCTGCCAACCTAGCAGTTCAAAAGCATGTCAAAGTGCAAGTAGATAAATAGGTACCGCTCCGGTGGGAAGGTAAACGGAATTTCCGTGCGCTGCTCTGGTTCGCCAGAAGCGGCTTAGGCATGATGGCCAAATGACCCGGAAGCTGTGCACCGGCTCCCTCGGCCAATAAAACGAGATAAGCGCTGCAACCCCAGAGTCGTCCGCAACTGGACCTAACGCTCAGGGGTCCCTTTACCTTTAAGGTGCTACTGGACAATTTTTTTATTTATTTTGACTGCGTCAGACCAACACAACTACCTACATGAATCTTGTTCTCCAAAGGTTTTCTTTTGCTCTCCAGCTCCACTTGCCATCACAGATCGTCACATGTCTCGGGTGGGGTAGCCAAACAAAGCATGGGTGCTGTGTTCACAAATAACGCCAAGCCATGATTAATGCAAACAAATGGTTGGTAAGCGAGTAACAAATCATGGCTTCAGACGGTGGTTTGTTGGCAGTAAATATAGTTAAGCTGCCGAGCCGGATTTGCATGTGGCGCTAAGCCAAGAGTGGGGAATCTCAGGCCTGGTTGCAACATGGATTATGACAACAATGGCAGTTTTTATTGTCTGCGCCATCTCTTAGCGGTTCCTAACATGGAAGCCATCTTTTCAGAGCTGCTTGCTAAACTTATGGCCAATCTTCTCTTTGAAGGTGTCCTTTGTGTAAATGTCTCTTCAATCCAAGTCCAATTTGAACATTTAAAAACCCATAAGAATGGAGATTGAGAGTCATGAAGTTTCCCACCAGTAGTTAGCAGTAGCTCCTAGTTGTTGTTGCAGCTGCTACTAGTATTAATGGTGCTACTACTAGTATTACTAGTACTACTAGTAATAGTAGTAGTAAAATAATTTATACAACACATTTTGAGTATAAATACTGTTGTGAAATTATGGGGGGGCCCACATCTTTAAAGTTGTTAAATGTTACAAATATTATGCATAAATGTATCCTTTCGACTTGACATCTCAGGGAAGTTGTTGTTGTTTAGTCGTTTAGTCGTGTCCGACTCTTCGTGACCCCATGGACCAGAGCACGCCAGGCACTCCTGTCTTCCACTGCCTCCCGCAGTTTGGTCAAACTCATGTTTGTAGCTTCGAGAACACTGTCCCACCATCTTGTCCTCTGTTGTCCCCTTCTCCTTGTGCCCTCCATCGGGGGGGGGGGGGGAGTTACCTAGCTTTAACAATCATATAAAATCAACTCCTTTCCCAGTTTTCTCCACTTCAACACTATTTTGCCCTTGGAAAAACGACTCTTTTCCCTGCCACCTCCCCAAGCGTGAGGACATGTATACACACCTCCTACCCCAGGAAGTGCCCAGAGGGGACAATTGCTGAGCTGATTGTTGGCCAAGGAAAGCCTAATCCCATCACCAGACTTGCCAAGGGGTCCAGACATGCAGAGGAAGTTCTATTGTACTTTGGGTGGTGGGACTTCAGAGGTGTTTGGCTATGCTAATCTTATACCTGGGTCTTGCCCGGCCATGTCTGCTTATGTTAACCTTGTACCAAGGACATGTCTGGACATGTTTGCCAGGGTAAACCGAGTGTAACACTTGTCTACCCCTCCCCTTTTGTGACATGTCAGTGATGTAGCAATGATGTGGCAATGATGCCCTACAAACTGTATTTGGGATATGGTGGGAAAGTTTTAAAAGTCCTTGTCACCCCATCCTCAGGGTTCAAAATTCCTCTTTGAACCTGTTGCCCAATAAACTTTGGTCTACAGCTATTTGCTCCGGTTGGTGGCTGGACTCCTTTTATTCTGCAGGGACCCGCGGGCTCTGCCCGATGAGCTGGGTGACTGAGCAGCCTCACACCTAGATTTTTCCGTAACAAATACCGAGGTAGTTTCCCACAACGGCTTCCATAATAAAAAATACACAGCAAAACGTGGCAAAAACAATTTCATCAGAACATGAAAACGCCCATAATTAAAAGGTATAATAAACAAGCCTTCTAAAGTAGCATAATGATCATAACAATAATTAAAGCAGGAAGTTCAAGCCTGGAGATCATTTGCCCAAACAGGAGTGTCTTCTAGAGCTGGCACAATGTTGATATTGATGGAGCCTCTTGCATTTCAGCAGTGGGGTCAGTAAATGCATCTGGAGATCAGTAGCTGGGAATTGAAAATGGGGAGAGTGCTTTGGTGCTCAGATCCTGTTCGTGGACTTCTCATAGGTACCTGACCAGCCACGGTGAGAATGAAAGGATGTTGGACTAGATGGGGCTTTGGTCTGATCCAGTTGCAAGGCTCTTCGTGGCTTCGTATTGGGCAAATGGACCATCTGGGTTGGTATTGTTGCAAGTTCTCTAGGGTTTCAGGTAGGGGTTTCTCAGACCTACCTAGAGATCATGGGGATTGAATCTAGAGCCTCTTCAAGCTATGAAGGCATATGAAGAGCCAGTGTGCTGTAGTGGTTAAGAGCAGTGGATTCGTAATCTGGTGAACTGGGTTCGCTTCCCTGCTCCTCCACATGCAGCTGCTGGGTGACCTTGGGCTAGTCACACTTCTCTGAAGTCTCTCAGCCTCACTCACCTCACAGAGTATTTGTTGTGGGGGAAGAATGGAAAGGAGATTGTGAGCCCCTTTGAGACTCCTTAGGGTAGTGATAAAGCGGGATATCAAATCCAAACTCTTCTCTTCTTCTTCTTCTTCTTCTTCTTCTTCTTCTTCTTCTTCTTCTTCTTCTTCTCTGCAAGGAATTGAAGCTGCTGCAGACCAGGGCTTCCCAAATATTTTGGGGTTCAATAAACTCACTCCCAGTGCCCTCTACCTGATAAAAAACATTATTCAGAATAGAGGTTTGCACGACCCACTAAGGAATCATAGATCATTGAACTGTAGAGTTGGAAGGTACCCCGACGGTCATCTAGTCCAACCCCTGCAATGCCGGAATCTCAACTAAAGCATCCATGACATTTGGCCATCCAACCTCTGCTTAGAAACCTCCAAGGAAGGAGAGTCCACAACCTTCCGAGGTATTTTGTTCCACTGTCAAATTGCTCTTATCATCAGAAAGTTCTTTAAAAAAATAATATTTTAAAATTAATTTCCCAAAATTTACCCAATATTTTGCCAATTATGCAGATTTCAATCAATATCAAAATAATTCCAATTATTTCCAAATTTATACAATTTAATCAAAGTGGTTTCCCGTGCTCCTTGATCGATGTTTTTTGTCTAATCTTAGATTGCTGCGATTCCTATTTTTTAAAAACAACTAATTACATTTTGGTTGGTATATTAATCATTAAGATCACAGCTGCATTTTTAGCGATTGCTATTTGTGTCAATCCCCTTCATGGATCACTGCCTTGCCATGGCGAAGGGGCTTGAATAACTCAGAGAAGCTATGAGCTATGCCGTGCAGGGCCACCCAAGATGAACAGGTCATAGTGGAGAGTTTTGACCAAACGTGATCCACCTGGAGCAGGAACCTGCAAGCCACTCCAGTATCCCTGCCAAGAAAACTCCATGGACAAAGACAATAGGCATATAAAAGTTATGACGCTGGAAGATGAGCCCCTCAGGTCGGAAGGCGTCCAATAGTCTTCTCGAAGCTACCAGCATGAGTTTGACCAAACTGCGGGAGGCAGTGGAAGACAGGAGTGCCTGGCGTGCTCTGGTCCAGGGGGTCACGAAGAGTCGGACACGACTAAACAACAACAACATTCGTGTCAATACCTTATCTACCTTTCCATAGGATTTCAAATGAGGTGCTCTAATTATTTTCCTTTTCTCTGCGTGTGCCAGTCTGAACATGTCCAGTTATAAAGTCCTTGGCTTTTGTCTGCTGTCCAGTTCTTGAAATTCCTCCAATTGCTGTTGTCTCTCAACATAACTGGGGTGGGGCTATAATCCTGGAGAATTCTCAGAATATCTCAATAGCTCCCTCCCTTCATGCTCTCATCTTTCTTGGTGTTTCTGGACAACAACATACTCCAACAGTCCACTCTTTCTCACTACTCAGTCAACAACTAGAAATTTCCACAGCCCAAGAAGGAGGGCTCTAGCTTCCGCCCAGGGGATCTTGTAGTACTTTCATTTTAATTAATCACCATCAAAGTCTCCATGCCTCCCTCGGCCACGGCTCCAAATTCCTTTCATCTTTACGACTGCATTTTGGCCAAAGTCCACTTAAGTTGTATCTCTTCTCTGTTGTTTTTAAGGGGGGGGGGGTAGAGATGGTATCCGTTCTAATTTTCCAAGATAATCCATTCCAGCATTAGAGCTCTCCCCCATCTCTTTAAACAACACGCAGTTAACTGTTCTTTTAATCAGAAGTTTCATTCCATACTGCAATCCAACCTCATTCTGTATCTTTAAAATTTTGCGCCTGGAGAGGGTTGCGGAATCATTAATAAAGAAACTCAAAGTAAATAGGGAACCGGAGGCTTCCTTCTCCACCATTACCACCCACACCCAATAAAATATTTTCTCAGTTCCAAATCTCATATCAATGCAGCTGGGTGATTCCGCAGTTCTGATGACAACATCTTCTCTCAGAGCGTGCCTGACTTCAAAGCCAATTAAAAATCCAATTAACAGGAGAACTTCTGCTTCTTAATGGCGGCGTAGGGGTTTTTTTTGCCAGGCAAAGTGCATTTACACTCAGCGCCTCCCTGCTCCCCACATTCCATGCCAGAATGAGAGTCAGGTACCGTGATGGACTGCGAGTGAAGCCCCTTCCTTCCTTCCTTCCTTCCTTCCTTCCTTCCTTCCTTCCCTGGAAGGAATTTCCAATAATGACTTATCCTCTATCATTCTTGTTTTTCTCTACCTTCCATCCCCGCGATGTTGTGGGGACTGCCTCCATTTAAGGCAGATAGGAACTGGAAACCATCAGAAAGTTCTTGATGTTTAGTTGGAATCTCCTTTCTTGTAACTTGAAGCCATTGGGTTGGGTCCTACTCTCTGGAGCGGGAGAAAACAAGCTTGCTCCATCTTCCATCTGATAACCCTTGAGATATTTGAAGATGGGTTTTATGTCTCCTCTCAGTCTCCTCTTTTCCAGGCTACACATACCAAGCTCCCTCAACCATTCCTCATCAGGCTTGGTTTCCAGACCCCTGATCATCTTGGTTGCCCTCTTCTATATATGTTCCAGCTTGTTAACATCCTTCCAGCCAGTGTGGTGTAGTGGTTAAGAGCTGTAGACTCGTAATCTGGTGAACCGGGTTCGCGTCTCCGTTCCTCCACATGCAGCTGCTGGGTGACCTTGGGCCAGTCACACTTCTCTGAAGTCTCTCAGCCCCACTCACCTCACAGAGTGTTTGTTGGGGGGGAGGAAGGGAAAGGAGAATGTTAGCCGCTTTGAGACTCCTTAGGGTAGTGATAAAGCGGGATATCAAATCCAAACTCTTCTTCCTCTTCTTCTTCTTAAATTGGGGCACCCAGGACTGGACACAGTATTCCAGAATAGCGTGGGACTATGACTTCCCTTGACTGGGACGCTACACTAGATAATAACACAACGAAATTCAAAACAGTAACAATTAATTGAGCATTTATTCAAAATCCAGTTGAAAATATTTAGTTTGGTTAATTCATTAAAACTGAGAGACTTGATCCAGCGTTACCACTGTTTCAAAGTCTGCTAGCAACCTCCTGCTTCCCCCTTGCCTCTTAGCCCCCCTCCCAGTTATCCCACAATCCGAGTTGCCACACACTTTGGGAGCCACTGTTGTAGAGCAGTATGAATTTTTGGCAAAAAAACAAACCAGCCCATGGTAGTTACTTAAAACAAAACAAAAAAACCCCTAAAAGTGCAAAATCTTTGCTCAGTTAGAGTGCTGACTGGCCATGGGTACTGTGGAGCTGTTATCAACTGCACAGTTTTTGACACCCCCACAAATATTAGGTGCACGTTGTCGCTTTGCTGCCAATACAAACTGTTGCTTATGCAGAACGAAAAGCAGAAGTATTTATGACTGTTTGGGGCTGATCTGAAAACCACAGTAACTCACAGAGAGCCTTCTAAATTCTGACAACTTGGCAGCATACTTGTTTGGGATAATAGGATTTGGAGTAGACTCTCTGATGCCGTTTCCGGAATAGGGAGTGCATTGTGAACAAGTTGAGCCCAGGTAAAATTAAATAAAAAACTCTCTAATCTAGGGTCTCTATAGAATCAAAACTATTGAGGATGTATTGGTTCCTGAAATCCATTCTGCAGAATCTCCCCCATGTAATTTCCATGATGATATATACTGTTGTTATGTTATAGTTTGATGTTATGTCTTGATTTAGGAATGGGGTTTGCTGTACTGAACCAGTCCGTCATTTGATCGTGCTGTTGATTTGTTGCTCAGACTCGTTCTGTTTTGGTTAATGTTTAGTCAAGTTGGGGCAATCTCAGCCTGGCCTGGAAGTTTGCAAAAAGAACACTTTTTTTTTTGGTGCTCCCAACTCTGTTGCAATGGTCACTTCCATAATGGATATTGCTATTTACGGTATTTACGTATCATTAAGTAGCCATTTGCTTGTCCCCAGGGGTATTGCAATTTCTCTGTCTAGGCATTTATACGATAATGCATGGTTGTATTTAATTTAATTGCTGGCATTTAGGATTGAATAACCCACCAGTGCTCACTGGAAGGACAGATCCTGAAGCTGAGGCTCCAAGACTTTGGCCACCTCATGAGAACAGAAGACTCCCTGGAAAAGACCCTGATGCTGGGAAAGATGGAGGGCACAAGGAGAAGGGGATGACAGAGGACGAGATGGTGGGACAGTGTTCTCGAAGCTATCAGCATGAGTTTGACCAAACTGCGGGAGGCAGTGAAGACAGGAGTGCCTGGCATGCTCTGGTCCAGGGGGTCACGAAGAGGCGGACACGACTAAACGGCTAAACAACAACCCACCATTGAAAATAGGGGTATAGTTTACATCATGGGTCAGCAAACTAAGGCCCGTGGGCCAGATCAGGCCCAATTGCCTTCTAGATCTGGCCTGCGGGCGGTCTGGGAATCCAGGCATAGCGCACGCACATAATGGTTTTTGCGACTCAGCCAGGCTTGGGGGTCAAAAGTGAGGTGGGTGGTTGCTCAAGACAAGCCCCTTCTCCGTCCGCCATGCGAGTGCAGCAATCTATTCTTCCGGGGTGGGGAAGAGGGAAAAGGAGCCACAGTTTGTATTTCCACCATGGAGCTGCCGGCGACTGACCTCAGGAAGGGCAGTTGCGGTGGCAGGGGCTCGGAGGCGCCTCGGGAGTGACGACTGCCAGTGTCTGTGGCGGCGGTGCTCCCCGCCAGAGGAAGCGGGGAGCGCCTGGACACATAGCTGTCAAGTGTCCCTTATTTGAAGGGACAGTCCCTTATTCCAGCGCCATGTCCTGCTGCTGTCCCTTATTGATGGATGTCCCTTAAATGTCCTGTAAATGATGTCCCTTAAATTTCAAAGGAAGCAGCTCCTCTCCCTCCCTCCCTGCCGGCCAGGGGGGAGGGAGGCTCCAACTGTGTTGCTTGGCTGTGTTGCTCATTCCAATAAGAAGTCTAAGAACGACTGGGGGGGTGGCACTTGCATGCCTTGTGTGTGGCTAGTTAATGCAAGCTGAGGAGGGTTTTGAATGCTGGACGCCATTTTGTTGCACGTGCTGCTGCAAACTTTGCAGTGCAAAGCCAGGCCGGGGAGCCATCTTAAGTTGAGGCTGCATAGGCCTTGTGGTGCATGTGATTCAGATTCTGTTCAGTTGAACCTCTGGTTACAAAGTTGGTTGGACAGTGTTCTCGAAGCTACCAGCATGAGTTTGACCAGACTGCAGGAGAACAGGAAGACTGGAGTGCCTGGAACAGGTGAGGCTGCAGGTCCCTTATTTTGGCTGCTGGTCCCTTATTTTCAAGGCTGCTGGTCCCTTATTTTCAAATCTGTAAGTTGACAGCTATGGCTGGGCAGCCGCACTCCAAAGCAGTTCTGTACTCTGCTGAGGAGGCCGCTTGTGAGCTACATGGTGCAAGCCATGGAAAGCTAAATAACCACCGCCTCGTCTTCCCTTACGCGGGGAAAAGATCATTTTTGCTTGAGCGGCGCTAGCCTGATTTAGACTGGCCAGTGGCTTTTCCCTTCACCCATGCATGCGCACATGCTGTCCAGGGCTGACAGGAATGGCGCGCATACCTCAGCCCCTCACCCCCCACCACGCCTTACGAGAGAAATAATAACTGTCAATGCGTAAAACACAAAGGAAGCACCATAAGTGTCGCAGGAAACCCCCCCCATCATTCAGTTTGTACAAACTCGACACACACACTCACACACGACATGCGCTACGCTTCTGTTATAAATTCATAGAAAATCAGCCATACATCGGATCTGCACCGTTCCACTTTTTTTTTTTACTCCATGAAGGAAGGACTACAAAATGGGGAAGGTTTGATACAGGGCAGCCATAATCCCTTGAGCATACCAGCACATACACAGGAGCCCTGCCCAGTTGCTGTGCCAACCCTGATGGTCCTAGACAGAAGACCATCAAGGTCACAAAGGATTTGCATATGGGAGTGGATTCAATACGGACTGGAACAAAGGACAATGATCAGCTCTTCCCTCTGGGGTCAGGAAACTGCCAATTCCCCTTTGTCCTCTGGAAATGACTCATGGGGAGGGGGAGAGGAGGAACCAGCCAGGTGACAAGATACTCAGGTTACCTCCACAACTCCTCCCTCAACCCCTCCTTTTTGTGATGTGTCAATGATGTAGTCATGAGGTAGCTGTGATGTAGTTCTAGGGGTGTAGTTTGGGGTATTAGTAACTAATAAAAGTTGGGGTCTTCTTTTGTTCTGGGCTTCCATCTTGTTCCACCTGGTGGCAGGTGGGAGTCCTGTCGCAACAGTCTCCAATAAAGACCAAGCCTACTGGCTGCTGTTTTGCTCTGGTATTCCTGGCTGGTGTCCTTGTTTTTTGTCCACGGGAGCCCTCGGATTTCTCCGTTAACATGGGTGTATGAGGGAACACCCCTACCCTCAAAAAATCACCTTTGGGCAACGTTGGGGTTGGTCCCAATAAGGGTTTTTGCCAAAAATGCGGATCATAATCATGGCAATATATAGTCTGGCCCCCCACAAGGTCTGAGGGACAGTGGACCGGCCCCCTGCTGAAAAAGTTTGCTGACCCCTGGTTTACATGCTGTCATTTCACCTGGATTGCATTCAGATGGGTGCTTGGAATATGTATTGGTCAATTTAATTGCAAGGGGCTTCTTAACCCTTTCCCTTCTTCTGGTTGTTCTGCTAAAAAACCTCCTCTCTTCCCGCTACTTTTTCTTCCCTGGGAGAAAAAATATGGGTTTCGACACCAGATTGCAGCCACCGCTGCTAGATTTGGCAAAAAGGGGGAGAAAATAAACAAAACCTTGGAATAAGAACTACATAAAATTGCACATCGCATGTTCTTTGGCTCACAGTTAGGACTGGGGTCCAGGCATTCCTAGAACTCTGATCCAGGAAACATTTTAGGAAGCCTATGTTCTTCCAACTTAGCCAGTTTGGAAGAATGGGAGGGAAGGAGATAAAACAACAAAGGCAGATGGACAGAAATCCTGCTTTGGCTCAGAGATTTGCATCGGAAACTCCTGGCCGCCTACCTGAAAGGGTCCTTAATGAAGTTATTTCGCAGCACCTGAAATGGTCAGCATCATGTAGTTAACAGAAGAACATAAGAGTTTGCGGGATCAGGCCAAGAGTTTGCGGGATCAGGCCAATGGCCCATCTAGTCCAGCATCATGTTCTCACAGTGGCCAAACAGGTGCCCCCCTGGTAAGCTCACAAGCAGGATTTGAGCAGAAGAGGACTCTTCCTGTGCTTTCCAGGGTACACAGTTACTCAGTGTGAACTTCAGGGCTGGATTTAGGTTTGATGAGGCCCTAAGCAACTGAAGGTAATGGGGCCCTTTATATGTCCAGCTGTCCTTTGTCAACAACATGGGTAGGCAAACTAAGGCCCGGCGGACAGATCCGGCCCAATCGCCTTCTAAATCCGGCCCGCATGCGGTCCGGGAATCAGCGTGTTTTTGCATGAGTAGAATGTGTGCGTTTATTTCAAATGCGCCTCTGGGTTATTTGTGGGGCCTGCCTGGTGTTTTTACATGAGTAGAATGTGTCCCTTTATTTAAAATGCACCTATAGGTTATTTGTGGGGCCTGCCTGGTGTTTTTACATGAATAGAATCTGTGCTTTTATTTAAAATGCATCTCTGGGTTATTTGTGGGGCATAGGAATTTGGTCATTTCCCCCCCAAAATATAGTCCGCCCCCCACATGGTCTGAGGGACAGTGGACTGGCCCCCTGCAGAAAAAGTTTGCTGACCCCTGGTCAACAAAAAATTGTCGCTCTTTTTGTGTTGAATATATGCTCTATGGTCATTTATGGACCTAATAGGTATCTAAAACCATTTGCACATGTTGGTATGTGAAATATACTCAGAGTCGCAAAGTGATTTCATGCTCTTTATTCAGCTCATAGCGGTGAGGAGGAATGAATGAATGTCCCCTCAAAGTATCTGCTTTATATACATTATTTACACAATGGGCTGCACATGATTGGCTAATTCCGGAATTCTACTGTAAGCCAATCAGGTTGTGGATTCACTTCTATCTGGAGCATGATTGGGTAGTTCCTGCCAACCAATCATATTGCTGCATTGTTCTAGGACCAATCAGACTGCTGCATTCTGAATCCTATTGTTGTAGGACCAATCAAACTGCTGCATTCTGAATCCTATTGTTCTAGGACCAATCAGACTGCTGCAGTTTGGATCCTATTCAACTCAGTACATAACAGTATGCAACCAGTCCATGCAGAATGGAGGCACCCTATATATAAAGGTAAAAGGGACCCCTGACCGTTATGTCCAGTCGCGGACGACTCTGGGGTTGCGGCGCTCATCTCGCTTTATTGGCCGAGGGAGCCGGCGTACAGCTTCCGAGTCATGTGGCCAGCATGACTAAGCCGCTTCTGGTGAAACCAGAGCAGCGCACGGAAACGCCGTTTACCTTCCCGCCGGAGTGGTACCTATTTATCTACTTGCACTTTGACGTGCTTTTGAACTACTAGGTTGGCAGGAGCAGGGACCGAGCAACAGGAGCTCACCCCGTCGCAGGGATTCGAACAGCTGACCTTCTGATCGGCAAGCCTTAGGCTCTGTGGTTTAGACCACAGCGCAGAGCAAAGCAGGTTTTTCTCCCTTCAAAATTTTTTGGGCCCCCCAAGAGAGTGAGGCCCTAAGCTAGAACTTGATTAGCTTATACAGTCATACCTCGGGTTGAATGTGCTTCGGGATGAGCGCGTTCGAGTTGTGCTCTGCGGCAACCCGGAAGTAACGGAGCGCGTTACTCCGGGTTTCGCCGCTTGCGCATGCGCAGATGCTCAAAATGACGTCACACGCATACGCAGATGCGCCGAAACGTGACCCGCGCACGTGCAGACTCAGGACACGGGTTACGTTTGCTTCTAGATGCGAACGGGGCTCCGGAATGGATCCCGTTCGCATCTAGAGGTACCACTGTACGTAAATCCGGCACTGGGGATTGGAATCAACCCAATGTTGGAATCCTGGAACGATTGTGGAGCACCCCTGTTCTGTTCTGCCCACCCCTTTGCTACGTCACTTGACGGCCCTCGAGTGACGAATGCCTGCGTGGATGGCTGAGGTTGTGGTCTTGCAAGCGATGACCTCGAGCAAGGGCTTTAAAGGGGTCATCTATGCGTCCCCCCCATTCCTTCCCAAGCTATGGGGCTGGCAGAACGTTGTGGGGGAAAGATCCTCAGGACTACAGTTCAGAAGGAGGCCTCAGATGTGTACAATGTTTGTTTCAGAAGATAAGCAGCTGAAACGCCTGTCCAGATAGGGATTTTGCAAACGGGGCAGGGAAATGCCTCTTTCATTGTCTTCTCTGTTCTTCAAAAGACGTTCATACTTTGTCCCAGTGGCCTGGCTTTTTCGGAGGAGACCGGGCCGAAGTGTTTAGCTTTCTTTTGGCATCTGTTTTCTCCATTGGAAGAATTTGCTTGAATGCTTCGCCGCAATAAGATCTAGAAATTTCACATCCTTTCCCCTTCTGGAACTTGCGTATGTGTCTCGAAGACTAGCGTTCATCTTGCAGGAAAAGAAAAACAGAGTTTGCCCCAAAGGGGTCTGCTTCTTCAGGATTTCACCCTTAGGTGGGAATGCAGCTCAAACATTTTGAAGGCTATGAATGCTGGGCGTCAAGAAATGAGATCTGGGTTCAAATTCTGCTGCGGGGGGAACACCTTGCCTAAGAGGAGGGCAAGACTATCCATGGATATCAGCCAAGAAGGCTACAATGTTCTCCTCAGGATGCCTTTAAATTACTGTTTTTAACTAGTTTGTTTTTATTATTCTGTATTTTATGACTGATGTTATAAAACTTGCGACGGGGAAGCCTGCAGAGGCAGGCGGGGGGAGGGAGGATAATTAATGTGCTCACACCTCGCCTGCCTAGCTGCTTGATATATTGAGGTGGTTGCTTTCCCATGCCTGCACATGTTGCAACTTCCAGCTGTGTTACACTTTGGGAATGCACAATCCCAGAGCTCAGATGCCACAGGCCACGTTTTTAAGGACCTAGAGCATCCTCCTAACTCAGTGCTTTAAAACAGAGGTCTTTAACCATCAAGGTTGTTGCTGCCTTGTTGTATTCCGGCTAAGGTTTACCAGCCCAAAAGAGCACCTTCATTCATATGTTCGTTTATTCATTCATTCCATTTATGTCCCTGCCCTCCAAGGAGCTCAAGCTGGTGCAAATGGTTCTGGCTTCCCCACTTTTCCTTAGAACATCCCTATTTAGGGAAGCTTTTAATGTTTGATGCAATACTGAATTTTAATATTTTGTTGGAAGCCGCCCAGAGTGGCTGGGGAAGCCCAGCCAGATGGGTGGGGTATTATTATTATTAATAATAATAATTCTTATTATTTTCATTGGAGAAATGTTGGAGGGTATGGAGTTATCTGACCCCCAAGCAGCCAAGGAGATAACTAACTATATAAGCTTTAGAAGACATCAGAAGACAGCCCAGTATATGGAAGGTTCTTTTTAAAATGTTTATTGTTTTATTTTGTTTTTATATACAGTGGTACTTCGGGTTACAGACTCCGCTAACCCAGAAATAGTACCTCGGGTTAAGAACTTTGTTTCAGGATGAGAAGAGAAATCGTGCTCTGGGGGTGCGGCGGCAGTGGGAGGCCCCATTAGCTAAAGTGGTACCTCAGGTTAAGAACAGTTTCAGGTTAAGAACAGACCTCCAGAACGAATTAAGTTCATAACCCAAGGTACCACTGTATGTTGAAAGCTGCTCAGAGTGTCTGGGGCAACCCAGTCAGATGGGTGGGGAATAATAATAATAATAATAATAATAATGGAATAGGGCATCCTTATTTTCATCAGAGAAATGTTGGAGGGTATGCACCATAAACACACTAAAACAACAAAATACAGTGGTACCTCTGGTTACGTACTTAATTCGTTCCGGAGGTCTGTTCTTAACCTGAAACTGTTCTTAACCTGAAGCACCACTTTAGCTAATGGGGCCTCCTGCTGCTGCTGCGCCGCCGGAGCACGGTACTATTTCTGGGGTAGTGGAGTCTGTAACCTGAAGCGAGGTACCACTGTAATACATAACATAATTCAGAACAGTCACAGTTAATTGCACACTTATTCAAAACCCATGTGAAACTGTGTTATTTAATTAAGTCAACAAAACTGAGGAATTTGATCCAATGATACCAGTTTTCCAAAGTCTTCTAATCGTTTGCACCTCAAGGAACCCCTTGCTGCCCTTTCTTCTTAGCACCCCTCATGTAATCCAATCAGCCACTCTGGGAACCACTGAGCTAAATAATGTTCAGATGTGGCCAAGACCAAAGTCTGATTTTTATTTTAAAAAGCAATACATCACACAGGATGGAGAAACCGAGAAAGAGCCGAGTGGGGAAGACAAGAGCGGTATATTTAGATTGCTGGAAAGTCTGATATGTCCAGACTTACATCACATGCAACATAGCCAAGCCGTAAAGACATCATGAGATGCTTGCGAGGTCAAATCAACCTTCCTCTGTCCCCGTGTCTTGCTCGGACCGTGGCCTGTTCCAAATGTACCAGAGGAAGCGAACAAATGCATCCAGTTCTAGCCGAGTAATCCCATCCCCGATAATTGCTTCCAGCTTCTGATACTCGGAGGTTTATAGCCATGCCCTGCAAGATGATGGATTCGGAGCTTATTCCGATTCCCTTGGAATGTCAGAGCCGAGCTCTGGAACAAGCAGAGCAACAAGAAATATGTTCAGCTTTGGAACGGGCCCAGAGCTTTGTGAAATAAACATACATTTCAGAAAGCAAAAAAAGGGACGAGTCCCCATGCGCCAGGAGAACTGGGGCTGCATCGCACATGGGATGCGCCTCTTCAGCTGCCCGCCATCAACTCAGGAGAAACAGTTGTGTGAAGAAAGTACAAGGCTAGATTAGAACTCATGACTACCCAGGGAAGCTGAAGGCTGGAGTATTCACAGCAGATAAAAGAAAGTACTTCACTCCGTGTAGATGAGCTGTGGAACTCTCTGCCACAGGAGGCGGTAATGGCCACCAACTTAGATGGCTTTAAAAGGGGATTGGACTAATTCAGGGCCAGAATGTTCTGTTCTGCTTCTGCAGTAGAAGGCAGCATTTGTGAATACCAGCTGCTGGAAACCACATGAGGCGAGAGTTGCTGTTGTGCTCAAATCTGACGATATGGAAGCTGTTATGTACTGAGAACAATAGGATCCAAAATGCAGCAGCCTGATTGGTCCTAGAACAATAGGATTCAGAATGTAGCAGTCTGATTGGTCCTAGAGCAATAGGATTCAGAATGCAGCAGCCTGATTGGTCCTAGAACAATAGGATTCAGAATGCAGCAGACTGATTGGTCCTAGAACAATAGGATTCAGAATGCAGCAGTCTGATTGGTCCTAGAACAATAGGATTCAGAATGCAGCAGCCTGATTGGTCCTAGAACAATAGGATTCAGAATGCAGCAGCCTGATTGGTCTTAGAACAATAGGATTCAGAATGCAGCAGTCTGATTGGTCCTAGAACAATGCAGCAGTATGACTGGTCTGCAGGAGCCACCCAATCCGGCTCCAGGTGGAAGTGAATCCACAACCTGATTGGCCTACAGGAGAATCCCAAAATTAGCCAATCACGTGCGGCCCATTGTGTAAATAATGTATATAAAGCAGATATTGTGGGGGAACTTCCATTCCTCCTCACCACTATGAGCTGAATAAAGAGCATGAAATCCACTCTCGACTCCGAGTATATTTCAGAAGCTTTGAATGTTTGATGTATTACGGCATTTTAATATTTTGTTGGAAGCCGCCCAGAGTGGCGCCCAGATGGGCGGGGTATAAATAATAAATCATCATCATCATTATCTTTATTATCTTTATTGTCATTGTCCCATACAGAACAACAAAATTGAAAAAAATCTACATCAGACCTTCAAAAACCAACAAGCCTGCTACCCCTGCTATCCCAGCCTGGTTAACCCCCTAAAAACTCTGATACCCCATAATTAAAAACAATATACTCCCTCAGAGACTACATTTCACTGCGTTTAAAACCAAAATCGCATTTGGATAGAAACTGTTTCTCAGGCGGCTAGTCCTAGTCTTTATAACCCTGTACCTTCTTCTAGAAGGCAGAAGCTGAAAGAGATCATTTCTGGGGTGCGCACTATCCTGCGCTATCTCTGCAGCTTTCTTATGGCACCTGGAAGCATAGATTTGATCCAAGGTGGGAAGAGTGCACCCAGTTATTCTCTCCGCAGTCTTTACAACCCTGGACAGCGTTGTTTTTCCCCTGACCGTGCAGCTCACAAACCACACAAAGAGACCATAGGTTAATACACTCTCCACAGTACAATGGTAAAATGCCATCAACAGGTCCTTTGAGAGATTGTTTTTCCAGAGGATTCTCAGAAAATATGACCTCTGCTGTGCTCTCTTCATCAGGTCTTTGCTGACTTGTAGGCTTCAGGGGATACTTACCATATATCTTGTTTGGGTCTACTATATTTTTGTTCTCTGCTGTTAGGAAATGAGTACAGTCGAATGGAATCTGTACTGGAAGTCTGTTCAATATCCAAAACGTTCGGAAACCACCAAAGCACGGCTTCTAATTGGTTGCAGGAAGCTCCTGTATCCAGTGCTTTTCCCCCCCGGGGGGACGCATACCCTTAAACATTTTGTGAATCTTTGTACTTTTCTCCATTTACTGTATTTATTTTTCCCAATCTGAACTATAAAATGGTGATTTTCTTGGGTCAAAATGAGAGTACCCCTAAACATTATATTATTTTTTTTTAGAAAAAAGCACCGCCTGCAGCCAATTGGAAGCTGAGCCGGACGTTTGGCTTTGTTAACGGAGAAATCTGAGGGCTCCCTTGGACAAAAAAAACAAGAACACCAGCCAGGAATACCAGAGCAAAACAGCAGCCAGTAGGCTTGGTCTTTATTGAAGACTGTCACGATAGGACTCCCACCTGCCACCAGCTGGAACAAGATGGAAGCCCCCAACAAAAGAGCCCTCAAACTTTTATTAGCTGCTAATCCCCATGTTAACCCCCCCAAACTACATCACTCATACATCATGGTTACATCATGATAGGGGAGGTCTGGTGCTAGTAATCTGAGCATCCTGGACCCTGCCCCATGGTTCTCCTTGCCCTCCACCTTTGAGGAACATTCGACTTCCGAGGGGCGATCGAAAACGGAAGCATTTACTTTTGGGTTTTCGGCGTTAAAAAAACCAAAATGTTTGATCAAATCTTAGATCAAATCTATGCTGCCAGGTGCCTTAAGAAAGCGGCAGAGATAGCGCAGGATAGTGCGCACCCCGGAAATGATCTCTTTCAGCTTCTGCCTTCTGGAAGAAGGTATAGGGTTATAAAGGCCAGGACTAGCCGCCTGAGAAACAGTTTCTATGCAAATGCAATTCTGGTTCTAAACGCAGCATAAGGGGTCTCTATAGTATAGTGTATTTTAAAATGGGGTTTCAGAGTTTTTAGGGGGTTTTGAATGTTTTATGTAGTTTTTCAATTTCATTGTTCTGTGTGGGACAATGACAATAAAGATATCGTATCGTAGATACCTTCCAACCTTCCTAGACTTACCTTTTTGCAGTCTTATGTAGTTTTGTGGTAGTTTTATGTATTTTTTATGTAGTTTTATGTAGTTTTTCAATTTCATTGTTCCACACGGGACAATGACAATAAAGATATCGTTATCGTTATGTTTGACTTCCGATACGGTTGAAAACCACTGTACTGTAGTTGTAACATTGGTGGCTGTAGAAAAGGATGGTCTATGAAAATGCCAAACCAGTTCCTTTCCCAAAATGAATAGCGCCAGACAGGTGTGTCCAGTGCTCCATTTGTTACGTAAGCTAGAGGAAATACGTTGCCATGGAAATTAAATAGCCGGGGGCACCACTGGTAGGTGATAACTATTAGGGCAAAAGTGGGCATGACTTGCCTCCCCCTTCCTTGGCTGTAGGTAATGTCACCCAGGAACCTCACCTTCTGAGTCCATTCCACTGTCAAACAGCTCTTACTGTCTGAAAGTTCTTCCTGATATTTAGTTGGAATGTTATTTCTTGTAACTTGAATCCTTTGGTTCAGGCCCTCCCCTCTGGAGCAGCAGAAGCTAGTTCCATCTTCCACGTGACAACACTTTGGATATTTGAAGATGACTGTCATATTTCTTCTCTGCCTCGTCTTTTCCAAGCTAAACATCCCCAGATCCCTCAACCGTTCCTCATATGGCTTGGTTCCCAGACCCTTGATCATCTTGGTCGCCCTCCTCTGCACACCTTCCAGCTTGTCAACATCCTTCTTAAACTGGGGTACCCAGAACCGGACACAGGTCTGACCAAGGCAGAAGACAGCAATACCACATATCACATCTTGAAGATGAGACTGTGCATATCAACACAGCGTCGAATTCACAGGAGACTCTCAATTGCCGGCTCCCCCTCCCCCTGGGTTTTCCTCCAGCTCCCGGCTCTGCTTTCCCACTGAGCGAACGTCCTAAAAATGGTGTTTTTACGAGGAACACAAGCACAAGAACAAATGTTCTAGGACGGATTCTTTGTTCCGTCCCTAGCAATGCACAGGACACGCCGAATGCTGCTTAATCACCTCTCTTAAACTTGGCGGATCGTGAGCCATCAAATGCTACAGATCATTTGAAAGGGAAGAAAAATCAAATAAACCCGTGTGGAATTGATTTAAGGGCGCCAAAAGATTAAAGGCAGCCATAAAATGGAATGATTTCACGAGCCGTTACGCTCCTTCCAGTTCCTTGCTAAGCGTATGGATTGTGACTTGTGGCAGCGTCCAAGCGGCAGGTTCATCGATGGTGAGAGTTGTTCGACGGTGGAATGGAAGACCTCAGAAGTGGATTGCCCTTCCTTGGAGGATTTTAAACAGTGGTTGGATGGCCATAGGCCAGCAATTCTTTAGCTGTGATTCCTGCACTGCAGGGAGTTGGACTAGATGATTTCTAGGGGTCCCAACGGTACAATTTTATGCTTCTACAAAACCCCCATACACACGGCCCAGGCTTGCACCCTGGGGATGTTACTTTGGTGCTGCTAACACAGCGGTTAGACTTCACCCCTGGAGGCGAACGTCCTTGTTATAACAGCTCCAAGGCACAATTCAAAGTTCTGGTTATGACCCTTAAAGCTCTACACAGCATTATAGGTCCAAACTATATGAAATACAGTGGTACCTCGCAAGACGAATGCCTCACAAGACAAAAAACTCGCTAGACGAAAGGGTTTTTTGTTTTTTGAGCTGCTTCGCAAGACGATTTTCCCTATGGGCTTGCTTCGCAAGACGGAAACGTCTTGCAAGTTTGTTTCCTTTTTCTTAACACCGTTAATACAGTTGCGACTTGACTTCGAGGAGCAACTCATAGAACGCGGTGTGGTAGCCTTTTTTGAGGCTTTTAAAGACTTTGGTGATTTTTGAAGCTTTTCCAAAACTTTCCCGACACCGTGCTTCGCAAGACGAAAAAAATCGCAAGACGACAAAAGTCGCGGAACGAATTAATTTTGTCTTGCGAGGCACCACTGTACGACCATAAAGAAGGCTGAGTGCTGAAGAATGGATGCTTTTGAATTCTGGTGCTGGAGGAGACTCTGGAGAGTCCCATGGACTGCAAGAAGATCCAACCTCTCCATTCTGAAGGAAATCAGCCCTGAGTGCTCACTGGAAGGACAGATCCTGAAGCTGAGACTCCAATACTTTGGCCACCTCATGAGAAGAGAAGACTCCCTGGAAAAGACCCTGATGTTGGGAAAGATGGAGGGCACAAGGAGAAGGGGACGACAGAGGACGAGATGGTGGAACAGTGTTCTCGAAGCTACCAGCATGAGTTTGACCAAACTGCGGGAGGCAGTGGAAGACAGGAGTGCCTGGCGTGCTCTGGTCCAGTGGGTCACGAAGAGGCGGACTAAACGACTAAACAACAACAACAACAACAACAATGGGTGGCAATCTGTCAGTTTAGATTCATGCACTGAGTTCTTTAGTTGAGATTCCTGCATTGCGGGGGGTCCAACTCGATGAGCCCTGTGGGTCCCTTCCAACTCTACAATTCAATGAGTGAATCTAAGAGTGTTGGCTCTCTGGTTTGCTGCAATTGGCCATAGTGCCTGTTTTGGGACTACAACTCCCATTATCCCTAGCTAACAAGACCAGTGGTCAGGGATGATGGGAATTGTAGTCCCAACACAGCTGGAGGGCCAAGTTTGGCCATTTCTGCCATTGGCCTTGCTTTGCTCCCAGGATTTGCTCCCGTGAATGTTCAAGGGAAAGAATGCAAATGATGCCGAGGTTTTCTAATGACATGCTACCATCTACTGGGCAAAAATTTAGCTGCAAAATTTGCCGTGATATCTTAGCCACAGAACTCCCAACAAAAATGTATTAGGAAAGCCTGACTGGAAATTGGTGGGAAATTTGCAACCCCAAATCAATTTTGCCGCTAGCTTTCATTCTTTACTGTTGCATCACATAGAATCAAGGGGGGGGGGAGGTAAAGGTAAAGGACCCCTGGATGGTTAAGTCCAGTCAAAGGCGACTATGGGGTTGTGGCGCTCATCTCACTTTCAGGCCGAGGGAGCTGGCGTTTGTCCACAGACAGCTTTCCAGGTCATGCGGCCAGCAGGACTAAACTGCTTCTGGCACAATGGGACACCGGGGCGGAAACCAGAACGCACGGAAACGCCGTTTACCTTCCGCCGGAGTGGTACCTATTTATCTACTTGCGCTGGTGTGCTTTCAAACTGCTAGGTTGGCAGGAGCTGTGATAGAGCAATGGGAGCTCACTCTGTTGCAGGGATTCGAACCGCCGACCTTCCGATCGGCAAGCCCAAGAGGCTTGGTGTTTTAGATCACAGCGCCACTTGTGTCCCTTAGAATCATAGAAGCTTAAAGTTGGAAGGGACCCTGAGGGTCATCTAGTCCAACCCCCTGCAATGCTGGAATCTCAGCTAAAGCATCCCTTTTTGATGACCGCCCAACCTCTGCTTAGAAAGGAAGGAGAGTCCACCATCTCCTGAGGGAGACCGTTCCACTGCCAAACAGCTCTTACTGTCAGACAGTTTTTCCGAATGTATAGTCGGAATCTCCTTTCATAGACTCATAGAATCATAGAATCATAGAGTTGGAAGAGACCACAAGGGCCATCGAGTCCAACCCCCTGCCAAGCAGGAAACACCATCAGAGCACTCCTGACATATGGTTGTCAAGCCTCTGCTTAAAGACCTCCAAAGAAGGAGACTCCACCACACTCCTTGGCAGCAAATTCCACTGTCGAACAGCTCTTACTGTCAGGAAGTTCTCCCTAATGTTTAGGTGGAATCTTCTTTCTTGTAGTTTGGATCCATTGCTCCGTGTCCGCTTCTCTGGAGCAGCAGAAAACAACCTTTCTCCCTCCTCTATGTGACATCCTTTTATATATTTGAACATGGCTATCATATCACCCCTTAACCTCCTCTTCTCCAGGCTAAACATGCCCAGCTCCCTTAGCCGTTCCTCATAAGGCATCGTTTCCAGGCCTTTGACCATTTTGGTTGCCCTCCTCTGGACACGTTCCAGTTTGTCAGTGTCCTTCTTGAACTGTGGTGCCCAGAACTGGACACAGTACTCCAGGTGAGGTCTGACCAGAGCAGAATACAGTGGCACTATTACTTCCCTTGATCTAGATGCTATACTCCTATTGATGCGGCCCAGAATTGCATTGGCTTTTTTAGCTGCCGTGTCACACTGTTGGCTCATGTCAAGTTTGTGGTCAACCAAGACTCCTAGATCCTTTTCACATGTACTGCTCTCAAGCCAGGTGTCACCCATCTTGTATTTGTGCCTCTCATTTTTTTTGCCCAAGTGCAATACTTTACATTTCTTCCTGTTAAAATTCATCTTGTTTGGTTTGGCCCAGTTCTCTAATCTGTCAAGGTCGTTTTGAAGTGTGATCCTGTCCTCTGGGGTGTTAGCCACCCCTCCCAATTTGGTGTCATCTGCAAATTTGATCAGGATGCCCTTGAGTCCATCATCCAAGTCATTGATAAAGATGTTGAATAAGACCGGGCCCAAGACAGAACCCTGTGGCACCCCACTAGTCACTCTTCTCCAGGATGAAGAGGAACCATTGATGAGCACCCTTTGGGTTCGGTCAGTCAGCCAGTTACAAATCCACTGAGTGGTAGCATAGTCAAGACCGCATTTTACCAGCTTCTTTACAAGAATATCATGGGGCACCTTGTCAAATGCCTTGCTGAAATCAAGGTAGGCTACATCCACTGCGTTCCCTTCATCTACCAGGCTTGTAATTCTGTCAAAAAACGAGATCAAGTTAGTCTGACATGACTTATTTTTCAGAAATCCATGCTGACTATTGGTGATCACAGCATTCCTTTCTAGGTGCTCACAGACTGTTTGCTTAATGATCTGCTCCAGAATCTTCCCTGGTATTGATGTCAGACTGACTGGGCGGTAATTATTTGGGTCCTCTCTTTTCCCCTTTTTGAAAATAGGGACAACATTTGTCCTCCTCCAGTCTGCTGGGACTTCGCCTGTTCTCCAGGAATTCTCAAAGATGACTGCCAGTGGTTCTGAGATCACATCTGCCAGTTCTTTTAATACTCTTGGATGCAGTTCATCTGGCCCTGGAGACTTGAATACATCTAAACTAGCCAAGTATTCTTGTACTATCTCCTTAGTTATTCTGGGCTGTGTTTCCTTTGCTGAATCATTTGCTCCAAATTCTTCAGGTCGGGCATTGTTTTCTTTATCGGAGAAGACTGAGGCAAAGAAGGCATTGAGAAGTTCAGCCCTTTCTGTGTCCCCTGTTTGCATTTCACCATCTTCTCCTCTGAGTGACCCCACTGTTTCTTTGTTCTTCCTTTTGCTACGAACATACCCATAAAAGCCTTTTTTGTTGCTTTTAACCTCTCTAGCAAGCCTGAGTTCATTCTGTGCTTTAGCTTTTCTGACTTTGTGTCTACACGTGCTGGCTATTTGTTTGAATTCCTCTTTGGTGGTTTCCCCCCTTTTCCATTTTTTGTACACATCCTTTTTTAATCTTAACTCAGTTAAAAGTTCTTTAGATAGCCACCCTGGCTTCTTTAGGCACCTTCCATGTTTCCGTCTCATTGGTATTGCCTGAAGTTGTGCTTTTACTATCTCCCTCTTAACAAACTCCCAGCCATCATGAACTCCCTTTCCTTTTAGTATTACTGTCCATCGGATCTCACCCAGCACTTCCCTAAGTTTTATGAAGTCGGCTTTCTTAAAGTCAAGAAATTGAGTCCTAGTATGCTTGGCTGCTCCTTTCCGCTGTATAGTAAACTTCAGAAGAGCATGATCACTCGCGCCTAATGATCCTTCCACTTCTACCCCACTAACCAGGTCATCAACATTGGTTAGGACCAGATCTAAAATGGCTGTTCCTCTTGTTGCTTCTCCCACTTTCTGGACAATGAAGTTGTCTGCAAGGCCAGTGAGGAATCTGTTTGACCTTATGCTCTTGGCTGAGTTTGACATCCAACAAATATCCGGGTAATTGAAGTCCCCCATTACTACTATCTCCCTTCCTTTTGCATGCTTGCATGCTTGGCCTTCCTTTTGCATGCTTGAAGCCATTGGTTCGAATCCTACCCTCCAGAGCAGAAGAAACAAGTATGCTCCCTCCTCCATGTGGCAGCCCTTAAGATATTTGAGGATGGCTATCATATCTCCTCTCAGTCTCTCCTCAGATCTCCTCTCAGATCTCCTGATCATCTTGGTTGCCCTCCTCTGCACACCTTTAAGAACATCCTTCTTAAATTGCGGTGCCCAGAATTGGACACAGTATTCCAAGTCTTGTCTGACCAAGGCAGAATAGAGTGGGACTATTCCTTCCCTTGATCTGGACTCTATACTTCTGTTGATGCAGCCTAGAATAACATTAGCTTTTTTTTGCTGCTGCATCACACTGTGGACTTATATTCAGTTTGTGGTCCACCAAAACCCCTCAGTCCTTTTCACATGTACTCCTAGTAAGACAGGTGTCCCCCATCCTATATTTGTGCATCTGGTTCCTTCATCCCAAGTGCAGAACCTGACATTTGTCCCTATTGAAATTCATTTTGTTAGCTTGCGCCCAGTTCTCCAATCTGTTTAAGGCCATTTTGAATCCCGGTTCTGTTTTCTGCAACATTAGCTACCTCTCTCAGTTTGGTGTCATCTGCAAATTTGATGAGCAACCCCTCAATTCCTCCATCCAAGTCTTTTGTATTGACTTTGTACCAGCTCCTCTGCAAGAATATTATGGGGGACTTTGTCAAAAGCCTTACCAAAATCAAGATACACTATGTCCATAGCATTCCCCTGATCCACCAAGCTTGAACACTATACCCACAGATGGATGGTAGTCCAAAATCTAGTTTTCCATGCCTACCATAGAGGGGGCACATAACTAGGAACCTGCCCTGGAATAGTTACCACTTTGCTCAGAAAAGGGGGTGGGTGGGCTGTAATAAGAACAGCAGATCCATTCCTTGCTCCAGATCACGATTCCAGAATGCTCAGGCATAAGCGTAAACTAATCCACTGCAAACCTAGACAGCATCTTAAAAAGCAGAGACATCACCTTGCCAACAAAGATCCGTACAGTCAAAGCTATGATTTTCCCAGTTGTGATGTATGGAAGTGAGAGCTGGACCATAAAGAAGGCTGATCGCCGAAGAATGGATGCTTTTGAATTATGGTGCTGGAGGAGACTCTTGAGAGCCCCATGGACTGCAAGAAGATCAAACCACTCCTGTCTTCCACTGCCTCCCGCAGTTTGGTCAAACTCATGCTGGTAGCTTCAAGAACACTGTCCCACCATCTCGTCCTCTGTCGTCCCCTTCTCCTTGTGCCCTCCATCTTTCCCAACATCAGGGTCTTTTCCAGGGAGTTTTCTCTTCTCCTGAGGTGGCCAAAGTATTGGAGTCTCAGCTTCAGGATTTGTCCTTCCAGTGAGCACTCAGGGCTGATTTCCTTAAGAATGGATAGGTTTGATCTTCTTGCAGTCCGACTAGGCTTTTGCATAGTCAACGAAGCAGAAGTAGATGTCTTTCTGGAACTCTCTAGCTTTCTCCATAATCCAGCGCATGTTTGCAATTTGGTCTCTGGTTCCTCTGCCTCTTCTAAATCCAGCTTGCACTTCTGGGAGTTCTCGGTCCATATACTGCTTGAGCCTTCCTTGTAGAATTTTAAGCATAACCTTGCTAGCATGTGAAATGAGTGCAATTGTGCGGTAGTTGGAGCGTTCTTTGGCACTGCCTTTCTTTGGGATTGGGATGTAGACTGACCTTCTCCAATCCTCTGGCCACTGCTTGTGGCACTAGAGGGCGCAATTGCCACTGCAGAATCTCTGCTCTTCTGGCAGCGCAGAGGGAAGGGGCTGCAAAATTCCTATTTAGGAGTGGAGGGTGGAATTTTTCTGCAGTTGTTACCACGAGAAAAAATGCGGGGAAGACACTGGAGCGAAGCAGAAATGAGAATGCTAAGATGAGTGTCTGGGGCGACCTTTCAGATATTATTGTTGCTACAGTAATGATTTTTTTAATGTCAGATGACTCCTGGTGGATCACATCAGGGGTTTCTCGCATCCAGTATCTTTATTTGGCAAGCCAGATTCCCCAGTGGGATGCCTGCAAGAGGGATCAGACCACAGCAGATCTCTTTCCCTGCTTGTGGTTCTCAGCAATCGGTGTGATGACTTTATCTGTTTCATTTATGAATCACTTCCTTTTTTAAAATAATAACAATTTATTGATTTTCCAAAAATAACAAAAAAGAAAAAAAAAGAAAAAAGTAAAATATCATAAACAGATTAAACCATATTTTTTTGTGTCGACCCCTCCACTCCCCCTCTTGGTTCTATTATAATATACTTGTTTATGCACGTCCATAAAACCTTAATCCAATTTTAAAACCTTCTTCATCATATTACAAGTGACTTTTAGAAGCTACACTAATGTAAAAGTCTGTACGCAAAGCTTAAGAAATATGCACTGAACAATTGTCCGTTTTTGTAATAATATGTCCTGTGTAGTTCAGTAATTTATTTTGCCAGTCTTCTTCTTTATCTTCTTCTTTATTTTCTTTGGCCGAGGCTTTTTCCTCCTTCCATAGGGGCTGGCTGGTCTTGGCCTGCCATCCAGCCGTGCATATCTTTTTTTTAAAAAAAAATAATATTTATTATTTTTCCAAAAACTTAAACACTAAAAAGAAAAAAACAATACAACACAACACATCAAATTAACAAAACAAGACAAAGACAATAAAATAAAATAAATCAAACAATTTCATTATCCCATCTTTCATTCACTTATTTCCACGACCTCCTCACACCTCCCTTTTTGTATTCCACCTCTGTTAATTATTTCAGCAATTCCTTTCCATCTTCCTCTGTTTTCTATCCTATAATTATCTTAACTCATTCTAACCTTATTTTTTCCTTTAATGCTCTATTAACCTATCTGTACTTAATTCCTTATAATATTTCTACTAAAGCCATATAACTTCATTTCAACATTTTCCTAACATTCATTAATTTTACAGTATTTCTGTAAATAGTCTTTAAACTTTTTCCAATCTTCTTCCACCGACTCTTCTCCCTGGTCTCGGATTCTGCCAGTCATTTCTGCCAGTTACATGTAGTCCATCAACTTCATCTGCCATTCTTCCCGGGTGGGTAAATCTTGTGTCTTCCAATACTTCGCGATGAGTATTCTTGCTGCTGTTGTTGCATACATAAAAAAAGTTCTATCCTTCTTTAACACCAATTGGCCGACCGTGCCCAGGAGAAAGGCCTCTGGTTTCTTCAAAAAGGTATATTTAAATACCTTTTTCGTTTCATTATAAATCATCTCCCAGCCGCGCATATCTTAACAGAGTCTTTCGTTCAAGCAATCCATCAAGTCCTGTACATCTCAATCTCATAACATTTATGAATCGCTTTCTAAGCAGGATCACCAAGCCGTTTCGCGGCACCCATTCAGAACGCCTATAAAACGGCTGGGTCTAAACAAGTTAAAAACTGTTGCATACATAAAAAAACCCCTTTCAGATCCGGGACAGATACTGAGTGGGATGCACATTCCCAATTAGAAGCTGAGCTGCCCCGAGGCACCGTTAAATATCAGCAGAAAAATGCGAAGAATGGTCCTGACCCCTGACGAATTCATGATGGGCCAAAAGGGCTGGGTAAAATATGAGACCAGATGCAAATGAGTCCTCCTTCTCCTTCTCCTCTTGCAGAGCTGCTTGTTCTAAGAGCAAGAATGAATTAGGTCCTGGATTAGAGGAGAGGGATCTACACACAGCATATACAGTGGTACCTCGGGTTACAGACGCTTCAGGTTACAGATGCTTCAGGTTACAGACTCCGCTAACCCAGAAATAGTACCTCGGGTTAAGAACTTTGCTTCAGGATGAAAACAGAAATTGCACGGTGGTGGCACGGCAGCAGCAGGAGGCCTCAGAACAGACCTCCAGAACGAATTAAGTTCTTAACCTGAGGTACCACTGTACTCTACTCCGAACTTAAAAATGGTAAGCATAATGCCTGTGGTCAACAAAAGAGGTTCAAAGACTCTCTCAAGGCAAATCTTGAAAAATGTAATATAAACACCAACTGGGAAACACTGGCCTGCGAGCGCTCCAGTTGGAGAACAGCCTTTACCAAAGGTGTCATGGGTTTTGAATACAGGTAGGTAGCCGTGCTGGTCTGCCGTAGTCAAAACAAAATTTAAAAAATTCCTTCCAGTAGCACCTTAGAGACCAACTAAGTTTGTTATTGGTATGAGCTTTCGTGTGCATGCACACTTCTTCAGGGTTTTGAAGACGCTTGAACTCAGGACGTGAGGGAGAAACGTGCTAAGAGGAAGGCACGCTTGGCAAATCCACACCGTGATCAACTCCCGCCCGGAAACCAATGTCCCCACTGTGGAAGGACGTGTGGATCCAGAATTGGCCTCCACAGTCACTTATGGACTGACTGTTAAAACCGTGTTTATGGAAGACAATCTTACTCAGCTACAAGTGATCGCCAAAGAAGAAGGTTAAGAACGGTTTCAGGTTAAGAACGGACCTCGAGAATGAATTAAGTTCTTAACCCTGTAAAAATAATACATATTTTGAAACACGAACCTTCAAACAGCCTCTTTAACAGGTGAGCGCTCATCTGCACATGTGCGATGCTTGCCTGAAATGTTCACACCATTCTCTCTCTTTTTGCATTGCAATTTTTTAAATAATTAAATTTCTAAAATTTAACTTCAAATCAAATACAGTCGTACCTTGGAAGTCGAATGGAATCCGTTCCGGAAGTCCGTTCGACTTCCAAAACGTTCGGAAACCAAAGCGCAGCTTCCCATTGGTTGCAGGAAGCTCCTGCAGCCAATCGGAAGCCTCAGCAGACGGTCGGGTTCCAAAGAACATTTGCAAACAATCACTTCCAGGTTGCGGCATTCAGGAACCAAAACGTCCAAGTACCAAGGCGTTTGGGATCCAAAGTATGACTGTAATTACATTGTTTCATAAGTTAACTTCCGAACCACACCTCCACTGTTATATACTGAAGTTCTCACCCTGGGCCAGCAGGGGGATACTGTAGATAGTTTTCACTCAGGTCCACATATGCAAATAAGGGATTGAAAGTGACGTTCAGTGATTGGATAGTTACAGAAAATAGTTACAGTTGCGTTGTAGTGGAGCTCTATATAAGCAGGCTGGCTGAACCCTTCAGTTCTGGTCTGGTCTGTGAATTAACAAGAGCTGTTTGAAGAATCACTGTGTTGTCTGATATGTTCACCCACAACTTAACATCCACGGTGTTTTTGTTCCAACCCTTTTCTACTGCATTAGATATCAAAAATGTTCACACAGTTCTGAAGTTTGGCGTGAATGCGGCTTAACTTTTCTAGTTGACTGAAGCGGTGGGAGTGAGGAAAAAAGACGTCAAGCAGCAGCGTTTGTCCAGAGACTCCTGGTTGGATATTGTCCAATCTCCCTGGAAACAAAGCAGGGTGAAGGCTCAATTCAAAAGTTGCCTGTATGTCCTCCAAAATTTAGTGCTTCCTCCCCTTGTTGCTGCTTCATTTCCCCCTCCCTGATGCTTTTCTTTTTTAAAAAAATAAAAACCCTGAAAGGCATTTAATTGGTTTCTTATTCACATTTGCACGCAGGGTGTAGCTGTTGTGCAGCCAGCAATATCTGTTTTGCATTGTTTCCTACCCTGCTCCCCCGTTGTTTAGGAATATGTGTTATTCCCAAAGAGAAACCCTTAGAATATTGGATTCCGTTGGACAACATCTCACGCTGCCAAAACAGGAAGTGTCCCCACTTGACATGGGGACATGAGCAGTGCCGGATTTACGTATAAGCTAAGCAAGCTATGGCTTAGGTCCCCACTCTCTTGGGGCCCCCCAAAAAAATTTAAAGGGGAAAAAACCCGGATGTCCATTTCCAAACTATAAGATAAAAAACAAATAAAATAAAACCTACATACAGCAACAGTGTTTTGTGTTGTGTAGGCTCCTATGATGTAAGTCATGGTGCCCGCCTGCTAGCCTGCTCCCTAAAATATCACTGGTTTGCTCCTTTCTATATATAGGGTGCCTACATTCTGCATGGACTGGTTGTAGGCCAACATGTGCAAATGGTCTTAGATACCTATTAGGTCCATCAATTACCACATAGCATATACCAGTAGTCAACACAAAAAACAGTGACAATTTGTTGTTGACAAAGGACAGCTGGACATATAAAGGGCCCCATTACCTCCAGTAGCTTAGGGCCTGATCAAACCTAAATCTGGCCCTGGACATGAGGCTCTTGCAAAATGAAGCCACTTCATTGCTCTTGTTGCTGAGAACTTCCTTGCTGCTTCAGATGCCATTTGGACAAGTCAGGGAATTGCTAGATTAGGGGTGAACGTGAGAAATCTCAGGGGCACATCTGCAGGGGACTAGGGCTGGGCAGTATCTGGTTTTCAACATCATGATATATCACCAGTTAAATATCACAATATACTGATATATCATGATGTCTGAATAAGGATGGAGCTGTGCAGAGGCACTGGCTGGCTTCACGGTTTTCCCTGTGTTGTGATTTTAGCATAGCACACACACACATCATGATTCGCAATGTATTTCCAGGTCAAGCAGGGATGCGGGTGGCGCTGTGGTCTAAAGCACTGAGCCTCTTGGGCTTGCCGATCAGAAGGTCGGCGGTTCGAATCCCCCCAACGGAGTGAGCTGCTCTTGCTCTGTCCCAGCTCCTGCCAACCTAGCAGTTTGAAAGCACGCCAGTGCAAGTAGATAAATAGGTACCGCTCCAGCGGGAAGGTAAACAGCGTTTCCGTGCGCTCTGGTTTCTGTCACAGTGTCCTGTTGTGCCAGAAGCGGTTTAGTCCTGCTGGCCACATGACCTGAAAAGCTGTCTGTGGACTAATGTTGGCTCCCTCGGCCTGAAAGCAAGATGAGCGCCACAACCCCATAGTCGCCTTTACTGGACTTAACCGTCCAGGGGTCCTTTACCTTTACCTTTACCTTACCTATTTCCAGTTCAAAAATTATGAAACTGATATCATGCTACGGACTTCAAACCAGTTTGGGATGAAATATCGATATATCGCCAGTCCTGCAGGAGGCCAGTCAAGAACTTCAGGTAGAAGTCTTCCCCCAGATTCCGGTCGCTGAGATAAGAACGTAAGAAGAGATTGCTGGCTTGGGTCAATGGCCCATCTAGGCCAGCATCCTGTTCTTTCATGAAGACTGGAGGATGGCACAGCCAGGAATATAGAGGTAAGGACATTGGATTGAGCGGTTGTTGCTGTAGCTCCACACACCACAAGAGCTCCTTTCACCAACTCTAATTTTGTACAAAACCCTGGAAAAGCTGGTCATGGATCCCCTCCACCGTGTCTGTTTTGGACCTATAATAGAGGGAGGGGAGTAACTGGCCCCCACTCACAGACTCTCAAAGTGTTTTCCAGGGACAGTCCCGGATGTACAGAAGCTGTCCGGGTTTCTGAATTGATCCCGGAATGTCTCGCTTTCCCTTACGACGTCCCTATTTTCATTGGAGAAATGTTGGAGTGTAGGCACTCATTCTTCTGAAACGGCATCTTTGGGATTTTGAGCTTGGCCCCCATCCATGGCCAAAAAGCATAGCTGCTAACGTTTCCCTTTTTTAAAGGGAAATTCCCTTATTCCAAATAGGATTCCTCGCAAGAAAAGGGAAAAGTTGACAGCTATGCCAAAAAGGGAGCTGAAATTAGAAGTAGGGTCTTCTTAGGAGAGGGAGGATTTGTCCCTACACTGAAAACAAGTTGAAATATACTCAGAGTCGAGAGTGGATTTCATGCTCTTTATTCAGCTCATAGTGGTGAGAAGGAAGTGAGGTTCCCCCAGAATGTCTGCTTCATATACATTATTTACACAATTGACTACACGTGATTGGCTAATTCTGGGATTCTCTTGTAGGCCAATCAGGTTGCGGATTCACTTCCATCTGGAGCAGGATTGGGTGGCTCCTGTGGACCAATCAGACTGCTGCATTTTGGATCCTATTGTTCTAGGACCAATCAGACTGCTGCATTTTGGATCTTATTCAACTCAGTACATAACACAAGTAATGGAAAAACCCGCCAAAAATCTGCTTTTCCTTTTGTATTCTGTTTGTCCTTGTCCACAAAGCTCGGCTCAATTAACAGGAAAACGTGTCTGCGTTGCTCTGATGGGGACAGTCCCCTCCACAGACACGGGATCTGATAGAGGGTTCCAGATCCTTCCTCTGAAAGGGGTGTGTGTGTGCTTTTTGGTTCCTTCTGCTCCAGCCCCTGAGGACAACAACGAAGAGAGCTAATTATGGGAGACGCACAAATTCCATGCCCCTCACCTCCTCGCCGCCCCCCCCCCCGCAATTCTCATGTAACAGCTGCAGCCACAAGAGCATGGAAAATGTGTGGGATGATGGAGAGGGAACTGATCCAAAAGCAGGCAGAATCGGTGCTGGGTTGTGGCTGGAGGAGAGCTCTCTTTGACAGACAACGGCAAGGCTCTCGCGCACAAAAGGGGGGTGGGGAGGGCCTGGTAATCATAGTAATTTGCAGGAGCAGAAAAATAAGCCTCCACAAATGGAGAATTTCCAGTTGCGCTGCTCATAGCTGCTCCCATTTGACTCTCCCTCCCTCCTCACAATTAAGAACTGAGGACCAGTTTGTCGGTGAGATCGCCTCTCCATGTACAGTGGTACCTCGGGTTACAGATGCTTCAGGTTACAGACTCCGCTAACCCAGAAATAGTACCTCGGGTTAAGAACTTTGCTTCAGGATGAGAACAGAAAAAGCGTGGCCGCGGCAGTGGCAGGCCCCTTTAGCTAAAGTGGTACCTCAGGTTAAGAACAGTTTCAGGTTAAGAACGGATCTCCAGAACGAATTAAGTTCATAACCCAAGGTACCACTGTATATCAGGGGTAGGCAACCTAAGGCCTGGGGGCAGGATCGGGCCCAATCGACTTCTCAATCCGGCCTGCGGACGGTCTGGGAATCAGCATGTTTTTACATGAGTAGAATGTGTCCTTTTTTAAAAAATGCATCTCTGGGTTATTTGTGGGGCATAGGAATTCTTTTTCAAAATATAGTCCGGCCCCTCACAAGGTCTGAGGGACGGTGGACTGGCCGCCTGCTGAAAAAGTTTGCTGACCCCTGGTGTATATATTCCCACTAGACCTTTTCGATCTGTGGAACTTGTTGCAGGTGCCACAGAAGACCCGTTCCATATCTGTAACAAATGGATCTTTCATTGTGGCAGGACGTACATTCTGGAGGTGGAGGAAAGGGGTTTTGGAGGAGGGGTGGTACCTCTGGTAGGGGCACATGGTGCCCCTTCTGGGGACGTTTGTCTACTTTTAGTCCCCACCTTGCCTTCGGCCATCACCAGTGGCTCCTAGAACTGGTCAGCATGCGATAGCCACCACACCCTGAAAACGGCTTTGCCTGGCCAGCTAAACCAGGTGAGGGGAGCGGACGGGTTTCAAACTCCTGTGAGTTAGGGACTTCCTCTGCGTGAAAAGACAGCCTCTGGTGAATTGAATGGAAGCAATGATTCCTCAACATCAACTCCATTGGACTGGTCCTGTTGTGCGGATGATCGTCTGCCAAAGCAACTACTCTATTCCAAACTTAAAAATGGAAAGCGTTATGCTGGTGGTCAACAAAAGAGGTTTAAAGACTCTCTCAAGGCACATCTAACAAAATGTAGTGTAAACACAAAACAACTGGGAAACACTGGCCTGTGAGCGCTCCAGTTGGAGAACAGCCTTTACCAAAGGTGTCATGGGTTTTGAATACAGGTAGGTAGCCGTGCTGGTCTGCTGTAGTCAAAACAAAATTTAAAAATTCCAGTAGCACCTTAGAGACCAACTAAGTTTGTTATTGGTATGAGCTTTCGTGTGCACGCACACTTCTTCAGGGTTTTGAAGATACTCAGACTCAGGACGCGAGGAAGAAACGTGCTAAGAGGAAGGCACGCTTGGCAAATCCACACCGTGATCAACTCCCGCCCGGAAACATCCACTCTGAGGAATATATCACAAGCTAGAGAAAGGAGTCTCTGAGCTTAGTGTGAAGGACAGTGTGTCGTGTCCTGTAAGGGTAATAGGCGAGGAATTAACTGGGAGGCTGAGCCAGGAGAAGTAGAAGCTGCAAAGATACAGTCTACTTAGGTCTCATTCCAGTCAAGAGGGGAGACATTCTTCTACAAAAAGAGAAGATTCCCAAACCAGTTAAGAAGGGTGTGAAGATCCCTTGGCTCTGTTTCTTGGAGCACCCCAGGAGTAGGGTTGTCAAAGGGGTGTGTAACTGTCAGAAAGCACCACCTTGTTTAAGAACCAAAGTATTAAGTGGCAACAGCTGTGCAACAACTGAGAAAGAACTGAAGTGAAATAACATTATCATCTGAAGTATCCTACATTTTACCCACTTCATGTCATAAGCTTCTTATGTTTAAAATCTCTCTTGTTTACTTGATCGAATCCTGCCTGAGGCTCCAAATTATTAAGTTTTCCTACACAAGATAATCTGGATAGTTTGTAGGAATTCGGGTAGCTGGTGTTCTGTGAGGTGGGTGCACTTATATTTAAGTGAGGGCCGGCCCAACGGGCCAGGGGAAAAAGTGCCATTCTGTCGTCGCACCCCCTTTCCCTCTAAAATATCCAAGTGCTCGGGGCAGGGGAAGAATGAATCTGCTTCTGCTCAAGGCTGGCTTCGCGGCCTTTGCTTATTCCCAAAGAATTACGAGGACGCTGGGAAGATAAACAAGGGCAGAAATGGTCTTTGGCGCAGCCGGACGACTGAGCAGCTGTAAGGACCGCGTTTATAAGCCAAGAGATTACTAAAGTGGAGAGGAGAACAGGAGGGACACACACACACACACACACACACACACACACACACACACACACACCACACCATGCAAACATGCCTTCTGTGTTTCCTTTCTCTGCTCCTGATCATTTGCCGCCATCTCATGCAAGGCCTTCCAAGACCTCCTTTGAAACCCCCCAAAGATTTCTGCAGCTTCCTCCTTCCTTCAGCCTGGTGATGATGGCTGGTGGTCAAAAGGCACACAGTGACGCCTCTGCACCAGCAGTTTTGGCCAGGAATTCATGGCCATTCCTTGCCTCTCCTCCTCCCCGGCTGACGTCACTGCAGATCAGTGCGATAGGAATTTTGAGGTCTTAGATATATGGCAATGTTCATAAGTGTACCAACCAAGCACGTACATAGATCAGCACAGGAAGACCGACCTGGAACCATTTTTGATTCCCAAACTGACCAAATGTTTTCTCTGCAAGGTCAAAGGGAAATGGAAAAGCCTCCCCATTGTCTTTTCCTTCACAAATCCTGTTTTAAGGGTATGTCTGCATTTGAATAGGGTGTGAGCCTGTGACATGGCCCAGGAACTAAGTATTTATCATTACAAAAAGACTGGCCAGGCTCCCCAGGCAATCCAATCAAGTAACCTGCCAGACAGGAGGAAAACAACATTCAAATTTCTGTTTAGACCGCCTTTTCTATGATGTAGGTATGATGTATCTGGGGGGTGGTCTTAGGTTACACCCCTTCTGTGATGTATGTGTGATGTTTCTGGGGGTGGTCTTGATCTACAGGACAGGGAATTTAAAATGTCTTTATAAGGCCTTGCGCACCATTGTTCGTTTCTCCTCCTTTCCTGCGTGTGAGGGGAGCACCCTGTTGCAACAGATCAATAAAGATCAAACTTACTAGCTGCTTTGCTTCTCAATATTCTCTGGCTGGCCTCTGTTATTTTCTCCTACCAATAGGGAACCTACGTAAGGACTCTATATGGGCTCTTGGATAAGGGAAAAGGGCAGATTTTTGTTTACAACATCAGGGACCGATAGTCTTGGGCATTGTGGAGCCGGCAACATATTTCCAGGGTGAGCAGGATGGCCTGCAGCCAGGACGCTGTCACAACAGTGATAAGGACTCAGCGCTGAAAGAGTCTCGGTTCTCCTGTTAACAGACAACAATGGCCACAGCATGGGCAAATCAACTCTGGTGTCAGCTCCACTGAAGTTCTGAAGTTCCCCGATTTCCTGAGCTTATGAGATCCCAAGTTTGAGGGGATCTCTGGGGACCCTGGATGTGGGCTTACTTTGGCCACAAAGGCACCATACAGTCATACCTCGGGTTACAGACGCTTCAGGTTGCGTTTTTTTGGGTTGTGGACCCGCCGAAACCCAGAAGTACCGGAACGGGTTACTTCCGGGTTTCAGTGGTCGCACATGCGCAGAAGTGCTAAATCACGCTTTGAGCATGCGCAGAAGTGCCAAATTGCAACCGCAAGATGCACCACTGACGGTTGCGAAAGCTGTGGGTTGCGAACGTGCATCCCACACGGATCACGTTCGCAATCCGAGCATCCACTGTATATTTAAAGTACCGTGATGCCACTCTAAACATCTTATGGCTTGCCGCAAAGAATCATGGGAGCTGTAGTTTCAGACCCTCCAAGTGTCTATTTTCCAGGGACTGTCCCGGATTTACAGAAGCCATCCCAGTTTCTGATTTGATCCCGAAATGTCCCCCCTTTCCTTAGGAAGTCCCTCTTTTTTTTATATAAATACATTTTTATTAATTTTAACATACAAATTATAAAACGTACCACACAAATTATTACAAATACCCTTTTTTTGGACTTCCATCAGCACCTCCGATGATCTTCCGTCTTAACCTCTTTTTATGCATTACTTAATTTTATATTGTCTTTACCTCACTTAACTTATCATCTCCCCTTTTCCATTTTTACAATATTTCCAACAATACTCCTCACAGAACTTCTTGCAAACCTACAAACGTCGTCTGATCATCACAAATACCTTTCATATAGTTCGTAAATTTACTCCAGTCTTCGGTAAATTTCTGGTCCCGCCGGTTTTGGATCCTTCCTGTTAATTTGTCTAATTCTGCATATTCTTCTTTTTCATCAGAGGGTATGGTAGGACGTCCCTATTTACAGCGGAAAACTGTTGGAGGGGACATCTGTATTTTCACTGGAGAAATTTTGGAGGGTAATAATAATAATAATAATAATAATAATTTTTTTATTTATATGCCGCCCACCCGACTGGAGTTGGAAAAGCTTCTGGAAAGGGTCACGAAAATGATCAGCGGGATGGAGTGACTCTTCTATGAGGAAGATTCAGGACAGAAAAAATATAAAATTGCAGAGGTTCCCCCCCCCTTTTTTAGCTAGTCATATATTTTTATTTATTTATTTATTTTTATTGGTTTTCACATATTACATTACAATACAGGTGTACCAAAGCCAACACCATTTCCTCCCCATCCTCCCATACATTTACTTATATATTTCCTCAGTCCATCATATTATTCTTTTCTCCTTCCTCCCACTTCCCTCCTCCCCCACTCGATTTCCTCCACATTATACAATTTACAATAATCTTTGCATTCTAAAGTCTTCTCAGATCATCTATATATTCTTATTATCTTTCCTTACTAATTTTTCTTCCAGCCAGTACTTCACATTTTAATCTAGGCATATTAGCGTATCTTTTTTTTTTTAGCAATATTTGCCATATATTCATCAAAACATTTCCACTCCTTTTTAAATTTTTGATTCGACTGATTTCTTATTATAGCAGTTAATTTTGCCAAAATTAAAGGGAGAAATGCGCTAAGAGGAAGGCACGCTTGGCAAAACCTCAACATGATCAACTCCCGCCTGGAAACCTATGTCCCCACTGTTGAAGAGCATGTGGAGCAAACTCTTTGCAAGAAGTAAACTGATGGGGAAAGGAATTGCAAAGTGTTGGCTCGCACTTGCTTTGACACAACAACATGTAACCTCTCTGTAGACAATTCAGAATCATTGCTCAATAGACAGTTCCTCCTGAATTACCCCATTATAGCAAAACCTTTAAGCCAGTGGTTCTAATGCAAAGCTCAGGTGGAAGAGCAAAGCTAAAGTACCATCTGAGATTCCAAGATAAACTGCTCCTGACTTTGGATGTTCCACTGAATTACTGTGGGCTTGTTTACAGAATGAATATGTGATTCACACTGCCCTCCTCACAAGATTTCTTCAAAAGGAAGCAAATTAAGTCATGCCTGGGGAAACACATGCAGATTTTTGCAAACTGCAGAGTTTGTACTGAGTGCAAGACTGCAGTCTTCTTTGATATGGAATTCAGCTTTTTCTAATTTTTTTTTATTTAGTAAAATGCAGGCCTGTGTCTCTCCCCTCTGCCTGTGCCTCTGGCCTTTGCACCCTAAAAGAATTAATTAAACACTGCACTAAAGTTAAAGGAAGAGGAAATGTTCCATTTCTCCCCAGGGCATTGCAAATGCATGTCAAATGACTGAACAACGGTTCCTTTTCTTCCTCTTCTTTGTAATTATAAAAGGATGTTCTTTGTGTCACTGGGAAACAGCTGGGAATAGTCTGGGGTTTCAGTGTAACTGGACGCAGGGGCACGTCAAGGAACATATTACAAGTGACAGGAAAACACAGCGGTTTTCTGGAACTCAAAGGAGAGGTGACACAAAAGCTGGGAATAAAGGCACTGCCTTATAGACCAAGGGAGTGTATGGGTTCATATAGCTCAATATTGTCTACTCTGAACGGCAGCTGCTCTCCAGGGTTGCAGGCAGGAGCGATTACCAGTCTCACCTGGAGATGCTAAAGATTGAATGCGGTGCCTTCTGCATGCCAAGCACATGTTCTGTTATTGAGCTATGACCCTTCATATAAAAGGGGGCGGGTGGGTGGCAGTAGGTGGGATATAGTTTGGGCAAAGAAATGGCCTGATCCAGAGTCACATAGTCGGTCCATCTTCCTCAGTACTTTATCTGTTGTTGTTTGTTGTGTCTGACTTTTCGTGACCCCCTGGACCAGAGCACGCCAGGCACTCCTGTCTTCCACTGCCTCCCGCAGTTTGGTCAAACTCATGCTGGTAGCTTCGAGAACACTGTCCAACCATCTCGTCCTCTGTCGTCCCCTTCTCCTTGTGCCCTCCATCTTCCCTAACATCAGGGTCTTTTCCAGGGAGTCTTCTCTTCTCATGAGGTGGCCAAAGTATTGGAGCCTCAGCTTCAGGATCTGTCCTTCCAGTGAGCACTCAGGGCTGATTTCCTTCAGAATGGAGAGGTTGGATCTTCTTGCAGTCCATGGGACTCTCCAGAGTCTCCTCCAGCACCATAATTCAAAAGCATCCATTCTTCGGCGATCAGCCTTCTTTATGGCCCAGCTCTCACTTCCATACATCACTACTGGGAAAACCATGGCCTTTACCATACGGACCTTTGTTGGCAAGGTGATGTCTCTGCTTTTTAAGATGTTGTCTAGGTTTGCCATTGCCTTTCTCCCAAGGAGCAGGCGTCTTTTAATTTCGTGACTGCTGTCACCATCTGCAGTGATCATGGAGCCCAAGAAGATAAAATCTCTCACTGCCTCCATTTCTTCCCCTTCTATTTGCCAGGAGGTGATGGGCCCAGTGGCCAGGATCTTCGTTTTTTTGATGTTTGATGTATTTTATCTCCACTAACAATATTGCCAGTGAGCTTAAGAAGAAAGGAATTTCAGATGGAACCACAGGAGGGGAGAAAGTTCCGGGGTACCACTTGTGGCTCTCCCCTCGGGGCGTCTGGCTGGTCCCCCGTGCGAAGAGGACAGCGGACCAGATGGGCCATGGGCTGATCCGGCAGCCAGGCTCTCCTCCTGGTCTGCTGCGCCCCTCTCTGCGAGACGTGCCTGCGCCCAAGCAGCGGGATCCAGCTGTTCCGATGCGCGCCGGGCACCGAGGCCGCATCCCCGACGGGGCGGGCAGCCAGCGGCGCTGCAGCCGCTGCGCCTCTAACGAGCTCCAGATGTTGCCGTCGGGGGGGGGTGGAGTGGGGGGGGGGTTACTGGCATCCTCTCTAGTCCAGGAGGGCTTGATTGGCCGCTGCCCGGGCTCCGGGCAGCCAATGGAGAGGCGGGAGAGGCGCCTCCGGCCCCGCCCTGCCCTGGGCCAGCTGCCGGGACTCGAGGGGGCGGCCGTGGGCTTCGCGCCTCCCGCTCCGGAGCTGCGCCCGCCCCGCCCGCTTCCCCTTCCTCCTCCTCCTCCCGGAGCAAGTCCATTGCGAGGGCCATGCTGGGGGAAGCCGCGCTGCCCGGGCTCTTCCTCCTCCTCCTCCTGCAGCTGCCGGGCTGGGGGGCTGCCCTGCCCCGAGCGCAGCTCTTCCCCTTCGGGCCCCCGCGCGGCGACCGGCAGCTGCCCGACGGCGACGACGAGACCTCGGCTCCCGTGCAGCTGCCCAGCCCGCTGCTCTACTACGAGACCCGATTCAGCCAGGTCTATGTAAGTCCGACGCCCCATAGAGAGAGAGAGAGAGAGAGATCGCGGGACTTGGGGGGAGAGGAGCAGGGCATTCGTCTAGGGCAGCCTTCGCCCAGCGGGTGCCCCGCAGATCTTGTTGGACGGGACGGGGATGGATGCGCCCTGCAGCTGTTGGGCGGGGCTGATGGGGGTTGTGCCCTCCAGGTGTTTTGGATGGGGCCAACAAGGGGTTGTCTTTGCCCTCCAGATGTTGGATGGGGCTGTGCCCTCCAGATTTTGGTGGGCAGGGCGTTTGGGTGTTGTCTGTGCCCTCCAGATATTGGGGGCTGACGGGGCTTTCTCGTGCCCTCCAGATGTGCCGTCCGGGGCGGATGGGAGTTGCCATCCATCAACATCTGGAGGGCACCAGCTTGGCAAAGGCTGGTGTCAGGCTCCTGGTTGGAGGATGGTGACAGTCCCAGGGAGAAGCCAAGGACTCACCCCCCCCATGGCACCACCACCCTGCTGAGGCAGCCCAGAGCTGTGCCAGATGCCAGAGGCAGGGAGGGGTCCTTGGCTGGGCATCTGTTTGCCCAAGACATTCCTGGGCACTCAATAAGAACTCTGTGTGTCCCTTTCCGAACATCTTTTTCCAAGCCGGCGCTCCGTCCCTCGACAGACACTGCAGAATCTCTGTCGCCAATTCCTCTCCAGTGATGACACATTCGTTTAGCTGGCTGGCCTTTTGGCCTTTGCAAACCGAGGACCTGTCTTGAGACCCTCCCCCAAGGCAGTTGGGGGTATCCAATGCTCCCCCTGCTCAGAGTAGCTGCATTGAAACAGACAGACATAGCAAACGTGGGTCAATTAATTTTGATGCTCTGCTGCAAGCACAACCCTGTGTAAATGTAGGGTGGTTGTGCTGCTGTGGTGACCCACTTTGGGCCCGGCTTTGAGCTGGCAGCTGGTCCCGATCCACCGATTGAAGGCTAACGGTCGAATTCTGCCACATCTCTCCACATCTACTTATTTGAAAAATAGAAAAAAAAATGCAAACGAAAACCTGCTAGATTTTAATAACTAAAAGGAAATAAAATCAACAGCTTTTCATCTGCAGATGTGTTTTCTTAACCTTGATAGTGAGTTGGTGCTGCTTCCATTTTATGGATGAGAAACTGAGGCTGAAAGGCAGCAGCCTGCCCACAGCCTCCTGTGGCAGAAGCACACACAGTTTCCTTGTGAGTAAGGTTGTTATTGTTGAGCCTGGAAGTTCCCAGGCTCCATTCTTATCCACAGTTGTAAACTCACAAGGCAGTCTTGAGCAAACCTCCACTTTCCTAGCTGCCTCCCACTTAATCTGGGGAATTTTCCTTGCAGGGTTGTTTTAAGGATTCCTGCAGAATGCTCTGATTATTCTGGGCACCACAGTTCAAGAAGGACACTGACAAACTGGAACGTGTCCAGAGGAGGGCAACCAAAATGGTCAAAGGCCTGGAAACGATGCCTTATGAGGAACGGCTAAGGGAGCTGGGCATGTTTAGCCTGGAGAAGAGGAGGTTAAGGGGTGATATGATAGCCATGTTCAACTATATAAAAGGATGTCACATAGGGGAGGGAGAAAGGTTGTTTTCTGCTGCTCCAGAGAAGCGGACACGGAGCAATGGATCCAAACTACAAGAAAGAAACATTAGGAAGAACTTCCTGACAGTAAGAGCTGTTCGACAGTGGAATTTGCTGCCAAGGAGTGTGGTGGAGTCTCCTTCTTTGGAGGTCTTTAAGCAGAGGCTTGACAACCATATGTCAGGAGTGCTCTGATGGTGTTTCCTGCTTGGCAGGGGGTTGGACTCGATGGCCCTTGTGGTCTCTTCCAACTCTATAATTCTATGATTCTATGATTCTATGATTTTTATGGGCTGCTTGCAAGTGGAGTTTTTAAGCACTATACGGACGTATTATTTTATTTCTGTACCTACCCCTCCTCCCATCTGGGAGCTCAAGGCAGTTTATCATGCAGTAAAATCTCTGTCGCAAAAATATTTCACAATTGCATTAAAGACTGCAATCTAACATTTGCAATTGCTGGGTCCCGGGGATGCTAAATCCCCGAAGGCTCAGGTGAATAAAAGAAGCCCATAACTGGTGCATAAAAGGGAGTACAGTGGACGCTCGGGTTGCGAACGTGATCCGTGCAAGATGCACGTTTGCAACCCGCAGCGGCATGTCTGCACACTCTCGGGTTGCAATTCAGTGCTTCTGCACATGCGCAAAGTGTGATTTAGCACTTCTGCACATGCGCGACCGCCAAAACCCAGAAGTAACCCGTTCCGGTTTTCGGCAGTCCGCAACCTGAAAAAACGCAACCTGAAGCATCTGTAACCTGAGGTATAATTGTAACGAGGAGGACAGCAGCGTTTCCCAAGGGAAGGAGCTCAGAATCTGGGAGTCACCATGGAGAAGGCTGTCCCACCCCAAACTTTCCCTAGTGGTGACACCAACTGATCTCATTCCACAGGCCAGTCAGTATTAATTTCCCTGATTATCTCTCCGGCAACTGGGACCTAAATCTTTCTTACATTTCTCCATCCAGCTACGAGTAAGCAATTAGATGCCTGTGATTCACTTAATGCACAAATTTGCCCAATTCTCTTTTAAAGCCATCTAAAGGTCGGTGTCCATCACTGCCTCATGTGGCAGGGAGTTCCAGGGTTTAACTCTGCGCTGTGTAAAGACTATATTTTCTCTGCCCCAAATCTTCCAACATTCATTGGATGTCCACAAGTTATCGTGTTACACGAGAGGGAGGAAAGCTTTTTCTCTCCATTCTCTCCACGCCATGCATAAATTTATAAAACTCTATCATGTTGCTCCTTCCTTGCTTTTTCTTTAAATGAAAAAGTCCTAAATGCTGCAACCATTCCTCAAAGGGCAGTTGCTCTGTCCCCTCCACCATTTTGGTTGCCATTTTCTGAACCTTTTCCAACTCTACCGTATCCTTTTGAGGTGAGGAAACCAGAACTGTACAAACGGTTAGCCCAGAGATGGAAGGAAGGAAAAGTTCCCCCCAGAGAGGAATGGAAGATCAAACTGATGGACTATGTGGAGATGGCGGAAATGACTGGGAAAATCAGAAACCAGGAAGAACAGAATTTCAATAAAGAATGGGGGGAATTTATAACTTACCTTGGAGACCACTGGAAACAGTTGAGCTCCTAAGCAGGATTTAAATAACACTTATAATGTAACAGGGACGCGGGTGGCGCTGTGGGTTAAACCACAGAGCCTAGGGCTTGCCGATCAGAAGGTCGGCGGTTCGAATCCCCGTGACGGGGTGAGCTCCCGTTGCTCGGTCCCTGCTCCTGCCAATCTAACAGTTCGAAAGCACGTCAAAGTGCAAGTAGATAAATAGGTACCGCTCTGGCGGGAAGGTAAACGGCGTTTCCGTGCACTGCTCTGGTTTGCCAGAAGCAGCTTAATCCTGCTGGCCACATGACCCAGAAGCTGTCTGCCGGCTCCCTCGGGCAATAAAGCAAGATGAGCACCGCAACCCCAGAGTCGGCCACAACTGGACCTAATGGTCAGGGGTCCCTTTTCCTTTACCTTTATAATGTAACAAGAACTAGGAGTGCATGGAATATTTTTTTAAAAACGGAGTGACTTAAAATATGCAGCGAAAAAAGATTAGTGATGGAGGGGTGGGGGAAATTCCAGAGATTCAATTGATTCTTTGTTTATCTTTCTATGATTTATGATTTTGAATGTCACTTTTAATTTGTGAAACTAAATAAAAATTTATGATGAGAACCGTACAAACCTTTAGTCTTCCACTGCGTTTGATATTTGATCACTTTATTCATTCTTCTTTGACCTGGCTCCCTGACAGGTTGGGACCAATGGGATCATTTCCACCCAGGACTTCCCTAGAGAGACCCAGTATGTGGACGATGATTTCCCCACGGACTTCCCCGCGGTTGCTCCTTTCCTGTCGGACATCGACACCAGCGGCGGGAGGGGCAAAATCTATTACCGCCTGGACGACTCCAGGGAGGTGACGGATCGGGCTGCCCAGCTAATCCAGGCTGGATTCCCCAGCGCGGACGGGTTTGCCCCACGCCACACCTTCATCGCTACCTGGGAAAACGTGGGGGCCTACGAAGAAGTCAGCCGGAACTCGGAGCCTTCCAAACAGGTGAGGCGATGGTTTGTGACGTCTGCATTTCTGGCAATTTCTGCTTGGGGTGCTCCTTGGGGTGCGCCAGTGTGGTGTAGTGGTTAAGAGCAGTGGACTCGTAATCTGGTGAACTGGGTTCGATTCCCTGCTCCTCCACATGCAGCTGCTGGGTGACCTTGGGCCAGTCACACTTCTCTGAAGTCTCTCAGCCCCACTCACCTCACAGAGTGTTTGTTGTGGGGGAGGAAGGGAAAAAGGCGATTGTTAGCTGCTTTGAGACTCCTTAGAGTAGTGATAAAGCGGGATATCAAATCCAAACTATTCTTCTTCGTCTCCTGTCATTGGCCAAGCTGTTGGGATCCTATAGGGCATTTGATACAATAGAGAGGGAAGAGATACGGACAGCCGCTGCTCCCATTGGGATGGAAATGGAAAGGTGATTTGGTGTCAGGACCAGGTCAACAATAAATCACATGGTGTCAGTGAAGTTAACTCTGTATTCAAGGAAACAAGGACTGCTCCGGCGTTCAGGCTTAGCGATCCCAGCAACTCTTCCTGGTAGCACAAGTGCTGGATCTGGCAGCACTCAGTGCTCTTTGAAACCCTGGAGAGAGGCTGCCGGTCAGTGTTGAACAAGATGGCTCAGCTGTCTGACTCAGTTTAAGGCAGCTGCCTAGGAAAAGGCAAAGAGGGCTTTCCGTTTTGGGAAAGTCTGACTGCTTTTGTTTTGTTAACCGTTTTAACCTCAGCCTTGTTTTGTTGGGTGGGTGGGGGATATCTCTGTGAATGATTCATGCCCGTGTCTGTTGGGAACGAAAGGCATGTTTCAGATTTTCCGCCACACATGGAAATGAAGGCCCTAATGGCATTCCTCTAACGAGGTAGGTCTGCAGATATCTATTTTTAAATCGATTTGCGCACATTTAAAAACAACACGAAAGGGCTGTAACTCAGTGGGGGTGCCTCTGGTTTGCATGCAAAAAGTCCTGTTGTTGTGTTTGTTATTGTTATTTCTATCCCACCTTTTTCCCAAACAGAGCCTCAAGGCGGCTTACACAAATTAAATCGACACAGATATAATGCAAAATGCTTAGAACATTTACAGTCGTACCTTGGTTCTCGAACGTAATCCGTTCCAAAAGTCCATTAGACTTCTGAAACGTTTGAAAACCAAGGCGTGGCTTTCGATTGGCTGCAGGAGCTCCCTGCACACCAGCAGAAGCCTTGTCGGACGTTTGGCGTCCGAAAAGCGTCCGAAAACGTTCCGGGTTTTCGCTATTCGGGAGCCAACATGAATAGAATTAAAGCCACACACACACAGTGTGTTAATATACTGGTTCAGTCCCTATCACCACTAGGTTTGGCTGTGAATGTCCCTTGCCAGAAACCCTGGAGCTGCCAGTCAGTGCGTGCAACACTGAGGTATATGGCAAGTGGTCTGGCTCAGCATCAGGCAGCTTCCCATGTCGCATAACCCTGGCGTGCTGTTTTGTTTTTAAATGCCAGGGAACATGCAAAAGTGGAGGTAGCCAATGTGAGCTCCCTCACCCCAGACGGTTGCAGAATTGTTCGCCTTCTGGCCCCCAGATCCTCAAGAGCGCCAGGCTGCCTCTTCCTGTCAAAGACCACTGGGTGGGAGAAAGAATCATAGAGTTGGGAGGGCACCAAGGGTCATCTAGTCCAGCCCCCCAGCAGTGCAGTAATCTCAGCTAAAGCATCCATGACGGAAGGAAATCCAAGCTCTGCTTAAAAACCTGCAAGGAAGGAGAATCTACAAGCAGATCGTTCCACTGGCGTAGGCTGCCAGAGATTCTGCGTTGAAGAATTGGGTCTCAGCCGCCCTCTGGAGTTGAGGAAACCGGATTCGGGCTGGCAGAATTTGCCCTCCGTTTGAACAAATGTTGGGTGCTCAGAGTCCATCGAGGGTGGCTTAGGAACAAGCAAGTCAAGCTGACCTTTGCCCTTGCCCTTTGACGCTTGACCCCACCGGAACACTGTTATCTGTCAGATTTCCCATTTAACTGGGGGCTTAATCCTGCGTGTTTAGATGCAAACCTCCAGGAAGAATCCAGCTTTGTGCTGAGGCCACCGTTCTGTCATTTCCGCTTGCCGGATGGGACAACCCCCCCATCTCCTCTACACTGCATGCCGTTCTGGGGTTTCTCACGACCCCCCCGAGCCCATTTTGGGGTGCACAGGGGGAAGGGGGGAAAACCCCATTGTGCAATCGGAAGTCCTTGTGCGACGAGACTCATTTGTTGTACACTGTGCTCTGTTTGTTCGTTTGCTTAAGGGAAGAATCCACAGGGAATGCTCTCCTCCCGAAACTCTGCTGAAATGAATCTGGGAAAATGCCAGGCATTGCAAGTAGGCTCGGGCCAGAGATTCCCAGCAGATCATGTCCTTTGGAACTCCTTGCCTCTTGATAATCAGGCAGGCATCTTCACTGTACAGTGGTACCCCAGGTTACATATGCTTCAGGTTACATACGCTTCAGGTTACAGACTCTGCTAACCCAGAAATAGTGCTTCAGGTTAAGAACTTTGCTTCAGGATGAGAACAGAAATCGTGCTCCGGCGGCGTGGCGGCAGCGGGAGGCCCCATTAGCTAAAGTGGTGCTTCAGGTTAAGAACAGTTTCAGGTTAAGAACAGACCTCCGGAACGAATTAAGTACTTAACCTGAGGTACCACTGTACTCTTTTCGGCGACTGCGAAAAACATTTTTGTTCAGACGAGCCCACCCAGATGCTTAGAAAGTTAATGTGAGTGCTATTCCGTTTTAGTTTTTAAACTTTTGTATGTTTAGAAACTTGGCGTGAGCTTTAATCTGCTTTTAGTCTCTTGTCATCTTAAGCTTCCTGCAAGTCTTAAATTATTGCTGTTAGTTTTTTTGGGTGACCATTTTATCGCTTTATCTTTTTCGTCAACCTCTTTGAGTGTTTTGTTTTTTAAATAATAAGATTTTTTAATTGAGATTTTCCCATAATAAAAATACAGCTCTAAAAGATACACAACAAAAACAGAAGAAGGAAAGAAAGGAACCATAGGAATAAGGAGAGGAAAGAGCGAGAAAGAGAAAATAAAGAAAGCAAAATAAAAGAAACATTAGCCAAAAATACAAAAGAGGAATTTCTTCTTCATGAAACAACAGCCTGCTGGATCGAGAGCAACTCTTCCCTCCTGTGGTTTCCAGTGGCTGTTACTCAGAAGCAAAAATCTTGGGCCTTAGGCTTTGCAGGGCTGCTGCCAGCCAGAGCAGACACTATCAGCTTAGATAGCCCAAAGGCTGGATTTGCTCTTGGGCTGGTGAGGCCACCTCCTTATCTGAAGCTAAGCAGCTCAATAGACATGACAGCTTGTCTCAGTTTGCCAAACACGACCACTTCTGGGGGAAAGCTTGTGGCTGTCAGGAACATCTGAATTATTTTCAAGGGAATGCTGTGAAATTCGTTGCTACACATTTTGAGATTCCCCCCCCCCCCTTTTCCACTTCTTTTTCATTCTGACAAAGCCATGGCTTCATCAGAGCCAGAGATCAGCCCTTGTCTACGTCCAACAATACTATCTTTTTGATTTGTTTACTTAACATTTGCAAAGCTCTTTTTTTTGAGTTTGAGAGGAAAATCCCCCAAAGGCTCTTGCCGAAACCCTTATCAGCCGGAGCGGGGATGTCCATAGTTTCTGCATTCCAGATCTCCAGGCACATATTTGGACATGCGGCCACGACGGCCTCAGGCACTGCCTTCCGGCCCCGCAATAACGCTGATACCCTCTAGCACGAAGGTCTTCTTGGGTGCAGAAGGTGCTTGCTCAGGAAACACGAGGTTATCGGTGAAGGAGGAGGCCGTGGGCTTCCTGAGAGACTCTCTCCCTGAGGAAGGGTGACGTCTATGATAGGAATTTTATGGTCTTAGATATATGGTAATGTACATAACCGCACATACATAGATCAGCACAGAAAGACCAATCTGGAACCATTTTGATTCCTAAACTGACCAAATGTTTTCTCTGCAAGGTCAAAATGGAAAAGCCTCCCCGTTGTCTCTTCCTTCACAAATCCTGTCTTAAGGGTATGTCTGTGTTTGAATAAGGGTGTGAGCTTTATCATTACAAAAGACTGGCCAGGCTCCTCAGGCAATCCAATCAAGTAACCTGCCAGACAGGAAATAAACAAGGATAAGAGAAAAACAATATTGAAATTTCTGTTTTAAGACCGCCTTTTCTGTGATGTATCTGAGGGGTGGTCTTAGGGTTACACCCCTCACGTGATGTATGTATGATGTTTCTGGGGGGTGGTCTTGATCTAGAGGATGGGAATTTCAAAAGTCTTTATAAGCCCTTGCACAGCATTTTTGTGGGTCCTCCTCCTTTTCTGCGAGTGAGGGGAGACCCTGTTGCAACAGATCAATAAAGATCAAGCTTACTAGCTGCTTTGCTTCTCAATATTCTCTGGTTGGCCTCTGTTATTTTCTCCTACCAATAGGGAACCTATGGGCTCTTGGATACCCCATAAGGGAAAAAAGGGCATATTTTTATTTACAACAGATGGCAACCACGACACGTCGATCTTCCGCCTCTCCGGGAAGCACCCCAGACAATAACGCCAGGCCATTTCAGATTGTAAGCTCCTCGGGGCAGAGAACTACCCTCTTGGGCTGGGGAAGCTTTAATAGGTCAAGGGTTGCGTTCCCTCAAGGCCGGCCTCCTGGGGGCCTTATGCCAGAGGTGGGAGGGGTCCCGAGGCACAAGTGGGTGGGGCCAAAGGCGGGACTTGTTACCTATTGTGCATAGGTAAAAGGTACAGTGGTACCTCTGGTTACGAACGGGATCCGTTCCGGAGTCCCATTTGCAACATGAGCAGAACGCAACCCGCGTCTGCTCGTGTGGGTCACGATTCGCCGCATCTGCACATGCGCGTGACGTCATTTTGCACGTCTGCGCATGTGCAAGCAGTGAAACCTGGAAGTAACCCTTTCTGGTACTTCTGGGTCACTGCGGGACGCAACCTGAAAAAACGTATCATGAAGCAAACGCAACACGAGGTATGACTATAATGGTAAAGGACCCCTGGTCGGTAAAGTCCAGTCAAAAGTGACTATGAGGTGTGGCGCTCATCTCGCTTTCAGGCTGAGGGAGCCGGCATTTGTCCACAGACAGCTTTCTGGGTCGTGTGGCCATTAGGTCCAGTCGTGGCCAACTCTGGGGTTGCGGCGCTCATCTCACTTTATTGGGCGAGGGAGCCGGCATACAGCTTCCGGGTCATGCGGCCAGCATGACTAAGCCACTTCTGGCGAACCAGCGCAGCGCATGGAAACACCATTTACCTTCCCGCCACAGCGGTACCTATTTGTCTACTTGCACAGGTGTGCTTTCAAACTGCTAGGTTGGCAGGAGCTGGGACAGAGCGACGCGAGCTCACTCCGTTGCGGGGATTCGAACCGCCGACCTGCCAATCGGCAAGTCCAAGAGGCTCAGTGGTTTAGACCACAGAGTCACCCGCGTCCTTTGTACATAGGAGCCTCTTCCAGTTCAAAGGCACCTTACCAGGTTTGTAAAAATCACTCAATGAAGGCGCAGGGCTGTGTCATGGAAAAGTACGGCCAGGGAAGGGTTCTTCTGATGTTGAGTGGAATCTTGTTTCCTGTAACTTGAATCCCTCGGTTTGGGTCCTCTTTGGAGCAGCGGAAAGCAAGCTTGCTCCATTCTCTGTATGACAGCTCTTTAGCTATTTGAAGATGGCCATTGTATCTCCTTTCAGTCTCCTCTTACCCAGGCTATCATGGAGAGCAAGCCTATTATTATTATTATTATTATTATTATTATTATTATTCCACCCTAAACCTGGGGGTCTCAGGGCGGTTCACAGAATAAAATCAAGATATAAAACCACAAGATACCTAATAAAAATAAAAACAACCACCCAGTAACACCCCTCCAAAACCCCCCACATTTTAAAAGGTAATAGGATGTTTTTGCCTGGTGCCTAAAGGTGTTTAATGAAGGCACCAGGCGAACTTTCCTGGGGAGAGCATCCTATAGACGGGGAGCCACTGCAGAGAAGGCCCCGTTCTCATATTGCCACCCTCCAGACCTCTTGAGGAGGAGGCACATGAAGCAGAAGGGCCTTAGAAGATGATTTCAGGGTCTGGGTAGGTTCATGGCTACTAGCCATGATGTATTGCCCTGTCTCCATGGTTGGAGACCACATTACCTCTGAATCCCAGTTGCTGGAAGCCACAGAAGGGGAGAGTTGCCCTTGTGCTCAGATCCTGCTTGCAGGTGTAATAAACGAAAATCTGCCCTTATTCCCTTAAGGGAGACACAAGAGCCCTTATAGAGTCCTTTGCAGGTTCTCCATCGGTCGGAGAAAAGAACAGAGGCAAACCAGAGAATATTGAGAAGCAAAGCAGCTCATAAGCCTGATCTTTATTGATCTGTTGCAACAGGGTGCTCCCCTCACACGCAGGAGGACAGAGGAGGACCCAGAACCAAAGTGTGGCTGCCCTTATATAGACATTTTAAATTGCCCGCCCTGAAGTCCAAGACCACCCCCAGACACATCATACATACATCACAGAAGGCGTGTAGCTCAAGACCACCCCCCAGACACATCATACCTACATCACAGAAAGGGCAGTCTACAACAGAAATCTGAGTGCGTTGTTTCTCTCCTGTTGTTGTTTATCTCCTGTCTGGCAGGTTACCTGTTAATGCTTACTTGACTGGATATCCTGGGGAGCCTGGCCAGTCTTTTGTAGTGACAAATACTTAGTTCCTGAGCCAGGTCACAAGCTCACCCTATTCATACACAGATATACCATTAAGACAAGTTTTGTGAATGAAAAGACAATGGGGAGGCTTTTCCATTTTCCTTTAACCTTGCAGAGAAAACATTTGGTCAGTTTCAGACCCAAAATGGCTCCAGGACTGCCCTCCTGCGCTGCCTCAGACATGTGGCCCATACATTTATGTACGTGTTTGCCTGGCAAATCCATGAACATTTAATATATATATATATATATATATATATATATATATGGGTTTCCCACAACATCTGGGCAGCCTGTGAGAACAGGATGCTGTTCTAGATGGGCTATTGACTTCACCCAGCAGCCTCTCCTTATGGGTGAAGGACGGCTTATAAATACTTAAAAGAAACAAATTGTTGCTTACATACAGAGTCAATTGTATATCCTGTCTCCTTCCTCCAAAATGAGCCCAGGGCCGCAAGCGACAAATGAGAACGCACCTTAAAAACATCTTCAAAATGATTGCTGGGTGGGAAAGATCTCAGCTTCAAAGGGTTGTTGAAAGAGGAAGGTCTAAAGGAGGCGCCCCAAAGGATACAGGATACAGTGCCGGTCTAATAGCCAAGGAGAGGAAATCCTCACACATCTGAAATATTGTGGGAGAGATGTTCTGCCACGCAGGGTTTTTTTCCTCTACTAAATTTGGCACAGCCATCAAGGGTCGTAGTTTAAGGGGTCAACTCAACCAGAGCCTGATCTAAAGGCGATGAGGCATATAAGGAAACGGAAAGGATTGGGCCCGAAAAAGAATGGAGGGGTCAACAGGGAAAGGAAAGGAAATCCCTCTTGGAAAATGTGTGTGTGGAGGAGAAGGAGAAGGTTTAAGGACAAGGAAGAAGTGCCTCTGAGCATGTGCAGAGTTCTGTGTCGTCCTCATTGGTTTTCACAACCAGCCTCCACCCACGTGCCCGGGCTGAGTCCGAGGGCCTGTTTCCAAGCAAGCTTGCATCCACAACTTCTCCCTTTTTTGGGAATCGGCGATTGCGTCTCTTGAGCTTCTTTTGGCTTGGGTGAAAACTGGAATCTCTCTTGAGGCTCCCGAGGGGGAGATAATCCAATGGAGGAAAACGGATTTATTTCCCCTCCTTGCAGCTGAGTCGAGATTAAAAGGCAGGGAGATAAGACGGGAGGGAGATGAATGATACCAAACAGGGCAGTTCTACAGGGCGTTTTGAGCAGCAGCCTTCTGGGAAAGGAGGAGCGGAAGAAATGGAATCTGCCCATGCAGACCTTTACTCCTTAACTGGAGTTGAGCAGCAAAGCCGACCCCTCCCTTGATCTGATAATCTAGGGCCGTGCCACTGCTGTGTTCTGTATCTGGTGAAGGATTAGATTCATAGAACTATGAAGTTGGAAGCGCCCCAAAGGGCCTTGCAACGCAGGAACCAATCTATTTCTTTTAATCATCATCATACTCATCAACTTTATTGCACTAGCCAAAGGCCAGGGCATCATTCACAATGGGAACAGAAACAAAAGCAACACTAACCATAAAAACACCAGGCACTGCAGATACAATAAACCACGATCACGTCTCCTAAAAATTATTTGTTGCATACGATAGAATAGCAAGGGGTTCTCAGGTAGAATGTGCCGGCTTAAATGACCGAATCACCTTTGCAGCTGACCGCTATTTTATCTACAGTGGTACCTCAGGTTAAGTACTTAATTCGTTCCGGAGGTCCGTACTTAACCTGAAACTGTTCTTAACCTGAAGCACCACTTTAGCTAATGGGGCCTCCTGCTGCTGCTGCGCCACCGTGCGATTTCTGTTCTCATCCTGAAGCAAAGTTCTTAACCTGAAGCACTATTTCTGGGTTAGTGGAGTCTGTAACCTGAAGCGTATGTAACCTGAAGCGTATGTAACCTGAGGTACCACTGTAGTTCTTTTCTCCTGATCTTCTTAGCTGCCAATGCATATAGTGCTATTTTATGTTACAAAGTCACATTTCTTTTAATGCCCAGTTTTGAAATGTCCAGCGTCAGTTTTGCAAATGAGCAGGCGAGCGACCGGCTCCAGGCCTCTGCAGGGGGAAGATGCCCTGTTTGCAGAAAGTGGCTTGAATCTCCAACTGCTTCTTGCAAACAGACTTCAAAGCCAGCATCTCCATCCCCAAGGAGGGGGGGGGGGTGCGGCTTTCCTGCCAGCGCTCATCAGCTGTTTGGCACTGGCAGACACCTCCGTGTGGAAATGAGCAACCAGGAGCTCACTTTATGCCCCTAGTTTTCCCCTGCCCCACACCTGATGCCCGTTCTCTCCTTTGATCTGAACAGGATTGATTTTGGGTCTCTGCACTTTGCTTCCGCAGCACAACACCTTCCAAGCAGTCTTGGCCTACAGCGATTCGGATGCCTATGCCCTCTTCCTCTACCCCGAGGATGGGGTCCAGTTCTTTGGGACGCGGCCCAAAGAATCCTACAACGTCCACCTGGAGCTGCCAGCCAGAGTCGGCTTCAGCAGAGGGGACTATCAGCGCCGGGAAGGGCCGTACCACAGCGTCACCAGCAGTGAGCAGTCCGTCAAGAACCTCTACCAGTAAGTAACTGGTGTTCTGTCTGGTTCTACCTCCAAGCATCTTACCGTATTTTTCGTTCTATAAGACGCACCTTTTCCCTCCTAAAAAGTAAGGGGAAATGTGTGTGCGTCTTATGGAACGAATGCAGGCTGCGCAGCTATCGCTGAAGCCAGAACAGCAAGAGGGATCGCTGCTTTCACTGTGCAGTGATCCCTCTTGCTGTTCTGACTTTGCTTCACTAAACAGGCGCTGCGCAGAGAGGGAGAGCTGCGCAGAACCCCTTTAGTGAAGCGGGAGGATAAACGGAGACCCTTCCATTTCTCCTCCCGCTTTGCTGGAGAGGCGCTGTGCAGATTCAGAATATTTTTCTTCTTGTTTTCCTCCTCCGAAACTAGGTGCGTCTTATGTCGAGTGTGTCTTATAGAGCGAAAAATACGGTATTTTCCTTCTGCCTTTGCAGTTTGCGAGTATGTGCCAAATATTGATATCTTTGAAGGGTTTGGCAGGGAAATTCCGGGGGAGAGCCTGGTCTTTAGGTCAGTGGGCTGCTTGCCCACCAAGGGGAAGGAACCAGTCCTTTTCTGCCCAAAAGGACTCCCCTTTGGAGAAAGGGTGCAGCGCTTGGCAGCATTTTTAGTTTGGGGAAAAAGTGAATCAGAGGTGAATAACTTGGTGTCGTCCACAGTTTGGGAACCACCGCAGTGTGCAAACAAAGGAATTGGCACCGGGTGCGGAATCTGCCCTCCACAGAACTTTGCTTTCATTGAACACATTTCCAGGGAGTGAGGCTTCCCCATGTTGCAACAGCTGCAAAACAAATGATGAAACGTCTGCAAAATTGTGCACATTTGCCCAGCTCATTACAGGTTGCAGAATCCAACACTTCTGGGTGCAGAAATTCTGATTTATTTGTGTTTAAAGCTGCATAGCCAAAAAGTTAGATTTGTTTTTGAACCTCTTGCACTCTGACACCAAACAAGCATGCCAGCCTGCCTTTATCAGAAAGCGGAGATGGGTTTGGATCTGGTGTCAGATGTCGCATGCAAACTTTGTTTGTGTTAGCTGGCTGTTTCCTTAGATAATGCCATGTCTGCTGGGTGATATGTGCTGTTCTGCACCTCTTTCCAAATTTGGGTTCAAAGAGAGGCCAGCACTGTGTGGAAAACCTGTGGGAAAACATCCTTTTCGGATGGTGATGTTGTTGCAAACTTGCTAAGGTCACTCTTTTGACTGCTGGCGTCCTGCCCTTGACCGGCGTGTGTTCTTGCCATGTGGTACAAGCTGGGTACAAACTGTGAACTCAAGTGGTGCTGTGGTATAAGCCACTGAGCCTCTTGGGCTTGCCGATCAGAAGGTCGGCGGTTCGAATCCTCGTGATGGCGTGAGCTCCCGTTGCTCTGTCCCTGCTCCTGCCAACCTAGCAGTTCGAAAGCACGCCAGTGCAAGTAGATAAATAGGTATCACTGCGGCGGGGAAGGTAAGCAGTGTTTCTGTGCGCTCTGGTTTCCGTCACAATGTTCTGTTGTGCCAGAAGCAGTTTAGTCCTGCTAGCCATGGGACCCGGAAAGCTGTCTGTGGACAAACACCGGCTCCTTAGCCTGAAAGCGAGATGAGCGGGGCAACCCCATAGTTCCCTTTGACTGGACTTAACCATCTGGGATCCTTTACCTTTACCTTTTTTTTTACAAACTGTGTCTACGTTGGATGCCCAATCTGGAGGATACCATGCGCCTTCAAGATCGGAAAAATATAAAAGCAAGGAGGCCAGAGGGTCTCCTCTTTAGCAATCAGCCCAGCCCTGAGGCTACTCCCCCCCCCCCCATGTCCGATTGTGGAATGAAAGAGCAGGGGACGTGGACTGGGAATATGCCAGGTTCCATAACACCAAAGTTGCAGGTTCGATCAACATATAGAACAGCTGCATATTCCTGTATTGCAGTGAGTTGCACTATTGCATGGGTAGGCAAACTAAGGCCTGGGGTGCCAGATCTGGCCCAGTTGCCTTCTGGATCTGGCCCATGGACAGTCCAGGAATCGCCACGTGGATCAGCGTGGATCTGATCGTTCGGGCTGTGCCAGCACGCGTGTTCAGCGGCGTCTCCTCCCTCCTCCCCTCCTCCTCCTCGCTTCTCCTCGTCCTGCCTAGAGCCAAGAGGAAGGGGGCTGGGCTTTGTTGTCGCCAGCAGTAGCAGCGTTAGCGCTCAAGCGGCCGCCATTGTAAGCAGGCTCAGTTCGGGCTTTGTTGCTGCCAGCCCCTCTCCCGAGCCCTTTTGCGTGGCGCTCATCGTCCCGCCGCCGCCAGCCCCTGCCTCTCACAAGACACAGGTAAGCAGCCACCGGGCTCATCTGGTGCTTTGGAGAAGGGAGGGGAGAGTTGGGGGTGGTGGCTTCCCTGAATAATCATCATAATCATAATCATAATCATTTATTTGTATCCCGCCCATCTGGCTGGGTCTCCCCAGCCACTCTAGGCAGTTCCAACAAAGATTAAAAATACATAAAAATGTCACACATTAAAAACTTCCCCAAACAGGGCTGCCTTCAGATGTCTTCTAAATGTCAGGTGGTTGTTTACCTCTTTGACATCTGATGGGAGGGTGTTCCACAGGGCGGGCGCTACCACCGAAAAGGCCCTCTGCCTGGTTCCCTGTAGCTTTGCTTCTTGCAGGGAGGGAACCACCAGAAGGCCCTCAGCGCTGGACCTCAGTGTCTGGGCTGAATGATGGAGGTGGAGATGCTTCTGCAGGTATACAGTGGTACCTCGGGTTAAGTACTTAATTCGTTCCGGAGGTCCGTTCTTAACCTGAAACTGTTCTTAACCTGAAGCACCACTTTAGCTAATGGGGCCTCCCGCTGCCGCCGCGCCCCCGGAGCACGATTTCTGTTCTCATCCTGAAGCAAAGTTCTTAACCCGAGGTACTATTTCTGGGTTAGCAGAGTCTGTAACCTGAAGCGTATGTAACCCAAGGTACCACTGTACTGGGCCGAGGCCGTTTAGGGCTTTAAAGTTCAATACCAACACTTTGAATTGTGCTCGGAAACATTCTTTTATTTAAAATGCATCTCTGGGTTCTTTGTGGGAATTCATTTATTTCCCCCCCAAAATATAGTCCGGCCCCCCACAAGGTCTGAGGGACAGTGGAATAGCCCCCTGCTGAAACAGTTTGCCAACCCCTGCACTAGATGATTCTCGGGGTACCTTCCAATTCTACAATTCTATGATTCTGTAATGACGTATCTGCTGAAGAACCCTGACATAAGAACATAAGGACTCTGCTGGGTCAAACCAGTGCCCCAGCTAGGTCAATGCTGTATCTTCAAGGCTGTTAGTAAATTAAACAATTGACCATTTGTGGCTTTTTCTTGCCAGCTCAAATCTGCTTCCTAATTGCACAGCCGGTCATCGTAAAAAGTCTCAGGGTACGTTTCCCTTACCAAACCCCTGATCTGGACATTTGCAGCAGCGATGCTTCGCAGCAGCCTCAGCTGGCATTAGAAGGAGTTTTGGGACTGGGAGGGGGAGGCGGGTATTTAGAAATTTCCTTGAAACGTGACCGACTCGAGGAGCCGGGCCTGTAAAACCGCAGCTGCTGTCTCCATTTCCCACTGTTATCAAATGCCAGCTGTTCTCTGGCTTGGAGTTGGCTGACATGAGGGAAGGGGAGAGGAATGTGCGAATATCCGCGGCCGGAGGAGCATTCAGGGGCTGTGAAGGGAGATCTTGTTTGCTTCTAGATGCTTAGGGGACCTGCAGCCTGCCAGCTATTTTTGCGGCTCGGAATCCGCCCAGCGTTTTGCACAACTGTCATAGAAGAAAGTTGCGGAGAATGCGTGCAATCTCTGCCTCCCTGCCCTCCTCTCATTCCTAGACTGGCATCTTATCTGTTGCTGTTGTTTAGTCATTTAGTCGTGTCCGACTCTTTTTGACCCCATGGACCAGAGCATGCCAGGCACTCCTGTCTTCCACTGCCTCCCGCAGTTTGGTCAAACTCATGCTGGTAGCTTCGAGAACACTGTCCCACCATCTCGTCCTCTGTCGTCCCCTTCTCCTTGTGCCCTCCATCATTCCCAGCATCAGGGTCTTTTCCAGGGAGTCTTCTCTTCTCATGAGGTGGCCAAAGTATTGGAGCCTCAGCTTCAGGATCTGTCCTTCCAGTGAGCACTCAGGCCTGAATTCCTTCAGAATGGAGAGGTTTGATCTTCTTGCAGTCCATGGGACTCTCCAGAGTCTCCTCCAGCACCAGAATTCAAAAGCATCAATTCTTCGGTGATCAGCCTTCTTTATGGTCCAGCTCTCACTTCCATACATCACTACTGGGAAAACCATAGCTTTTACTATACGGACCTTTGTTGGCATCTTATCTACTTGGCTGCATATTCGCCACCCAGATAGGAAACCCATCAGTTCTCAATTCTCTTCCTTTCACCAGTTCTTCCTCGCCCACAGCCTGTGCAAGATCTTCCCTGGATTCTTTCCTGATGTAGTGCTCTATCTGGGCTCCTGAAGGACCAGGTGCACAGCCTGGGAGTCATTTTGGACTCACAGCTGTCCATGGAGTTGCAGGTCAATTGTGTATCCAGGGCGGCTGTCTACCAGCTCCATCTGGTACACAGAATGAGACCCTCCCTGCCCACAAACTGTCTCTCCAGAGTGGTACATGCTCTGGTTATCTCCTGCTTGGACTACTGCAATACGCTCTATGTGGGGCTACATTTGAAGGTGACCCGGAAACTGCCACTAATCCAGAATGTGTCAGCTAGACTGGTGACTGGGAGCGGCCGCCGAGACCATATAACACCGGTCTTGAAAGACCTACATTGGCTCCCAGTAAGTTTCTGAGCACAATTCAAAGCGTTGGTGCTGACCTTTAAAGCCCTAAACAGCTTCTGTCCAGTATACCTGAAGGAGCGTCTCCACCCCCATTGTTCTGCCTGGACACTGAGGTCCAGCTCCGAGAAGCGAAATTACAGGGAACAGTTACAGAGGGCCTTTTCGGTAGTGGTGACCGCCTTGTGGAACACCCTCCCATCAGATGTTAAAGAAATAAACAACTATCTGACATTTAGAGGACATCTGAAGGCAGCCCTGCTTAGGGAAGTTTTTAATGACTGATGTTTTAATGTATTTTTAATATTTTGTTCCCCAGTGGCTGGGGAATAAAATGATGATGATGATGATGATGATGATGATGATAATAATAATAATAATAATAATAATAATAATGATGATGATGATGATGTGGTAAAGGGACCCCTGACCATTAGGTCCAGTCGCGGACGACTCTGGGGTTGTGGCGCTCATCTCGCTTTACTGGCCAAGGGAGCCGGCATACAGCTTCTGGGTCATGTGGCCAGCATGACTAAGCCGCTTCTGGAGAAACCAGAGCAGCACACAGAAATGCCGTTTACCTTCCCGCCGGAGCGGTACCTATTTATCTACTTGCACTTTGATGTGCTTTCGAACTGCTAGGTTGGCAGGAGCAGGGACCGAGCAACAGGAGCTCACTCCATTGCGGGGATTCGAACCACCGACCTTTTGATCAGCAAGTCCTAGGCTCTGTGGTTTAACCCACAGCGCCACCCACGTCCTAATAATAATAATAATAATAATAATAATAATAATAATAATAATCCTGATATCCCAAACATGATATCTATCTTTCCCTGAACACCTCTGGGGCACACAGCTGCTACTCGAGAGTAGCCAATGTGGTGCCCTGCAGATGTCACTGGAATGAGCATCATCCCTGAATATTGGCCAGGCTGCCTGAGGGTCATGGAAGCTGGGAGACCAACAACACGTTGAAACTACAACTCCTATCGTCCCTGCTCATTGGCCAGGCTGGATGGGGAGGTTGGACAGCCACCTGTCATGGATGTTTTAGTCGAGATTCCTGCATTGCCAGGGGTCAGACTAGATGACCCTGGAGGTTCCCTTCCACTTCTGATTCTTTGATTCTAGGTCTCGCTAACCAAGGTCCAACTTGTACAGCATTTCAACACCTTGTATTTATTACACGGCATCTAAAATAATAATATATGTGGTGGACCTGTAAAAGGGTAAGAGAGTATTGGGGAATAATCCATAATGAATTGAAAAAAAGGTTTAAAAGTACTTTTTTCCAACCTCCCCCACCAAACTAGAGTCCTTTTTGTTGGGGATAATTCAGATGGAAATTCCTAGGTGTCAAAAAAGGCTATTTATGTATGCCACTACTGCGGCCCATGTTTTGGTAGCCGAAAAATGGAAAATGAGTGAAGTTTCAACCAAAGAAAAATGGCAACTTAAACTGATGGAATATGCATAGCTTGTGGACCTAACATGTAGAATAGGAGAACATACTTTTAAAGAAGATTGGAAAATGTTGATTGAATATATTGGGGGGGGGGAACTGTGTACACTTGAAAATGTTGGCAGCATTAAGATAAATTCAACTAGTTTTGATGGATGTAATGATGGAATACTGAATGGTTTAGTTTATGTAAAATATGGAGGGATTTATGATATGCAAATTGAACCATGGAAAGAGAATAAGGGAAGTTTTAAGGTTGTTTAATGAATATTTTAAATTGTAAAAAAGGAAACTTAATAAAAATTATACACACAAAAAAGTAATCTTAGACAATATATACAATGCCCAAATAATAATGACGTGTGCAACTCAGTATGTAAAAGCCAAGCAGTCCAAACATTCCTGAAATAAGTCCATGAGAGAAGCTCTCTATGTGAATACTTGTACTGGATCAGGCCCCTGGCCTGTTCTCTCTCTGTGATTCCCAAAAACTGGCGTTCAGAGATATTTACAGCCTCCAGCAGCTGAACGTTGCCTTGTTTATTATCGCATTTCTGTCCCGTCCTTCCTCCCAAGGGAGCCCAGGGCGGCCAACAAGAACGCAGCGAAACCATGCAATTAAAATAAAAATAAAACGAGTGAAAACAATTTAGAAGCAAGAACAATTGAGAGCATCTGAAAACAATTTAGAAGCTCACAAGGTCAAGGCTGCCAGCAACAACAGCATCTTTCAGCCATCAAACCCCGAGCAAACAGGAACCTTTCAGAATCCCTCTTGGGAGTTAATAACAAAGGAGATAGATGCACCTCCCCAGGAAAGGGGATTCCTCAAATGGGGAGCCACCACCAAAAAGACCCTGTAAAACGATTAACCAATAGGAACCCAAGGGGAGGAGTTAGAGTTAGAGTTGTTAAGAAGTCAGTCTGGAGTTAGAGAAGAGAGAGAGAGGATAAGTCTGTGAGTTGGGCTAGTCTGATGTGAGAGAGTGAGAGAATCTGTTAAGAGGAGTCAGTCAAACAGTTGATATAATCAGTCAGAAGGTATTAGGAAGGTATAGGCTGGTAAAGAACCTAAAGTTAAGAAACTGACAAGAATATTATCTGAGAACCTTAAACTTGTTAACGCTTATAAAATAAACTTGTTTATTAGGTTCAATTTTAATAACTGTCTGGACTCCATGTGTACCCGAGAGTAACAGGTTGGTGGCAGCGGGGAAGCGAGCACAGTGGTGGCACAGGGATCAATAGACCGTCAGACGTCTGGGGACCCTGTGTGATCGCCACAGTTTGTTGTTGTTTAGTCGTTTAGTTGTGTCCGACTCTTCGTGACCCCCTGGGCCAGAGCACGCCAGGCACTCCTGTCTTCCACTGCCTCCCGCAGTTTGGTCAAACTCATGCTGGTAGCTTCGAGAACACTATCCAACCATCTCGTCCTCTGTCGTTCTCTTCTCCTTGTGCCCTCCATCTTTCCCAACATCAGGGTCTTTTCCAGGGAGTCTTCTCTTCTCATGAGGTGGCCAGTCTTGGAGCCTCAGCTTCAGGATCTGTCTTTCCAGTGAGCACTCAGGGCTGATTTCCTTCAGAATGGATAGGTTTGATCTTCTTGCAGTCCACGGGACTCTCAAGAGTCTCCTCCAGCACCATAATTCAAAAGCATCAATTCTTCGGCGATCAACCTTCTTTATGGTCCAGCTCTCACTTCCATACATCACTACTGGGAAAACCATAGCTTTTACTATACGGACCTTTGTTGGCAAGGTGATGTCTCTGCTTTTTAAGATGCTGTCTCGGTTTGTCATCGCTTTTCTCCCAAAAAGCAGGCGTCTTTTAATTTTGTGGCTGCTGTCACCATCTACAGTGATCATGGAGCCCAAGAAAGTAAAATCTCTCACTGCCTCCATTTCTTCCCTTTCTATTTGCCAGGAGGTGATGGGACAGTAATCTAGTCCCATTCCATGCAATGCAGGAATCTCAACTAGAGCATCCACAACAGATGGGCATCCTATTCCATTACTGATCCTAGAAAAGTGGGCATTGCATTCTGCCATGTGCCATTGCTGTTTAGGAACTACATGCATATTTTTGATGCTACTTGGGGTATTGAAGGAGCAAGAGAATTTCAGGTCTGCCAAGCTGAGCACGGGGGAAGAGCAAATTCCCCCGTGATCTGGATCTCCATTGCCTCGGTCCTTTGATCGTGTGGCCAACCCAGATCCCATCGCTGCTTCCCAGCTCCTCTCCAGCAGAGCTGTTTCTGCTGTTTGCAATTAGTAACATGATCCAAGCGACCCATCCGACACGGATATCCAGACTTTGCTAGTGTGGGATGGAGCCGGACCGCATTGTTTTCGCTCGTCCGCGGGGATCACGCCAAGGCAATTACACGCGCCAAGATTCCTCGGCCCCAAGCCCCAAAGGGATTCGTCGGTTGTCATAAAATCCCCCTTTCCTCCGAATCATGTTTTACTAGACCGTAAGCCCTGCTGGTAAGGCTGCCTCTCAGTTTTGGTCCCCGCCCCAAATCTTCAGGCACAGCGTGAATGTTGAACTAATGCCAAGTCAAAGTCTGTATGCTCCTGGATGGCCCACTGTCATGGATTTTTCAGCTGAGATTCCTGCATTGCAGAGGGTTGGACTAGATGACCTCTGGGGGTCCCTTTCAACTCTACAGTTCCATGAATCTATATGAATACCAGTTTCTGAAGAGGAGTAGCAGCAGGAAAGGGCTGTTGCCTCTCAGGTCCTGCTTGCAGGTTTCCCAGGGGCAGCTGCTCAGCCCCAGTGGGAGCCACGATGGTCTTGTTGCATGAATTCGCACCCTTCATGTTGAAGTTTTTATTTTATTTTATTTTACTTTGTTTTAAAAGGAGGTTGTCAATCAGTAGCCATTGGGCTTTCACCCTTCTTCCTCAGGGCTGGAGAAAGATCTTTAGAGACCCTAAGCGCTGGAAAGATTTTGGTGTCTCCATATATATATGTTATTCAAAATATTGTTGTTGTTGTTTAGTCGTCTTAGTCGTGTTCGACATTCCGTGACCCCATGGACCAGAGCATGCCTTGGAGACTCTCACTTTCTTCTCAAAGCTTCTCCTTTTTTACGTCCATGGAGTTTTCTTGGCAAAATACTGGAGTGGTTTGCCAGTTCCTTCTCCAGGTGGATCACATTTAGTCTAAACTCTCAGCTATGGCCTGTCTGTCTTGGGTGGCCCTGCACGGCAAGACCCTTCACCACGACAAGGCAGGGATCCATGAAGGGGATTCAAAATATAGGTAAAGGTAATGGACCCCTGGACGGTTAAGTCCAGTCAAAGGCGACTATGGGGTTGCGGCGCTCATCTCGCTTTCAGGTCGAGGGATGTGGCATTTGTCCACAGACAGCTTTCCTTGTCATGAGGCCAATAGGACAAACCCGCTTCTGGTGCAACGGGACACCGTGACAGAAACCAGAGTGCACGGAAACGCCGTTTACCTTCCCGCCGCAGTGGTACCTATTTATCTACTTGCACTGGTGTGCTTTCGAACTGCTAGGTTGGCAGGAGCTGGGATAGAGCAATGGGAGCTCACTCTGTTGCGGGGATTCGAACCGCCGACCTTCTGATCAGCAAGCCCAAGAGGCTCAGTGGATTAGACCACAGTGCCACCCGTGTCCTCATTCAAAATATACACAATAATAAACCATAAAAAATTTTTTTGTTTATCAAAATGAAGAAAAACCTACATTAAGATGGAAAATAACGTTTCATTTTGTATACTTCCACTTTATTTGTATTTGAGGTTTTTTCCTCCTACTTGTTCTAATTGCAAAGTCTTTGGGGTGCCTGAGATGCCTGCGTTGCAGGGGGTTGGGATAGAGGACCACTGGGGGCCCCCCTTCGACTCTACAATTCTTTGATTCTACGATCAGATTCTCAAAACTAATCTTATGTAACACACCTGCTTCTGTACTTCAGATAAGGCTCCCAGCCTGCCTTGTTGCATAGTTGCTCTGCTAAATTTTATTTATTTATTTATTTGCACTTAATTTATTTATTATTAATGTTGCAATACATATATGAAATCTTTACATATTGATACATATACATTATATTCGTAAATTCACATTTTCACATTTCATTATGTACCAACATTTATCCATTTCTTATTTCTTACCCTGAGTCTTCCCTCCACCTGTGCATGACTTCCTTGTTATTATTTTGTAATTTATTACTGAGATGGTAATTTTGTATCTTAATAATTAAACATTCAATCTTATATATTTGCTTAGTTTAGCTTAGCTTAACTTAACTTTGTGAAATCAGTCTATACATATCAATAAATTCTTGTTGGAGCATCTTTTGGTCATGTATTCTTCTATACATTTCCATTCCTGTTTGAGATTTTGATTAGATTGCATTTCTGTTGACGTCATTTTTGCTAATTCAATCGTTTCAAAAATTTTATTTTGCCAGTCTTTTAATGTTGGTACTTCTTCTGATTTCCTCTGTGGGGATTTTAAATATCCTTCGACTGAGAAAACAAACGTTCAGCTGAGCGCTTTGTTGAGGTTAAAAATCCGGCAATGGGAAATTTCTGTGGTGCCCACCCTCCGTTCTCCCTTGATGCCCTAACGGTTAATCAAGCCCTGTTCTTCCTCCTTCCTTTAGGCTGAGCAACATGGGCATCCCTGGCGTCTGGGCTTTCCACATTGGCAGCGCCACCCAGCTGGGCAATGTGGTCCCTGCCTCGCTCGGCGGGCTCCCCGCTGCTCCCCCGGAACTCCCCGAGACCAGCTCCACCGGCCACAACTTCCTGGAGCCGGAATACCCTGACCCCAACCTCGACTACGCGGATCCCTTCTACGACGACAGTGAAGACGATTTTGAGTACCTGCCCGTGGTGCCCACTGGGCAGCCGCTCGGACCGGGACCCAGCGCTGTGTCGAACGCCGATGCGCAGGTCGACTACAGCGAGCCAAGGCACTCGGGCGCCAGCCTGGACTCAGAACTGGAGCCCACCTCGCTCTACTCAGCACCCAGCAGCCTCCCTCCGTACCCTGAACTGGATTCGGCCCTCCTGTACCTGTCGGAGCAACTGACGCCACCTTCTGTATTAGAAGAAAACGCGAGGACCCCGTCCCTGCCGCCGGTGTACGAAAGCCCGATCGAGGCCGTCACGGCTGTTCTGCTGAGGCGCCGTGGAGACGGGGACAGCCTATCCCCGCAGGGAGAAGGCACAAGTGACCCTATGGACCCGGACATCTTCCCAGACTACCCGGAGGGCGAAGTTATTCTCGAAAGCTTCCCAGACACCCCTCCTTTCAGCCACAGGAGACGGGTTGTTGGTGTGGATGAGGACCTCCCCTTTGACCCAGACGGTAAGCTCCTGAGAACATCTCCCTACGCCAGACATCAGTCTCTGAAACTGGAGCTTCTAAGGCAGCAGAATTAATTTCAAATGCAATAAGTGCAGTTTCGTTAATAAGCCTTTGGCTGATTATTCTTCTGCAGCCTTTTAAATGTGTTTGCGGGAGGGGGGAATTATTGCTCTGTTGGTTTTGTTTCCGCTATTTATTTCTGCTTCCGTCTTGCATTTTTTGTCGTGTGAACCGCCCAGAGATCTTTTGACGAAGGGAGGAATATAAATGGATTAAATAAATATATGAAGTCAAATAATGATGCACATGGAGTAGAGAAAACGGGCAGAGGAAAGTTTCTCTCCCTCTCTCCTAATAATAATAATACAGTGCTACCTCGGGTTACATATGCTTCAGGTTACATACGCTTCAGGTTACAGACTCCGCTAACCCAGAAATAGTACCTCGGTTAAGAACTTTGCTTCAGGATGAGAACAGAAATCGGGCTCCGGTGGCGTGGCAGCAACAGGAGGCCCCATTAGCTAAAGTGGTGTTTCAAGGTAAGAACAGTTTCAGGTTAAGAACGGACCTCCAGAACGAATTAAGTACTTAACCTGAGGTACCACTGTAATAATAATAATAATAATAATAATAATAATAATAATAATAATTTTTATTTATACACCGCCCTTCCTGGCCAGAGCTGGGCTCAGGGCGGCTAACACCAGTAAAATTACAATAAAAACATAATAGGTGAAAAAACCCAATTTAAAATACAGGTTAAAATGCAATTTAAAATGCAGCCTCATTTTAAAATAGCTGATAAATCAAGACCATAAGGGGAGGGAAACATAAGGGTCAGACTGAGTCCAAACCAAAGGCCAGGCAGAACAGCTCTGTCTTGCAGGCCCAGCAGAAACATGTCAAGTCCCGCAGGGCCCTGGTCTCTTGTGACAGAGCGTTCCACCAAGTCGGGGCCAGTGCTGAAAAGGCCCTAGCCCTAGTTGAGACCAATCTAACCACCTTGCAACTTGGGACCTCCAAAGTGTTCTCATTTGTGGACCTTAAGGTCCTCTGTGGGACATACCAGGAGAGGTGGTCCTGTAGGTATGTGGGTCCTAGGCCGCATAGGGCTTTAAAGGTCAAAACCAGCACCTTAAACCTGATCCCGTACTCCACCAGGAGCCAGTGCAGTTGGTAAAGCACTGGGTGAATGTGATCCCGCGGTGGGGACCCCGTAAGGAGTCTCGCCATGGCATTCTGCACCTGCTGGAGTTTCTGGGTCAGCTTCAAGGGCAGCTCCACGTGGAGTGTTACAATAATCAAGCCTGGAGGTGACCGTTGCGTGGATCACTGTGGCCAAATCAGGGCGAGAAAGGGAAGGACCAACTGCTTAATACGTCAGAGATGGAAAAATGCCACCTTTGCTGTGGCTGCAACCTGCGCCTCCATGGAAAGGGAGGTGTTGAGGATTACACCCAAACTCTTGACAGAAGGCGCTAACACTAGAATTCATGGGCATCCAGGCAAGCTGAAGGTTGGGAGATTTGTTGTTGTTGTTGCTTAGTCATTTAGTTGTGTCCGACTCTTCATGACCCCCTGGACCAGAGCATGCCAGGCACTCCTGTCTTCCACTGCCTCCCGCAGTTTGGTCAAACTCATGCTGGTAGCTTCGAGAACACTGTCCAGCCATCTCGTCCTCTGTCGTCCCCTTCTCCTTGCGCCCTCCATCTTTCCCAACATCAGGTTCTTTTCCAGGGAGTATTCTCTTCTCATGAGGTGGCCAAAGTATTGGAGCCTCAGCTTCAGGATCTGTCCTTCCAGTGAGCACTCAGGGCTGATTTCCTTAAGAATGGAGAGGTTTGATCTTCTTGCAGTCCATGGGACTCTCCAGAGTCTCCTCCAGCACCATAATTCAAAAGCATCAATTCTTCGGCGATCAGCCTTCTTTATGGTCCAGCTCTCTTTAGGATGGGTAAAAAGGAGGAATTTTCCCCGCCACACATAGTGGAACTGTGGAACTCATAACTGTGGAGCCAGTTATGGCGACCAACCTAGATGGCTTTAAAAGTGGATTGGACACATTCATGGTGGAGAGGGCTATTGATGGCTACTGGCCAGGATGGCTGTGTTCTGTCTCCACAGCTGGAGTGCTTCTGAAATATCAGTTGCTGAAAACCACAGAAGGGGAAGAGGGGTTTGAGAGTTTCCCACAGACATCTGGAGGCGGGCAGGTGTGGAGGACTCCCTGGTCCTGAATGGGGTAACTGTGCCCCTGAAGGACCAGGTGCGCAGCCTGGGAGTCATTTTGGACTCACAGCTGTCCATGGAGGCGCAGGTTAATTCTGTATCCAGGGCAGCTCTCTATCAGTTCCATCTGGTACACAGGATGAGACCCTACCTGCCCACAGATTGTCTTGCCAGAGTGGTGCATGCTCTGGTTATCTCCCGCTTGGACTGCAATGCGCTCTACGTGGGGCTACCTTTGAAGGTGACCCGGAAACTACAACTATTCCAGAATGCGGCAGCCAGACTGGTGACTGAGAGTGGCTGCCGAGACCACATAACACCGGTCTTGAAAGACCTACATTGGCTCCCAGTACGTTTTCGAGCACAATTCAAAGTGTTGGTGCTGACCTTGAAAGCCCTAAACGGCCTCAAAGGCCCAGTAGACCTGAAGGAGCGTCTCCACCCCCATCGTTCTGCCCAGACACTGAGGTCCAGCTCCAAGGGCCTTCTGGCGGTTCCCTCATTGCGAGAAGTGAGGTTACAGGGAACCAGACAGAGGGCCTTCTCAGTAGTGGCACCCGCCCTGTGGATGCCATCCTATCAGATGTCAAAGAAATGAATAACTACCTGACTTTTAGAAGACATCTGAAGGCAGCTCTGGTTAGGGATGTTTAATAGGTTATTGTATTTTAATATTCTGTTGGAAGCTGCCCAGAGTGGCTGGGGAAACCCAGCCAGATGGGCGGGGTATTATTATTATTATTATTATTATTATTATTATTATTATTATTATCTGATTGACCACTGGGAGACTAGGATGCTGGACTTAGATGGGCCATTGGCCGGACCCAGCAGCCTCTTCTGACATTCTCACGAGGCATGAACTCCTCTAGTCCTGAGACAGGGGACAAGTTTGCAGAAGAGTGTGTGCGTTTGAGAGAGACAGCGATAGACAGAGAGGCAGAGAGAATCGCCAAATGCCGCCCTTCGTGGTTTTTGGGGCAGGGTGTGCATTAGAGACGGCTGTTGGCCTGCCATGACAGCTGGCCCTTCAGGGATCTCATTCCAGACCAGCTTGCGGATATTTAGATTGTTGTCTCTCAAGAGCTGCCGTGCGAAGAATTAAGAAGCCATTAGTGGCCGCAGGGAACCCGGCGGTCACAGCCCTTCTCCGTCCACACGAAACGGGATATCCCACAGCTGAGAGACGTCAGCTGAGGCAGCTGCGTATCTGGCCAGACCTGATGGTGTGATTGGGGTGGTGCGCAGAGATGTGGGGAAGAGGAAGACAGGGGGTCAGGGACTGTGCTGGTCCCAGGGGCTAACTGAGAGGCGAGGTCCGAGTCCAGTCCGAGGTCGAGGGTGCGGTATGGAGGCTGTCCGTCAAGCTGAAGCTGCGTCCAAGGTGGGGAGTCGGGTGAGGTCAGGAACTCTGGCAGAAGAGCAGGACAGGGTGCAGGCAGGAACAGGCTACTAACAATGTTGCTCCCGCAACTTGGACCGGGGCTGGCTGGCTTTTATCTGCCTCGAGGCATAGGGCGGCCCTGATCCTCAGGTGATTCGCCTCTCCTGGCCTGGAGGTGAGCACTCCTCCTGCAGGAACATAGTTCCCTCCGCCTCTCTGCCCTGAGCCTCTACAGCCCAGGAGAGGGTGGAGGGTGACCGGACCCAGAGGCAACCTCAGCTTCCCCTGACGGGGCTGAGAGTGGAGGACCTGCAGGCAATGGGTCCTCCATCACCTCAGGAGCCAGAGCAGACTCAGCTGGTACCTGCACCTGAGGATCCAGCACAGGTGAGGACCCTTCAGGCTCAGGCCCCAGCCCCGGCTCAGCTGGTTCTGGAGGCAGGGAATCCTGTGCAGGCTGGGATCCCTCAGGTTCAGCCTCCGAGTCCGAATCCCAGGCCATCACAGGGACCCTTGGCTAAGCGGTCTTGGGGATGGTGGAAATTGCAGTGCAGCAATGTCTGGGTGTTCAGAGATGCCCCTTCTCTGATCCTCAGAGGGGAGCGCGGGAAGCCAGGGGCTTGGCGGAGGTTTTTCTACCCTGGAAGCTCTGAGTTGCGTCAACGAAGTTGAATGCCAACTGACTAGCAGAGGCTGGTGAATGAGAACCGCCGCTTCTAAGATCATTAAAAAAACAAAAAACGGACGGCATTGTCCTCAGGTGACGGCACATAGGCCCGTGTGAAAATGGGAGCTTAAGAAGCCGTCTTATCATTGGCCGTAATCGTAGAACTGTCGACTTGGAAGGGACCTGAGGGTCATCCAGACCAACCCTCTGCAATGCAGGAGTCTCAGCTAAAGCATCCGTGACAGATGGCTGCCCAACCTCTGCTTAAAACCGTCCAAGGAAGGAGAGTCCACCACCTTCCGAGGGAGCTCATTCCATTGCTGAACAGCTCCTGGCATCAGAAAGTTCCTCCTAATGTTTAATTGGAATCTCCTTCTTTGTCATTTGAACCCGTTGGTTCAGGTTGTACCCTTTGGAGCAACAGAAAACAAGCTTGCTCCATCTTCCACGAGACAGCCCTCCAGATATTGGAAGGTGGCCATCGTATCGCTTCCCTGATACCTCCTCCTCATTCCCAATTCTCTGCCTTCAGGGCAGGCTCACAAGGAATGGGAAACTGTACATTAGGGTTACCAGATGTCCCCATTTCCCAGGGAGAGTCCCCGGATTTGCGAATAATTCCCCGGACAAATTCCATGTCCCCGGATTTCATCTAATGTCCCCGGGAAACGCAGTGGCGGCAGTCTCAGCAGCCCGGAGCAGTTGGCTCTGGCTGGCTTCAGGAGCTGTGGGCTTTTTCTTTTTTTAACGTTCTTATGTCACATATGTATACATTATCATATTACATTACAGGGCATATTCTAATATAATTTCCAACATGTATACAAAGTTTATATGCCAAATTTATGTACCTAAAGAAAGAAAAACAAAGAAAAAACAAAGCCATTTCAAAATACTCTACCATTTCAGAAAACTCTACGGACTTCCTGTCAATCTCATTGTATATTCTTTTTTTTTACAAATGAATGTAGTCTTATTATTGTATATTTCTTTACATTTTATCTAATACGTTCCTATATCAATATGTGTTAGATAATACATCTTGTTTCTCAACTCAATTTCTCTCCAACATCAATCGAATGCTAGCATACATAGCGAACCTTTACTATATTTTTGAGCATATATCTATCCCATTTTTCCATAAATGTTTGTTTTGAATTGCCTCTCAACCCCCTGGAATTGACAAATAACCAGCTGTGGGTCTCCTAGCAAAGCTTCCTTATATTCAGTGGAAGAAAGTGCCTCAAATACAAAAATATTTGGAATTGGTTCAAGGTACCTGCTCCCACTGCAGAGCTTCTGGAGAACGCAGTGGTCAGTCGGGAATGTAGCTTAATGCAGACATAGAATTGTAGAATTGTAGACTTGAGAGGGACACCAAGGGTCATCTAGTCCAACCCCATGAAATGCAGGAATCCCAACTGAGAGATGGCCATCTAACCTGTGCTTCAAAACCTCCAAGGAAGGAGAGTCCACCACCTTCCGAGAGAGACCTTTCCACTGTCAAAACTCTTTCGTTGGAACGACCTTTGGGGGCCCCTCCATCTCTGCAGCTATATTATTCTGAGTTGTTTAGGACTTTGACAATTAACACAAGAACCTTGGGCCGGGAGCAAATTGTACCCTAGTGCTGGGCTAGGTGAACCAATATTTAGCATCGTCAAATGTCCTGTGGAGGCCGGGTGAGATTCTCCCTTCCACCCCATTTTTATTTATTTATTCGGTTTTTCAGATAGAAATTATACAGTCACATACCCAACATACAGCATAAAAGCAAGATTCCAATGAATCTCTAGTAGCTCCCTCCTCCCCTTTGTGGGTTCTGCTGTTAATCATTCCCTCCTGCATCTTTTATAATAATCCAATTATTTTATAATAATAGTAATAGTAATAATAATTTATTATTTGTACCCCGCCCATCTGGCTGGTTTTCCCTAGCCACTCTGGGCGGCTTCCAACAAAGATAAAAAATACATCAAAATATCACACATTAAAAACTTCCCTGAGCAGGGCTGCCTTCAGATGTCTTCTAAATGTCAGGTAGTTGTTTATCTCTTTGACATCTGCTGGGAGGGCATTCCACAGGGCAGGTGCCACCACCGAGAAGGCCCTCTGCCTGGTTCCCTGTAGCTTTGCTTCTCGCAATGAGGGAACCACCAGAAGGCCCTCGGAGCTGGACCTCAGTGTCCGGGCAGAACAATGGGGGTGGAGATGCTCCTTCAGGTACACTGGACTGAGGCCATTTAGGGCTTTCAAGGTCAACACCAACACTTTGAATTGTGCTCGGAAATGTACTGGCAGCCAGTTTAGGTCCTTAACACCGGCTCGCCCCCTGTCCCCCAAGAACAGAACTTCTGTCTTGTCAGGATTCAACCTCAATCCGTTAGCCGCCATCCATCCTCCAACCACCTCCAGGCACTCACACAGGACCTTCACCGCTTTCACTGGTTCTGATTTGAAAGAGAGGTAGAGCTGGGTATCATCCGCATATTGATGGACACCCAGCCCAAACCCCCTGATGATCTCTCTCAGCGGATACTCTCTGTTGTATCCAAAATTCACCATTAAGCTACAAGGGATATTCCAATCCTACTCACGATTTTAACTGTTTACAATGGTCTTTAAGATAAGTTATAAATTCCCCCCGTTCCTTATTAAAATGTTGGTCTTCCTGGTTTCTGATTCTCCCAGAGCCAGGTGAGATTCTGAGCCCAAAGGGGGTGGATTACAGGACGAGCTCTGAGCTCTGTGCGGGAGGGCAAGTTGACACAGCTGTGGCAGCCCGCTCCCTCTGAGATATAAAACAACTTGCATTTTTTTCATTTAGGGTTCACCTACAGCACTGCCAACGTGGAGACCTGCGAGGACCACCACCGCCAGTGCTCCCTGCATTCCTTCTGCACAGATTACAGCACAGGCTTCTGCTGCCACTGCCAGTCTAAGTTCTACGGGAACGGAAGACACTGCTTGCCAGAAGGTACCATACTTTTCTGTGTATAAGACGAGTTTTTTTTTTTAATTTAAAAATTATGTTAAAAATTGTGATGAAAATGATGTATCGGTGGTATATTTTCAGGAGCTGAATAGAGCAAAAGATTGCAAGTCATGGGGATGTGGAAAGTGCGTGTATCAACAATGCATAGTTTATTTTGGGGCTGCTATTTTGTTCATGTTAATATTGTTTTGCATATTATACACACACTGCAATCGATTTGTTAATCGTGTAATATGATTTTTGCTTTATTTGTGATGTTTAGCTTATTTTACAGTCGCCTTGTTAATGTTTTTCTAGATGTTTCAGTGGTGGTTTGTTAATAATTCCATATGAGTTACGTTGTGTTTGTGGTGTTCTATCATGTTATACATTGTTTGTAAGCTGCTTTGGGATTCATCTGCATGAAAAGAGGCGTAGAAATATAATCCATAAATCAAACTGTATTTCAAGCCGAAGCTATATACAAATATATAATTCTAGGGGAAAGTGTCGAATTCTTCATAGAATCAGCATGTGGTGTCTGTGGTTACTGGCCATAATGGTGATTTCCAATTGCTGGAAACTACAGGAGGGAAGAGTGGATCTTGTGTTTGAATCCTGCTTGCAGGTTCCCCACTGAGGCATCTGGTTGGCCACTGTGAGCTCAGGATGCTGAAATAAATGGGCCCCTGGCCTGATTCTGCAAACTCTTCTTGTGCTCTTGAATATCACTTGACAGATATGTGTGCAGGTGTTCAGCCTGGGAGTCATTTTGGGCTCACAGCTGTCCACGGAGGTACAGGTCACTTCTGTGTCCAGGGCAGCTGTCTACCAGCTCCATCTGGTACGCAGGCTAAGACCCTACCCTCACGAAGCGAAGTTACAGGGAACCAGGCAGAGGGCCTTCTTGGTGGTGGTGCCCTCCAGTCAGATGTCAAGGAAATAAACAACTACAGTGGTACCTCTGGTTGCGAATGGGATCTGTTCCGGAGGCCCATTCGCAACCTGAACAGAACGCAACCCGCGTCTGTGTGTGCGCGAGTTGAGATTCGCCGCTTCTGCGCATGATGTCATTTTGCATGTCTGCGCATGCGCGAGCGGCGAAACCCGGAAGTAACCCGTTCAGTTACTTCTGGGTCGCCGCGGGACACAACCTGAAAACACTCAACCTGAAGCAAACGTAACATGAGGTATGACTGTATCTGACGTTTCAAAGACATCTGAAGGCAGCCCTGCGCAGGGAAGCTTCTTAATGTGTAATATTTTATCATGTTCTTAATATTCTGTTGGGAGCCGCCCAGTGTGGCTTGGACAACCCAGTCAGATGGGTGGGGTACAAACAATAAAATGATGATGGTGCTGGTGATGATTCTGCTTTGGCTAAGTCTCCTCTGGCTTTCTCAGGCGCTGCTCACCGTCTCAACGGCAAGGTGAGCGGAGACCTGCTGGTGGGCCGGACACCGCTGCGCTTTGGAGAAGTGGATATGCATGCCTACATTGTCGGCAACGACGGGCGAGCCTACACGGCCATCAGCCACATCCCTCAGCCGGCCGCCAGGTCTCTGATGCCTTTGGCTCCCATCGGGGGATTTTTCGGCTGGCTTTTTGCTCTGGAGAAACCGGGCTACAAAAATGGCTTCAGGATCGCTGGTGAGTCCCCGGGGAGAACAGGCGAGGGTGAAGGCCAGGGGTGGGGGAACTTCAAGCCTGGGGGATGCCAGACCTCTCAACCCATCCCTCCGGTCTCTCCCCAGGCCACAACCCTCACGAACCCTGCCTCCCATCTTTTTTTTAAAGCATAGAATCCACGTACCTACGGGACCGCCTCTCCTGGTATGCCCCGCGGAGGACCTTAAGGTCCACAAATGACAACATTTTGGAGGCCCCAAGTCGCAAGGTGGTTAGATTGGTCTCAACTATGCCAGGGCCTTTTCAGCACTGGCCCCGACTTGGTGGAACGCTCTGTCACAAGAGACTAGGGCCCTGCGGGACTTGACATCTTTCCGCAGGGCCCGCAAGACAGAGCTGTTCTACCTGGCCTTTGGTTTGGACTCGGTCTGACCCTTATGTTTCCCTCCCCTTACGGTTTTGATTTATGGGCTGCTTTTAAAATGAGAGGGACATGGGTGGCGCTGTGGGTTAAACCACAGAGCCTAGGACTTGCCGATCAGAAGGCCAGCGGTTTGAATCCCTGCGACGGGGTGAGCTCCCGTTGCTCGGTCCCAGCTCCTGCCAACCTAGCAGTTCAAAAGCACGTCAAAGTGCAAGTAGATAAATAGGTACCGCTCCGGCTGGAAGGTAAACGTCGTTTCCGTGTGCTGCTCTGGTTCGCCAGAAGCAGCTTAGTCATGCTGGCCACATGACCCAGAAGCTGTACGCCAGCTCCCTCGGCCAATAAAGCGAGATGAGCGCTGCGACCCCAGAGTCGTCCGCGACTGGACCTAATGGTCAGGGGTTCCTTTACCTTTACCTTTAAAATGAGGCTGCATTTTAAATTTCATTTTAACCTGTACTTTAAATTGGTTTGCCCCCCTATTATGTTTTTACTGTTATTTTATTGGTGTTAGCTGCCCTGAGCCCGGCTCTGGCTGGGGAGGGCGGGGTATAAATAAATATTATTATTATTATTATTATTATTATTATTATTATTATTAGCAACATATGAAGCAATAAAACCCAAACACTTTTGCAGAAAGATAATAGAATGCAATGTATCAAAGGGAAAGAAAAAGCTGTCTCTTGAGCGCCGGCAGCCCGAGCGAGCTCCTTCTCTGCAGAACTTTTCAGGTGTTAAGTTCGACAGAGGGGTGGGAAATGGCAGCCTGGGATTTTGTGGCGGCCCCTAAAATTGTGGGGCTCCTTCCCCACAGTCTTGCACCCGGTACCTTCATTGTCTGCCTCTATCCTGTGCAAAAGACACACCTGTTTATCCTGGCAGTTAAGGTTGCTCTGCGTTTCAATTTACCTGGACTGCATTGCTTTTGTTGAACATTCTTTTAATAATTGTATAAACTGTTTTGACTTGCATGGTTACATTGTACTGTGGAGAGTGTATTAACTTATGGACCATGTGTGTGGTTTGGGAGCTGCACGGTCAGGGGGAAAACAATGCTGTCCAGGGTTGTAAATAAAGACTGCGGAGAGAATAATTGGGTGCACTCTTTCCACCTTGGATCAAATCTATGTTTCCAGGTGCCATAAGAAAGCTGCAGAGATAGCGCAAGATAGTGCGCACCCCGGAAATGATCTCTTTCAGCTTCTGCCTTCTGGAAGAAGGTGCAGGGTTATAAAGACTGAGAAACAGTTTCTATCCAAATGCGATTTTGGTTTTAAACGCAGTGTAAGGTAGTCTCTATGGGAGTATATTGTATTCAATTATGGGATATCAGAGTTTTTAGGGGGCTAACCAGGCTGGGATAGCAGGCTTGTGGGTTTCTAAATGTCTGGTGTAGATTTTTCAATTTCGTTGTTCTGTATGGGACAATGACAATAAAGATTATCGTATCGTATGTTGCTGGTTATGTTGCCCCAGGAACCTTATGGCAAAAGGTGGGTAAGGAAGAGAATTTTAAAATAAATACAAATCAAATATTCCGGGTCTTTCCCTCTCCCCACAATAGGTGCTAAATTCACTCACCATTTTGAAGCCATTTTCTACCCTGGAGAGGAAAAGGTTTCGGTCAAGCAAACCGCCGACGGGCTGGATGCAGATAATTACCTCAGCGTTCGGACTAAAATTCAAGGTCAGGTGCCCTACATCCCTGAGGATTTCACCGTCCACATTGCACCTTTCAAGGAGATCTACCACTACTCAGATTCAGGTATGGACGAGCCCGGGCTGAGTTTGTCCGTAAGAAGCTGCGTTGTGTTTTGCACTTTGCAAAATCGTCTTTCCCCCCGCGAATAGGAATCTATAAATTTCGTACGCCGAGCATTCCAAAGTTCTTCAGCAGGAAAAAGACATAGTTTGCAGCAAAAAGTGTGTTCTGTGAAGAGTCTCATAACCAGCAAGACTGTCAGTCAGTAATAATAATAATAATAATAATAATAATAATAATTCAAATCCCCGCTTGGCCCTGAAGCCAGTCAGCGTAGGCAGGGCTGAGTTAGATGGAGCAAGCGTGTATTGTATTTAATTATGGTGTATCAGAGTTTTTAGGGGGCTAACCAGGCTGGGATAGCTGGGGCAGCAGCCTTGTTGGTTTCTGAATCTCTGATGTAGATTTTTCAATTTCGTTGTTCTGTATGGGACAATGACAATAAAGATTATCGTATCGTATCCTATGTTCCTAGCTGGAGCTAGCACCCCATATTCTTCTAAATGTGTTTGTGGGAAGGGTGTTATTGATCTGTGGTGTTCTTGTTTGTGTTTTTATTGTGCATTTTACGTTTTGATCTTGTGTTTTCATGCTGTGAACCATCCTGAGATCTACAGGTGAAGGGCTGTATGTAAATTTAAATACCGTATTTTTCGCTCTATAAGATGCACCTTTTCCCTCCTAAAAAGTAAGGGGAAATGTGTGTGCATCTTATGGAACGAATGCAGGCTGCGCAGCTATCCCAGAAGCCAGAACAGCGCTCCATCTCCCTGTTCTAGCTTCTGGCTTAGCCCCTCAGTCCCTTCCCCCACCTCCCAGGAAATCCCCCAAAAGCCGTGCTCCCTTTAAAGAGCCATGCGGAGCTCTTGGGGGCTTTTCCCTGAGGAGGGAGAAGGGCAGCCCGTCACTGACTCCACACGGCTTGTGAAAGGGAGCGCTGAGCAGAGCCTGGGATGCGTACAGGCTCTGCTCAGCGCTCCCTTTAAAGAATATCCTTTTTCTTGCATTCCCCCTCTAAAAAAATAGGTGCGTCTTATGGAGCGAAAAATACGGTAAATAAAACAATTCACCTCCTGGGCTCAAAAGGAAGCAATCTGTCATGTTAGCCTTTTCACTTAAGGTGGGCGGCAGCATCTTAGTATCTGTAACAATAAACACCCAAAACACCATAAAGGAAAGTCCTGGGGGGAAAGAAGGAAGGAAGGAAGGAAGGAAGGAAGGAAGGAAGGAAGGAAGGAATATATGAATGAACCACCATTAAATTGTTAATTTTTTTTTTTAGAGCAAAACATATCAATGCCTGCTTTTTCTTTTTCTGTCATGCTGTCTGACATACTTCTGAGTGAGTGCCATAACTGTACCACTGAGATAGCTCAGTTGGTAGAGCATGAGACACTTCATCTCAAGGTTGTGGGTTCGAATCCCACCTTGGGCAAAAGATTCCTGCATTGTAGGGGGTTGAACTAAATGGCCCTAAATGGTCCTTTCCAGCTCTACAATTCTATGATTCTGTGATGCACACCTGTAGAGGAGGCAGTGATTTTGTCCGGAGCTTGTCCGGAGTTTTGGGCTGGGCTGCCATCAGTATGCTGATGACATCCAACTCTATCTGTTGATGGATGGCCATCCTGACTCGGCCCCAGACACACTGATCAGATGTTTGGAAGCTGTGGCTGGATGGTTACGTGGGAGCCGGTTGAAGCTAAATCCTTCGAAGACAGAGGTCCTTTGGCTGGGATGGGACGATATGGGATTGGGGGGCAACTCCCATCTCTTGCAGGGGCGCAATTAGTGCCAGCAACGTCCGTTAAGAGTTTGGGTGTAATCTTCGACACCTCCCTTTCCATGGAGGCGCAGATTGCAGCTATAACAAAGGCGGCATTTGTTCATCTCCTCCAAGCTAAGCAGTTGGCTCCTTACCTCTCTCGCCCTGACCTAGCCACTGTGATCCACGCGACGGTCACCTCCAGACTGGATTATTGTAACTTGCTCTACGTGGGGCTGCCCTTGAGACTGACCCAGAAACTCCAGCGGGTGCAGAATGCCGCGGCGAGACTCCTTACAGGGTCCTTGCCACAGGATCACATTCACCCGGTGCTATACCAGCTGCACTGGCTCCCGGTGGAGTACGGGGTCAGGTTTAAGGTGCTGGTTTTGACCTTTAAAGCCCTATACAGCCTAGGACCCTCGTACCTACAGGACCGCCTCTCCTGGTATGTCCCACAGAGAAACTTACGGTCTTCAAATAAAAACATCTTGGAGGTCCCAGGCCACAGATAGGTTAGGCTGGCCTCAACCAGAGCCAGGGCTTTTTTGGCTGTGGCTCCGATCTGCTGGAACACTCTGTCACAAGAGACTAGGGCCCTGCGGGACTTGACATCTTTCCACAGGGTCTGCAAGACGGAGCTGTTCCACCAGGCCTTTGGCCAAGACACAGCCTGACCCCCTCCTTTGGTAATTCTTCACAGAACTCTAGCCCAATGGTTGCATAGCTGTCAACTTACAGATTTGAAAATAAGGGACCAGCAGCCTTGAAAATAAGGGATCAGCAGCCAAAATAAGAGATTTTAGTCAACCAGCAGCCAAACGAAGCCTCAAGCGGTGGTTCCCACAGCGCAGCAACCCGGCAAAGGGGATGCAGCAAGGAAAACCACCGTCACCTCTCCGCTGGGAAGCGCTGAGCAAAGGCGAGTCCCCAGGCAATGCGGCCAATTTGATCGGCACAAGGCATGCAAGCTCCACCCCCCAGTCATTCTTAGACTCCTTATTGGGTGAGCAACGCAGCCAAGGAACACAGTTGGAGCCTCCCTCCTCCCTGGCCGGCAGGGAGGGAGGGAGAGGAGCTGCTTCCTTTGACACCCGGGAAATTGAAGGGACATCATCAATAAGGGACAGCAGCGGGACACAGCGCTGGGATAAGGGACTTTCCCACCAAATAAGGGACGGTTGACAGCTATGAATGGTTGCCATCAATTTGATTTGAACTGATTTTATAATGAATTGATTTTAGAATGTTGTATTATTTTACTGTTGTTAGCTGATCTGAGCCCGGCTTTGGCTGGGGAGGGCAGGATATAAATAAATTTTTTTTATTATTATTTTCTAAGATGAACCCAGCACTCCCCCTTTCCTCTCTTCCCCAGTTGTGACGTCCACGTCCTATCGGGAGTATTCCCTTGTTTCCGGAAATGTCAGCCAAACCTTCTCTTACCGCCTGCACCAAAACATCACCTATCAAGAGTGCCGGCATGCCCATCACCACAGGCTCTTCCCCGCTGCCCAGCAGCTGACCGTGGACCGCATCTTTGCCTTGTACAACGAGGAGGAGAGCGTGCTTCGCTATGCTGTCACCAACCAGATTGGACCCCTGGGAGGTATGTTGTCTTTAAAAGCGGGTCAGGCAGATTCACGGAAGAGGCAATATGCCCCCAGATGCCAGTTGCTGGCTTCTACCCAAATGCAATTCTGGTTTTAAACACAGTGTAAGGAGTCCCTGGGACGCATGGCGCTGTGGGTTAAACCACAGAGCCTAGGACTTGCCGATCAGAAAGTTGGCGGTTCGAATCCCTGCGACGGGGTGAGCTCCCGTCACTTGGTCCCAGCTCCTGCCAACCTAGCAGTTCGAAAGCACATCAAAGTGCAAGTAGATAAATAGGTACTGCTCCGGTGGGAAGGTAAACGGAGTTTCCGTGCACTGCTCTGGTTCGCCAGAAGCGGCTTAGTCATGCTGGCCACATGACCCGGAAGCTGTACGCCGGCTCCCTTGGCCAGTAAAGCGAGATGAGCGCTGCAACCCCAGAGTCGGCCACGACTGGACCTAATGGTCCTTTACCTTTACTTTAAGGAGTCTCTATGGGAGTATATTGTATTTAAAAATTGGGTATCAGAGTTTTTAGGGGGCTAACCAGGTTGGGGTATCTGGGATAGCAGGCTTGTTGGGTTTTGAAGGTTTCATGTAGATTTTTCAATTTCGATGTATGGGACAATGTATGGGACAATGACAATAAAGATTATCATATCGTATCATATCTGCACCATTCCCAAACCACGTTTTCACTGAGTTGGCCACAGAGGACACTGCGGGGATGGTTTTTTGGGTGGTGGAGAATAATAATACAGTCGTACCTCATGTTACGTCTGCTTCATGTTATGTGCTTTCAGGTTACGTCCTGCGGTGACCCGGAAGTACCGGAAAGGGTTACTTCCGGGTTTCGCCGCTCGCACATGCACAGAAGTGCAAAATGACGTCACGCGCATGCGTAGAAGCGGCAAATCACAACCCGCGCGTGTGCAGACACGCCGCTGCGGGTTGCGCTCTTTTCATGTTGCGAATGGGCCTCCGGAACGGATCCCGTTTGCAACCAGAGGTACCACTGCAATAATAATATATTTATACCCCACCCATCTGGCTGGGTTTCCCCCAGCCACTCTGGGTGGCTCCCAACAGAATATTAAAAACACGATAAAACATCAAACATTAAAAACTGATTGATACAGGGCTGCCTTCAGATGTCGTCTAAAAGTTGGGTAGTTGTTCGTTTCCTTGACATCTGATGGGAGGGTGTTCCACAGGGCGGGAATAATAAAGCTGGTGCTTTTGTGGGCTTTTGCTTGCCCTCTCCTTCGTCTCCCGGGTTTTGCAAAACGCAACCTGCGAAAATGGCTATCCAACGGATCAATCCTGGAGAATGGATGAGGCTTCTTCCTGGTAGCGATGAAGTGATTTCAATGTTTGTGGGGCAAGAGGTATGAATTCCCATAGGGAGAGAGAGAGAGAGAGAGAGAGAGAGAAAGAAAGAGAGAGAGAGAGAGAGAGAGTTGGGGTGGTCTACTGATCACAGCTTCATCTCCAGAAACAAAAGATGCAGTTTGTTGTTCTCCCTCCTCCTCTCCCTCCCTCTTTCCTTAAGCGCACAAATGAGTTCCAGATCTCTAGTTTGTAATCCAAGCGCTTTATAACCTGGTTGTAAAAATAGCCAAAGGAGGATGAAGCTGTTTGCACAACTGCAGGACCTGGGGAGATGGTTGGGAGGACAACCGGTCATCTGGGCCACGGCGAGAGGGACATACGAGCAACTTGCAAAGATTCTGGAAGGAGATGCAACAGTCCTGTTTTGCTTTCGTAACATCAGATGTGCGGTTTGTGTTGCAGGCTGGCTGAGATCCTGCCTGCGTGGTTTTCAGAGAGAGGCCCCCTTCACTCTCGGGAGTTAACACATCTCCGAACATTCTGTGGCCGCGCCAAATCCCCGCGACAGAGTGAGCTCCCGTTGCTCGGTCCCTGCTCCTGGCCACCTAGAAGTTTGAAAGCACGTCAAAGTGCAAGTAGATAAATAGGGACCACTCCGGCGGGAAGGTAAACGGTGTTTCCGTGCGCTGCTCTGGTTTGCCAGAAGTGGCTTAGTCATGCTGGCCACATGACCCGGAAGCTGTACGCCGGCTCCCTTGGCCAGTAAAGCGAGATGAGTGCCGCAACCCCAGAGTCGGCCACGACTGGACCTAATAGTCAGGGGTCCCTTTATCTTTTACAGAGGGTGGTGTATACAGCACAAGATATTATGGGCTGTCCCATGAATCCGCTGGATGAAATAGCTGGCACTTTCTTGATCTCCTGCCCTCGGGGAGAAGATCTAGAAGCATGATTAGTCACACCAACAGGGTAAAGAACAGCTTCTATCCGTGGGCTGTTAGGCTGCTGAATGAAAAGATAACAACAGGGCAACTGTCAGTAAACGAGGGGAATTAAGACTAAGGGAGCTGAGTGGGGGGTGCTCGTGTAATCTCACTGTATACAAGTTGTACAAGTGACAACAAAGTCTTTCAAGTATTTCAGTATCAATATATAGATATACATATATATGGAGTGCTCACTGGAAGGACAGATCCTGAAGCTGAGGCTCCAAGACTTTGGCCACCTCATGAGAAGAGAAGACTCCCTGGAGAAGACCCTGATGCTGGGAAAGAAGGAGGGCACAAGGAGAAGGGGACGACAGAGGACGAGATGGTTGGACAATGTTCTCGAAGCTACCAGCATGAGTTTGACCAAACTGCGGGAGGCAGTGGAAGACAGGAGTGCCTGGCGTGCTCTGGTCCAGGGGGTCACGAAGAGTCGGACACGACTAAACGACTAAACAACAATAGAGATATAGATATATATGGAGCAATAAATTATTTAAGCGTGCATTGGCAGTCTGATGTGGTTTACCACTTCACTGAGAACTGGCTACCTGTCTCCCACACCTCTCCATTGAACTGGCTGCTAGTGATATTTGTAGTTGGAGAACTCTCGATCTGTGCTCTTTCGACCGGAAGGAGGGTATCATAGGAAGAGGAAAGAGCAAAAACAACTGCCCCTGGCTGCTGTTTGAGGTTTAAGGCCCACCTGGTTCAGCATCCTGTTCCCACGGTGGCCAGACAGCTGCCCCAAAGCAGGACCTTTTTAAAAAAACAATAAGTATTTAATCATTTTTTCGATACAAACAACAACCGCAAAAGACACTACAACAGAAACCACAATAACAATAATAACACAATTTGACAATTCAGATTTAAATACACCGATATACCTATGACTGCACCCTTTTAACAGTATTTCCCCACTTCTCTCTCCTCCCCCCACTTCCCACCACCATCCGCCTTATCGCTTAAATATTCGTTCCAGATTTCTTCATATTTATCCATTCTTAATTTGCGTCGACATTCATTCATATGTAGCTAATCAGTCCATATTATCAATCCATGTGCTCAATGGAATCTTTTTGCGGCTCTTCCAATTCATCAAAACAAGTTCTTTTTTTTTTTGCTTCTAATATAGCACGGTACATCCATATTTATTTTTGATCCCTTGAAATCTTCCACATTTCCGGAATATAATTTAGAATTAAATTCAATTCCCCTAAATAACAATTTCTTTTTTATTTACTGAGTGCCCCCTCCCTCTTCGGCACTTGTGATTCCTAGCAACTAGTATGGCCACTGGGCCCATCACCTCCTGGAAAATAAAAGGGGAAGAAATGGAGGCAGTGAGAGATTTTACTTTCTTGGGCTCCGTGATCACTGCAGATGGTGACAGCAGCCATGAAATTAAAGGACACCTGCTTCTTGGGAGAAAAGCAATGAAAAACCTAGACAGCATCTTAAAAAGCAGAGACATCACCTTGCCAACAAAGGTCTGTATAGTTAAAGCTCTGGTTTTCCCAGTAGTGATGTATGGAAGTGAGAGCTGGACCATAAAGAAGGCTGATCGCCGAAGAATTGATGCTTTTGAATTCTGGTGCTGGAGGAGACTCTTGAGAGTCCCATGGACTGCAAGAAGATCCAACCTCTCCATTCTGAAGGAAATCAGCCCTGAGTGCTCACTAGAAGGACAGATCCTGAAGCTGAGGCTCCAAGACTCTGGCCACCTCATGAGAAGAGAAGACTCCCTGGAAAAGACCCTGATGCCTGTAAAGATGGAGGGCACAAGGAGAAGGGGACACCAGAGGACGAGATGGTGGGACAGTGTTCTTGAAGCTACCAGCATGAGTTTGACCAAACTGCGGGGGCAGTGGAAGACAGGAGTGCCTGGCGTGCTCTGGTTCATGGGGTCACAAAGAGTTGGACATGACTAAACGACTAAAGAACAACAACAGTATTTAAAGGCAGACCCTGTGATGGCTAGATAATGCAAGCCTACCTTGCAAGGTTGCTGTCATAATAAAGTGAGGCCACGACAGGTATACTCTTTTGAGAACATTGCAGGAAGGATATGATATAAATGTGGCACGGAAACGAAGCAGCCATTCCCCCTGCTCCCCCCCCCCCAAAAAGGAATACAGGGGATGGCAGAGGGAGGGGTCTCAAGCTCTGAGTCTTCCTTACTTCCTTCTGCATCTTCTTTTTAAAACCTGTCCGTGTGAAGTCTGGCCAATAGCGCCCGTGGAAAAATAAAACAACAAAATAATGTTGATGCCGCGCCTGAAGCACAAAGACTCCTTTGTCACCGAATGGCACAGCTTTATATTACTTCCCCAGGTAAAAACGAAAATAGGAGACTCTCTGCACACTTATTGGTTAACTTAAACAGTTTACTGCCTTCTATACAAACAGTCAACCGGGATAAGAAATTAGGTTATTTGTTTGTTGTTTTGCATGCATTGCCTGAACACCAGCTTCTTGGTTTGGATATCTCATTATGTGATGTTGAACAAAATTAATAAAAATTAATGTAAGCTGTACTACCGCCGAGACCACATAACACGTACGTTGGCTCCCAGGACGTTTCTGAGCAGAATTCAAAGTGTTGGTGCTGACCTTTAAAGCCCTAAACGGCCGTGGCCCAGTATACCTGAAGGAGCGTCTCCATCCCAATCATTCAGCCCAGACACTGAGGTCCAGCTCCGAGGGCCTTCTGGCGGTTCCCTCCCTGCGAGATGTGAGGTTACAGGGAACCAAGCAGAGGGCCTTTTTGGTGGTGGCACCTGCCCTGTGGAACGCCCTCCCATTAGATGTCAAGGGCATAAACAACTATCTGACTTTTAGAAGACATCTGAAGGCAACTCTGTTTAGGGAAGTTGTTAATGACTGATGTTTTAATGTATTTGTAGTCTTTTGTTGGAAGTTGCCCAGAGTGGCTGGGGAAACCCGGCCAGATGGGCGGGGTAGAAATAATAAATTATTATTATTATTATTACTAAAAAAACATACACACTCTCCTTTTCTTGTCACCTGTAGAGGATTCTGGGACAGTCACCTTGAACCCCTGCTACGATGGCACGCACTCATGCGACACAACAGCCCGCTGCCAGCCAGGGTCTGGTCTGGATTACAGCTGTGAGTGCTCTGCCGGATATTGGGGTGATGGCAAGGAATGTGCAGGTAAGCATTGCTGCTGTTACTATTACTCCAACCTTGACCTCCCACTTTCCCATCAAGGAGCTAAAGGCAACGCCCGTCACTCTCCCCTCTGCGTCTAACCTTCACAACGACCCTGCAAGGGCGACTGGGCTGAGGGATAGTGACTGCCACAAGGGCACCCAGTGAGCCTAAAAGGCCAAGTGTGGATTCCAAGAGTCAGGACAGATAATAAGAAGGATTTACGTAGCGCGGAGTTAAACTGTGGAACTCCTGGCCACTGGAGCATAGCTGTCAACGTTTTCCCTTTTTAAAGGGAAATTCCCTTATTCCGAATAGGATTCCTCGCAAGAAAAGGGAAACGTTGACAGCTATGCACTGGAGGCAGGGATGACCACCAAGCTAGAAGTACTGTAGTTAATTTGTGAATGTTCTCCCTATATAAAAATATAGCAATCTATGTATCTTGCCATTACGCCAATGAGCTTGGGGGGGGGGTCGAAGGATGGGAACTTCTGCCCCCGCAGTTAGAGTGATTTGAAGCCGATCTGTGTGTGTTTAGCACGCTTAAGAGGTTAAGCCTTGGAACTTTGTTTTCCCTGGAAAACATCTGGATCTGTTTGGCTCTGGTGATGTTTTTGTAGCTGGATGGGGGATGAACGTCCTGGCCGGAACGAGCCATGGGGAGGGGGAGGCCGGGGGGGTGGAGGGCTGGGGAGTTGGCGGCTGTGCAGCTGATAATGTGAAATGATGCCGGAACCGCCTGGAAGAATCGACCCGAACGTTTTTCTCCCCATTCATCCTGCCCCCCTCTCCTCCTCCTCAGATGTCAACGAATGCCAAGAGGGCCGCAGTAGGTGCAGCCCGGAGTCCGTCTGCGTCAACACGCCCGGCAGCTACCGGTGTGAGTGCCCCAGTGGATACCAGATCGCAGGGGACCGGGCCACTTGTGTAGGTAAGGGGCTAGTCCCTGGTGAGGAAGGTGTGTCCTCAACGAGGGAGGCGCAAACTCCAAAATCTGGGCAGGAAGCGATGGGGAGAAGGCGGCATTGGGCGACTGTGGACAGTGGCATCCCTCGACTTAGCCGTGGTTGGCATTCTGCGCCATCAAAGATGCTCCTTTTGCCATTAAAGGGGAAAAAGAGAATTTGGAAGCTGCCTTATACAGTCATACCACGTGTTGCGTTAGGTTCATGTTGCGTCTTTTCAGCTTGCGAACGATGCAAACCCGGAAGTGTATACTTCTGGGTTTTGCTGCACGCGCATGCGCAGAGGTGTTCTGCGCACTGTGCGTATGCACAAAAGCAATCTGCGTGCTTCGCGCATGCGCAGAAGCACTCAATCGCACTGCGGACTTTTGGGGTGCGAACTGCACCCCGGAATGGATCGTGTCCGCAACTAGAGGTACCACTGTACTTTTGTTCTTTGGCACTCCTGCTGGTGCCACATGATCCCCATTTTCTGCATTTGTCTGGATCGTTTAGTGTGGCAACTTTGGAACTCCCTGCCTGTTGAGACCACGCAGGCGTCTTCCCTTTACTCTTTTCGGTGCCTGCTAAAAACATTCCTGTTGGGACAAGCTGCCCTCCCCCAGAAGCTTAGAAAGTTAATGTGGGTTTTAGTCTTTTCATTTTTGTGTGTATGGCTGTACAGTGGTACCTCGGGTTACATACCCTTCAGGTTACATACGCTTCAGGTTACAGACTCCGCTAACCCAGAAATAGTGCTACAGGTTAATAACTTTGCTTCAGGATGAGAACAGAAATCTCGTGGCGGCGGCGGGAGGCCCCATTAGCTAAAGTGGTGCTTCAGGTTAAGAACAGTTTCAGGTTAAGAACAGACCTCCGGAACGAATGAAGTACGTAACCAGAGGTACCACTGTAATTGTTTTGATTTTCTGGTTTTATCTTTTTACAAACTGCATTGAGGGTTTTTTTGGTTTTTGTTTAACGAACAAGCGGTATATAATTTTTTATGGAATGAATAAGAAAACAATCCAGTTCAGTATAGGCTGCTCGGACTGGCAGCAGTTCTCTGGGAACTCTAGGAGACAAGGCCTCTGTCCCCATTGCTTGCTCTCTGCGTTCTTGCAAACGTGGTTTCTATCGCTGAGCTGCCAAGAAATCGTTTTGCTTATTCTTGCTCAAGAGAGCCTCCTGACGGATCCTGCCCCATGTGGATTAGTGTGAGGGGGGCTGTCGTTTTGGATTTGCGTCGCAGGTTCCCGAAATGTCTCGAGCCAGCCCGGCCAGCTGGAGTCCTCCTTTGACCCCTTATTTCATGTACACTTGTGTGTCTTCTGCACAAGTCTTCTCTTGGCTTCAGTCTGGGGAGGAGTTGGTTTGCGTTGCTCTGGGTGGGCTCAATATATCGATGCACGTCCGGGCTCTGTTCTGTTTCGGAAAAGGAACAGTTGCCACCACCACCCTTTCTGTTTTTTGCAATGGGATTTCCTCTGTTGGCACCTCTGTTGAACGCACCTGCAAATTCACTTTAAAGGTAAAGGGACCCCTGACCATTAGGTCCAGTCGTGGCCGACTCTGGGGTGGCGGCACTCATCTCGCTTTATTGGCCGAGGGAGCCGGTGTACAGCTTCCGGGTCATGTGGCCAGCAGGACTAAGCCACTTCTGGTGAACCAGAGCAGCGCACGGAAACGCCGTTTACCTTCCCGCCGGAGCGGTACCTATTTATCTACTTGCACTGGCATGCTTTCGAACTGCTAGGTTGGCAGGAGCAAGGACCGAGCAACGGGAGCTCACTGCATCACGGGGATTTGAACCGCCGACTATCTGATCAGCAAGTCCTAGGCTCTGTGGTTTAACCCACAGTGCCACCTGTGTCCCTAAAGTGCAAATTCACTTTATTGCGACGATTACTGTATTTTTCGCTCTATAAGACGCACTTTCCCCCCTCCTAAAAAGTAAGGGGAAATGTGTGTGCGTCTTATGGAGAAGCCAGGAGAGCGAGAGGGATCGGTGGCTATTGGAACGCTCCCCCTGCCTTGAAGAGGTTTGGCATGGCTATCCCAGAAGCCAGAACAGCAAGAGGGATCGCTGCTTTCACTCTCTGCGCAGCGCCCCTTCAGCAAAGCGGGAGGAGAAACGGAGCCCCTCCCATTTCTCTTCCTGCTTTGCTGGAGAGGCGCTGCGCAGAGAGGGAGAGAATATTTTTTTCTTGTTCTCCTCCTCTAAAACTAGGTGCGTCTTATGGTCGGGTGCGTCTTATAGAGCGAAAAATACGGTATTTGTATACCGTCCTCCGTCTGTAGATCTCAGGGTGTTCACAACACACAAAAATACAAGATAAAAAAAAACCATATAGCCACCTGTCTCTGAAAGTGGCCTTGAGCTCCGTCATAGAATCATAGACTTGTAGAGTTGGAAGGGACCCTGAGGGTCATCTAGTCCAACCCCCTGCAATGCAGGAATCTAAACTAAAGCACCCACGACAGATGGCCTCCTCGCTCTTCAGCATGGCAGTTATGGACTTTCTTTTTCCTCCACCCCAGGTGTGGCTGGCATGGTGAATTTTGCATCTTGTTGGACTCCAGCTCCCATCAGCCCTGACCATTGGTTCTGCTGGCTGGGGCTGATGGGAGTTGTAGTCTGACAGCTTCTGGAGGGTGCCGGGTTGGCTACCCCTGTTCAAATCCCTGTGCCCAGTTCTTTATTCCTGGAAATCACATGCTGATTTAGAACGTCAGCATCACCTGGTAGAGTAGCAGGTCCCTGATGAGCTGTTTTTCTGCATGCAGGGAATGGTCAAAAGCGCCTCCTCCCCGCAATGCCTGCCATCTTGAAATGGTACAGGCCATTGTGAGGCACCTCTGTTAGTGTCCTCTTCTCTGATACAGGTGCTTCTTCCGCCCACAAGAGAATCCCAGGGCCGCTTATAAATACTTAAAAATAAAATAAAAATTCTGGGGCTGGATTCTGTAACCTGCATATATTATGCAAATTGATCATCTTCGCGCCGTTTACCTTAAGTTGCAATATTTTGCTATTCTTATCTTTCCTTTGCAGTTTTGGTTAATTGTGAGGAAAGGCTGAGGGAGCTATTTGGTGCAATGAGCCACTGGGCCTATTGTTGAGCAGGTTTTGTGCATGCACTTTCGGAGATAACCATGAGGTCTAGCGCCTTGGTTGTTTCCCCACCCCCTAAGGATAGCAGAATTTCTCAGGAAGCTGAATTCCGCAGGCAATAACCATATTCTGTGAGGCCTCTGTGCTCTTGTTAATTATGGTCTGTGCCCAGTCCTCATCATTGCCTAACTTGTTTCTTGAGGGGGAAGTCTTGGGAATGTCAGCCTTTGCAGGCGTAACAAATACCACAGTCTCTGGAACCTCTTTTTCCCAGGCTTCTGCTGACATCAGTTGAAAAATTTGACTTTGGGGGTTTTTCCGGCATGCTATCAATTAACTCTCCATTTGCAGCTACAGCTAGCTGTGAAGGAAAGCAAGCAGTGGAATGGTGTTAATCTGGAACAGAAGGAAGCTTGGAGGGTCTTTGTTGACTTCTTGGCTTCTGAGATGTTATTGGATATGGCACTCCTGAATTTGGCCATAAGGACTAGAAAAGTAACTTTTTAAAAGCAAAAATAAATGCTGAATTCAGCGCCAGATTTCTATGCTTTTGCAACTGCGGAGAGCAGCCCTGTGGGATGTCCTGAAATCCTGAGAAAAGTTAGCACAGCAACCTGAGGGGGACACACACACAAGGTTCCCCATCCTTTCACTCTGTTGCAGAGCAAACCGGAGCCAGATTCCTCTTGTGTGGTCCAATCACATCATACACACATTTAACTTGCGCAGTTTCAACCACACGCAGTTGAAATTCTGCCAGTGAAATTGTGCTGGTCCCGGGGAGGGTTACCGTGCGGCATGGTCTGAGTCCGGTCCTAGGTTGAGGGTTTGGAGGCTGTCTGTCAAAGCTGAAGCGGGGTCCAAGGCAGGGAGTCGGGTGAGGTCAGGAACTCTGGCAGGAGAGCAGGACAGGGTGCAGGCAGGAACAGGCTACCAACGATGTTGCTCCCACAACCTGGGACTGGGGCTGGCCAGCTTTTATCTGCCCCGAGGCATAGGGCGGCCCCGATCCTCTGGTGACTCGCCTCTCCTGGCCTGGAGGCGAGCACTCCTCCTGCGGGAACTTAGTTCCCTCCGCCTCTCTGCCCTGAGCCTCTGCAGCTCAGGAGAGGCTGGAGGGTTACCGGACCCAGAGGCAACCTCAGCTTCCCCTGACGGGGCTGAGAGTGGAGCACCTGCAGGCAATGGGTCCTCCATCACCTCAGGAGCCAGAGCAGACTCAGCTGGTGCCTGCACCAGAGGATCCAGCACAGATGAGGACCCTTCAGGCTCAAGCCCCAGCCCCGGCTCAGCTGGTTCTGGAGGCAGGGAATCCTGTGCAGGCTGGGATTCCTCAGGTTCAGCATCCGAGTCCAAATCCCAGGCCATCACAGATATGCAAGCGAGGCAGAGATGTTTTAAGCCTTCCACCTTGCTTGGGGATGAGCAAGGCCCTCTTGATGCAGTGGTTCTTGGGGTGCTCTCGAGATCCTGTGGGGTCGTCCCAGGTTCCCACGAGATATCGTGCGAGCATCCCAAGCCGGCGCACTTAGCGGACCTTGCCCTCCAAGCAAGGCAGTCATATCCTCCAAGTCCCCGATTTTCCAGGGACGGTCCCAGAATTATGAAAGCCATACCAGCTTCTGATTTGATGCCCTGTTTTCCCCGCCAGTGCTGATAGCACTGAACTCGGGGAGAAGGATGAGCCGGCGCTTTTTCTTTTTTTAAATGTATTTTTATTAAAGATTTTCTTGATTTACAAAGGTATGTGCAATGTCTCTCTCTCATATTCCCCCCCCCCCCATGTAGCATTTTTTAATTTTTTACAAATCAGTTTCAGGTTAAGAACAGACCTCCGGAACGAATTAAGTACTTAACCCAAGGTACCACTGTATATGTAGGGTTTGGTGATAGCGTTGCTTGTGCAGGTTTTTTGCTATTCACTTGTGTTCCTTTGGTGGTGAGAGAGGTTGGGGTTGGCCTAAGGTGTGGTTGTTCATTTGTGGTTGGCTGTGGTGGTCTTTGTTTTCGTGTGTGAGGGGGGTGGGTGGGTGTTTTGGATCAGGTTAGCCATATTGATTTGTATGCTGTTGGTGGATTATTGTCCTTGTCTTGTTGGGCTGTGTATGTGATAAAAGGGAGCCATACCAGGGTGAAGACGTCTTCTTCTATTTGTCCTCATGTCAGTTTCTGTTTATTGGTTAATTTTTCTAGTAAGGCTGTTTCCCATACTATTTGGTACCATTGGTCCATGCTTATTCCTTTTGTGTGCATGGTGTCTGAAGAAGTTTGCATGCACACGAAAGCTCATACCAGTAACAAACTTAGTTGGTCGCTAAGGTGCTACTGGAAGGAATTTTTTTTTATTTTGTTCTGAAATATCTGTTACTCAAATGAAATGGTGAAAGTTTATTCAAATCCTTCCAGTGAATCCAGTCCATTCTGTTGTTTCTGCAAATAAACTGTAAATGGTCCCCAGACTCTTTTGAATTCCTTTTTGTCCTCTCATAGTTTGTCTGTTAGCTTAGCCAATTCTGCATATTCTTGCCATTGTTCCTTTGATGGTATTTCTTCCGTCTTCAAAAAGAAATAGTGGAAGAGAATTTTAAATTGTTCAAAAAAGCATATAGTATTTTATTAGAGTGGGAAACCAAAGAGGAAGAGGTTAAATCAGTTATGATTTAATGGGCTCAGGATGTGGGACACAACATCCAATTTGAAAGTTGGGAAAAATTATGGAAAGTTGATATAAAATGTACAGATTGCATACTATTAAGAGAGAATTACATGAAAATGATGTATAGATGGTATATCACACCAGTGAAAATGGCAAAGATGTTTAGGAAAGAAAATAACATATGTTGGAGATGTAAGGAAAAGGAAGGAACATTTTCTCATATGTGGTGGGAATGCAAATGCATTAAAAAATATTGGGAAATGATATACAATGAATTGAAAAAAATGTTTAAAATGTATTTTGTTAAACACCTGACGACTTTTTGTTAGGTATCTCAAATCAAGAGCTACCAAAATAAAAATGGGCATTATTTAGGTATGCGACAACAGCGGCAAGAATATTGATTGCACAATAATAGCTGACTCCTGCTTTCATTCCTTTCCAGCCATTGCCCCGCCATCCGATCCCTGCACAGACGGCACTCACACCTGCGCCCCATCCGACCAGGCGCGATGCGTCTACCACGGAGGGGGTTCGTTCAGCTGTGTCTGCCTCACTGGTTACACGGGCAATGGGCACAACTGCACAGGTAAGTGGAAGAAGAGGTTTGCCTTGGGCTTTGCCTTGTCCTTCCTCGGTGATTCCGAGACCAGCAGGAAATCGGTCTGGTCCTCTGGAACTCTCCCCCACTAGAGATTCAGCGGACGCTTTAAGAACCTGCTCAAAACTTTTCTTTCCCCCCAGGCCTATGCAGCTAATTAAGGATACATCCTCCCACATTGGTTAATGGATGTCCGTTTTCTTTCTTTATGGTTTTGTGTTTTTATTGCTAAAAACCACTTTGATATACTCACTGTGACACAGGAGTATACAAACAAATGAAATGAACCAATGAACAAAATAAAATGTCACAGATGGCGCAGAACTGGAACAGCAATCACACTTGAGATTAGAATTACGACCTCGAATGATTAGGAAATCGATGATTTCAACACAATTCCATTTAAACATATTCTTGCAAAGTATCTCAGATTTGTAAAAATGACGATGACTCCCTTCCTGCAAGAATTTGCCCCAAAATAACACATTGAGGTTTTGCTTATTTATATATTTAGTTGGAGATAGAAGCTCTCAAGTGATTAAACTGAAGGCAGAGCCCTAAAAGTTCATGGCCACGGCGTTTGTGAAGAGTGCATCCTGCGTTTTTTCTCTTGTGTGTGAAAATGGTCTAAAAACCTGTTCCTTTTCCTATCAGTCTGAAGGGGATGTGCTTTAAAAATGATGCCTCTCTCTCTCTCTCTCTCTCTTTCTCTCTTTCCCTACTCTAACTCACCATCACTTACTACCTTCTAAATAATATTAGTTTGAGAGTCCATTATTGCCTCTCGGACTTGACGTTTGAAACTTTGAGCCAGTTTCCCCCCTGTACCACTTTTGGAACAAGAGAGCATTTGTCACAGAGGTCTTTTGAGGAGCCTCCAGCCACATCAGAGCAGGGCTTAGTGGCTTTTCGGCTCTGGAGATTTTAGGGGCTCAAGATATTTCTTTCGCCTTTGCTTCTGACGCCAAACTCCCAGGAAGGGAACACCTGCCTTCTCAAGCATGTGTAAAATTTATATACTGACTATTTACCCCCCCCCCCAAAGCACTAACCCAATAATAAAGGTAAAGGGACCCCTGACCATTAGGTCCAGTTGTGGCCGACTCTGGGGTTGTGGCACTCATCTCGCTTTATTGGCCGAGGGAGCCGGCGTACAGCTTCCGGGTCTTGTGGCCAGCATGACTAAGCCGCTTCTGGCGAACCAGAGCAGCGCACGGAAATGCCGTTTACCTTCCCACCGGAGCGGAACCTATTTATCTACTTGCACTTTTGTGCTTTCGAATTCCTAGGTTGGCAGGAGCAGGGACCGAGCAACGGGAGCTCACCCCATCGCGGGGATTCGAACCGCCGACCTTCTGATCAGCAAGTCCTAGGTTCAGTGGTTTAACCCACAGCACCACCCGCGTCCCAACCCAATAATACCCCCCCCAAAAGAGCCACATTTTGAAGGGTATGGGATGTTGATCAGGTCAACCAAAAAAGGGAACGTTTTTGCCTGGCGCCTAAAGGTGTACAATGAAGGCGCCAGGCAAACTTCCCTGGGGAGAGCTTTCCACAGATGGGGAGCCACTGCAGAGAAGGCCCCGTTCTCGTGTTGCCACCCTCTGGACCTCTTGAGGAGGAGGCACACAAACAAAGGCCTGGGAAGATGCTCTTAGGGTCTGGGTAGGTTCATATGGAAAGAGGTGGTCCTTGAGGTATTGGGGTCCAAAAACCAAAACCAGCACTTTGAATTGGGCCCAGAAACTAATTGGTAGCCAGTGGAGTCGGACCAGGATCGGTGCAATATGCTCAAACCATCTTGCTCCGGTGAGCAACCTGGCTGCTGGATTCTGCTCCAGCTGAAGTTTCCAAACTGTCTTCAGAGGCAGCCCTACGTATAACGCATTGCAGTAATCTAACCTTGAGGTTACCAGAGCATAGACAACAGTAGTTAGATGGAAAATTCTTATTTTGCTCCCTTGGACCCCAATACGTCTTGGGACATCCCTGTGTCCAAACTGCTTCCCAGGCTATTTATTCCCTGTATACTCCCAGTCTTTTCTTCCTCCTCCACAGATGTGGACGAATGTGCGGAGAGAAGGTGCCACCAGGCAGCCGATTGCTACAATTCTCCCGGCTCCTTCTCCTGCCGCTGTTTCGCTGGCTACGAAGGCGACGGCTTCCGCTGCTCTCCAGGTACTGCCTCAGGGGCTGGAGAACCGGCTCTGCTCGATTGTGATGTTTCAGCTGCCCAACCACCCAGCGCCCTTCCGGTGGGGAGCTTGGCTGGAGGTCCTGAGGTCCTGGCCGAGGCAGGTTTCCAGACTGAGAGCTACAATGCACATGGGATAAATGAGGAAGTCAGAAAGGGTTAGGGCCTCAATTTCTAGCCTGGTTCAAAAATAACATAAGAAGGTAAAAAGAGCTTGCTGGATCAGCCAGTGGCACGTTCAGTCCAGCAGCCTGTTGTAATAATAATTTATAATAATAATGTATCTATTTATACCCCGCTCATCTGGCTGGGTTTCCTAACAGAATATTAAAAACATGATAAAACATCAAACATTTAAAAACTTCCCTAAACAGGGTTGCCTTCAGATGTTTTTAAAAGTCAGATACAGTGATACCTTGGTTCTCAAATTTAATCCGTTCCGGAAGTCTGTTCCAAAACCAAAGCGTTCCAAAACCAAGGTGCGCTTTCCCATAGAAAGGAATGCAAAATGGATTCATCCATTCCGGACTTTTAAAAACAACCCCGAAAACAGCAATTTAACATGAATTTTACTATCTAACGAGACCATGGATCCATAAAATGAAAGCAATAAACAATGTACTGCAGTCACACAATCAATCAATCAGTAGCTGAACTGGGTTCCATGCAGTCACAAAAACAAAACAAAAAGAGCTGCAAGAACAAAATTGCAAAATAAATAGCAAAAACAGGCAGAGCTCAGCGTAACACTCAAAGCGGAGCACGTTCAGCTTCCGAAAACAGTTCGCAAACTGGAACAATTACTTCCAAGTGTGCAGTGTTTGGGTTCCAAGGTGTATGAGTACCAAGGCGTTTGAGAACCAAAGTACCACTGTAGTTGTTTATTTCCTTGATGGGAGGGCGTTTCACAGGGAGGGCGCCACCACCGAGAAGGCCCTCTGCCTGGTTCCCCACAGCGGCCAATCAGATGCCTGTGGGGGAACCCACAAGCAAGATTCGAACTCGAGCCCTCTCCAATCCTGTGTTTTCAGCCACTGATATTGCTGCCTCCCAACTGTGGAGGTGCAGACACCATGGCTAGCACCCATTGACAGCGCTCCTCTCTGAGACTGTGTCCAATCCTCCTCATGCAACAGAATGGCCTCATGTCCGCAGAGACATAGCCCCATCAGGGTAGCTAGCCGTAGGACGTTGGACCATGGTGTCGAAGGTCCGGGTTCAAATCCGCATCACGCCACGAAGTTCACTAGCGATACGGTCCTAACTCCTTTTCGCCTCCACAGATGTTGACGGCAGGGTGCAAGGATGCTGCGCGGTTGCACACAGGAGCAGGGCTTGTCTGCACAAACCCATGTGGACTTTAGACATGGAGAGAGGTTGCCATAGGCCGGATTTTCCCGGACATACCGTATTTTTTGCTCCATAAGAAGCACCTTTTCCCTCCTAAAAAGTAAGGGGAAATGTGTGTGTGTCTTATGGAGCAAACGCAGGTGGGAGGCTCTTCTCAGCGCTCCCTTTAAAGAGTATTTTTTTTCTTGCATCCCCCCTCTAAAAACTAGGTGCGTCTTATGGTCAGGTGTGTCTTATGGAGCGAAAAATACGGTATCTGGAATACTGCAGTCGGAAGCAGCGTCCGGGTGGAAATCGCTAAAAAATGTCCGGGAAAATCTGGATATACGGCAAGCCATGTCAGCAGACAATTTACCTTAAAAATAGCTCCAAAACTTCATTATTTATTTATTTTTTGCGATTTTGCCAAAAAAGCTCAACACCTTTGGGCAAAACTCTGGCAAAAAACCACAAAACCCTCAACAACTTTTGTGATATATCAGCTTATCACACTATATGCCAACTCTAGGGGGATTTTACCCCGATATTTTAGATATCTTGGAAACATTAACAGGAAGCCTAAGGCACCGGGCTTTTAAGCAGAGGTTGGGCAGCCATCTGTCCTGGATGCTTTAGCTGAGATTCCTGCATTGCAGAGGGTTGGACTAGATGACCCTCGTGGGTCCCTTCCGACTCCACAATTCTATTATTCTTTCTCCCGGCCGGTAGGGGGCGTGCAGAGGATGACCCGCTGTGAACACGAGCGGCTGTACGCCAGCCAGCGAGGCGCTGCCTTCCCTGGGGCCCCCCACGTACCCGAGTGTGATGACCAGGGGAACTACAGGCCACTGCAATGCCACAGCAGCACCGGGTATTGCTGGTGCATGGATACAGATGGCAAGGAGATTCCCGGCAGCCGGGTGCCGCCGTCGACTTCCCGACCAACTTGCAGGGCTCCAGGTTAGTGCCTCACCTGCCCTTCGCTATGCTAAACTATCGGGGGAAAACAAGGGTGGGTGCTGTTCCTTTGGGGGTCTAGGATAGGGGTCAGCAAACTTTTTCAGTAGGGGGCTGGTCCACTGTCCCTCAGACCTTGTGGGGGGCTGGACTATATTTTTTGGGGGGGAAAGAAGAGCGAATTCCTATGCTCCACAAATAGCCCAGAGATGCATTTTAAATAAAAGGATACATTCTACTCATGTAAAAACACGCTGATTCCCGGACCGTCTTTGGGCCGGATTGAGAAGGCGATTGGCTGTTGGTTAAGGACAATTAAAAGTAATAGGGAAATTAAGAAATGTAGATTAAGTGATAAAGATTGAAAAATCTTCAGACGTGGTTGATGGAAGTCCAAAACGTTGTATAAGATAAGAAAATATGTTATATGATTGTTGGGAATGATATATTTTATATATAAAGGTAAAGGTAAAGGGACCCCTGACCATTAGGTACAGTCGTGACTGGCTCTGGGGTTGCGGTGCTCATCTCGCTTTATTGGCCGAGGGAGCCGGTGTACAGCTTCCGGGTCATGTGGCCAGCATGGCTAAGCCGCTTCTGGCGAACCAGAGCAGCGCACGGAAATGCCGTTTACCTTCCCGCCGTTTACCTTTCTTGTTCTTTAAGCAGTAAGGTAAAGGTAAAGGGACCCCTGACCATTAGGTCCAGTCGTGGCCGACTCTGGGGTTGCGGCGCTCATCTCGCTTTATTGGCCGAGGGAGCTGGCGTACAGCTTCTGGGTCATGACTAAACCGCTTCTGGCGGACCAGAGCAGTGCACGGAAATGCCGTTTACCTTCCCGCTGGAGCGGTACCTATTTATGTACTTGCCCTTTGATGTGCTTTTGAACTGCTAGGTTGGCAGGAGCAGGGACTGAACAATGGGAGCTCATCCCGTTGTGGGGATTCGAACCGCCGACCTTCTGATCGGCAAGTCCTAGGGTCTGTGGTTTAACCCACAGCGCCCCCTCTGTATATATATATATATATATATATATATATATATATAGCTTTCGAAAGCCGTCCATCAGCATTTAACTTGCAGTTTCAGCTTGGAGACACCTGGTTGAAACACCACCAAGTTAAATGTGAGCAGGGCAGAGGACTTCTTTTTCTTATTATTTATTAGTGACGTGTTAAATTTCTAGACTGCCCTTCATCCAGGGATCACAGGGCGATTTGCAATATAGAAACACAAAAGTAGGTATTGACCAGAGGAGGAATGACCGCTGGGTCATGATTCTGTAATATCTGCTAAGTTTTTGGTGCTGCCAGGTTTAAGATCTGCTGAATTTGAATGCAAGACTTCAGTGGCGATGGGGGTGGAGTCTGGGTTTTGGGAAGACCTGACCTTCCAGTATTTCTCTTTCTTTCCAGGTTTGCAAACCTTGGTGTGGGTCACTTAAAACTAGCATCTCTCAAACTTGGGTCTCCAACTGTTGTAGGACTATGATTCCCATCATCCCTGACCACTCGTCCTGCTAGCTAGCGATGATGGGAGTTGTAGTCCAACAACAGCCAGGGACCCAAGTTTGAGAAACACTGATTTGCACCCTCTTGGTTTTTTTGTTCGTCCTTCAGAGCCCACCCAGAGGCCGCAGACCATGTGTGAGCGCTGGAGGCAGAGCCTTCTAGAGCACTACGGGGGCAGCCCGAGGGGCGACCAGTACGTGCCCCAGTGCGACGCCCTGGGCGAATTCACCCCCTTGCAGTGCCACGGGAACAGCGGCTACTGCTGGTGTGTGGACGAGCATGGGCGCGAGGTCCAAGGGACGAGGTCGGAGCCTGGAGTTCCCCCCGCGTGTAAGTGCTGTGGCGTCAGAAGCAATTCTCTGCAAAGCCTTCAGGGGAGGCGGTTTGGCAGAACGCAGGCAGCAGAAGACACGGGGATGGGCATGGTGGAGCCAAGGACAGAAATCCTGTAAGGCTGGGGGAACTTTTTTTTCCAGCCAAGGTCCACATTCCCTTCTAGTCAACGTTATGGGGGCCACTTTTTTTTTTTTACTTACCATATTTTTCCATCTATAAGATGGCCCCATCTATAAGACGCCCCCTATTTTCGGGGACACAGATTTGAGAAAGTTGTGGGGGTGGGGAGAGATGTATCCATGTACAGTGGTACCTCTGGCTACGTACTTAATTTGTTCCGGAGGTCCGTTCTTAACCTGAAACTGTTCTTAACCTGAAGCACCACTTTAGCTAATTGGGCCTCCCCTCTGCTACTACGCCACCGGAGCACGATTTCTGTTCTCATCCTGTAACCCAAGGTACCACTGTATAAGATGCCCCCTAATTTTTGACATTATTTTTTAGGGGGGAAAGCTAGTCTTATACAGTGGTACCTCGGGTTACATACGCTTCAGGTTACATACACTTCAGGTTACAGACTCCGCTAACCGAGAAATAGTACCTTGGGTTAAGAACTTTGCTTCAGGATAAGAACAGAAATCGGGCGGTGGCAGCAGGAGGCCCCATTAGTTAAAGTGGTGCTTCAGGTTAAGAGCAGTTTCAGGTTAAGAACGGACCTCCGGAACGAATTAAGTACTTAACCCGAGGTACCACTGTACACGGAAAAATACGGTACTTACACACACACCAGTTTTATATCCCGCTTGATTGCGGAAAACTGCCAAGTCGTTTGCAAAAAAGAATGACACAGCGAGAATGTTAGTGAAAACCGTTGCGGCGTTAATTTCAAAAGAGCAATAGAATAAAAAACACGCCAGCATGCTAAGTATCTAGGCAGGCTTGTCCAAGCAGAAACGTTTTTAGCAGGTGCCAAAAGGAGTAAAAAGGTGTCAAGAGGCGGGGAGTTCCAGAGGGTATAACCGGTGATAATTTTAAAAAGCAGATAAGAGGCTGGGGAAAGTAGCAGGTAAGACTGGTATAGAAAAGACCCTCTTGCACCCTCCCAACCCTGAATCGGAAGAAAGGGGCAGGGGCTGTGCAGGGAAGACCCATCAAGCAATCTCGTAGGGTAGGCAGTAAGAACACACACAGTCCTTTGGGTACCATCTCTGAGCCATGTAACACCTTTTGCCTCTCCAACTGGGTGGCTCAGTTGGTTAGAGCGCGGTGCTGATAACACCAAGGTTGCAGGTTTGATCCCCGTATGGGACAACTACGTATTCCGGCATTAGAGGGGGTTGACCAGATGATCCTCAGGGTCCCTTCCAACTCTTCGATTCTCCCACAGGCCTGCCCAGCGTCGCCCCTCCGACTGTCCGTCCCTCTCCGCGCCCCGACGTCAGTCCGCCCTCGGCCGGGACGTTCCTGCTGTACGCCCAGGGCCAGCAAATTGGCTACCTGCCACTGAACGGCACCAGGCTTCATAAGGAGGCAGCGAAGACCCTGCTCTCCCTGCATGTAAAGTATTTTTCCTGGGGGGTGAGGGTGGGTGGGGGGCAAAGGAGGAATGGGTGGCTCTGGGGGTGGGAGGGCTGGCAAGGCCTCAGTTCAGACCACCTCTTCCCATGTCAAAAGACCACATGTGGGGAGCAGAGGCAGGCTAACCCCGACCCTGTGCGCAGCAATGCAGGATTCCCCAACCTCCCGCCCACATCTCTTGAGGTGGAAAAAATCTAGGATGCTGTGGTCAATGAACTTCCCGGCTGAGTGCAGATCTGCCTTCTGGTGGTTCCCTCACTGCGAGAAGCCAAGTTACAGGGAACCAGGCAGAGGGCCTTCTCGGTGGTGGCGCCCGCCCTGTGGAACACCCTTCCACCAGATGTCAAAGAGAAAAATAACTACCAAACTTTTAGAAGACATCTGAAGGCAGCCCTGTTCAGGGAAGCTTTTAATGTTTAATAGGTTATTGTATTTTAGTGTTTTGTTGGAAGCCGCCCAGAGTGGCTGGGGAAACCCAGCCAGATGGGCGGGGTATAAATAAAAATAAAATAATAATAATTAATAATAATAATAATAATAATAATAATAATAATAATATCTGAACCTGGGTCTCCTTGCTGCATTTGGAAGTATCATGATGTTGGAAGCCCAGGGACAGATTTAGGTTTGATGAGGCCCTAAGCTACTGAAGGTAATGGGGCCCTTTATATGTCCAGCTGTCCTTTGTCAACAACAAATTTTTGTGTGTATTGAATATATGCTATATGGTAATTGATGGACCTAATAGGTATCTCAAGCCTTTTGCACATGTTGCCATGCAACCAGTCCATGCAGAATTCAGGCACCTTATAGAGTCATACCTCATGTTACGTTTGCTTCAGGTTGAGCGTTTTCAGGTTGTGTCCCGCGGCGGCCCTCCACAACGGATCCCGTTCGCAACCAGAGGTACCACTGTATATAGAAATGAGCAAACCAGTGATATCTGAGGGAACAGGCTAGCAGGCGGGGCCCATGACTTACATCATAGGAGCCTACACAACACAAAACACTGTTGCTGTATGTAGGTTTTATTTTACTTGTTTTTTATCTTATATTTTGGAAATGTACATCCAGTTGTTTTTTCTCTTTAGATTTTTTTGGGGGCTGCAAGACACTGGGGCCCTAAGCTTTAGCTTGTTTTGTTGTTGTGGTTTAGTCGTTTAGTCGTGTCCGACTCCTCGTGACCCCCTGGACCAGAGTACACCAGGCACTTCTGTCTTCCACTGCCTCCCGCAGTTTGGTCAAACTTATGCTGGTGGCTTCGAGAACACTGTCCCACCATCTCGTCCTCTGTCGCCCCCTTCTCCTTGTGCCCTCCATCTTTCCCAACATCAGGGTCTTTTCCAGGGAGTCTTCTCTTCTCATGAGGTGGCCAAAGTATTGGAGCCTCAGCTTCACGATCTGTCCTTCCAGTGAGCACTCAGGGCTGATTTCCTTCAGAATGGATAGGTTTGATCTTCTTGCAGTCCATGGGACTCTCAAGAGTCTCCTCCAGCACCATAATTCAAAAGCATCAATTCTTCGGCGATCAGCCTTCTTGATGGTCCAGCTCTCACTTCCATACATCTCTACTGGGAAAGCCATAGATTTACAATACGGACATTCGAAGGCAAGGTGGTGTCTCTACTTTTTAAGATGCTGTCTAGGTTTGTCATTTAGCTTGTTTAGCTTATATGTAAATTCGGCACTGTAGAAGCCAGATATGTTTTGAAACAGAATGGCCTCATGTCCGCAGCGACGTAGCCACATCAGGGTAGCTAGCTGTAGGACGTTGGACCATGGTGTCGAAGGCCCAGGTTCAAATCCGCATCACACCACAAAGTTCACTAGCAATACGGCCCTAACTCCTTTTCGCCTCCACAGATGTTGACGGCAGGGTGCAAGGATGCTGCGTGGTTGCACACAGAACATGCACAAACCCACGTGGTCTTTAGACATGGAAAGAGGTTGTCTAAAATACTAGGGGTGCCAAAAGTCTGGAATTTCCCAGACATATCTAGAATACTGCAGTTGGAAGCAGCATCCGGGCGGAAATTGCCAAAAAATGCCCGAGAAAATCTGGATCTGGATATATGGCAAGCCATGTCAGCAGTCTCCTGACAATTTACCTTAAAAATAGCTCCAAAACTTTATTATTAATTTTTGCAATTTTGCCAAAAAAGCTCAACACCTTTGGGCAAAACTTTGCCAAAAACCCCCAAAACCCTCAACAACTTTTGTGATATATCAGCTTATCACACTATATGCCAACTCTAGTGGGATTGTACCCTGATATTTCAGATATCTTGGAGACATCATTAACAGGAAGCCTAAGGCGCCTAGCTATGCCTCATATCTTTTATCCCCCCTGTTAACGGAGAAATCTGAAGGCTCCCTCGGACAAAAAACAAGGACACCAGACAGGAATACCAGAGCAAAACAGCAGCCAGTAGGCTTGGTCTTTATTGAAGACTGTCGCGACAGGACTCCCACCTGCCACAAGGTGGAACAAGATGGAAGCCCCGAACAAAAGAGAGCCCAAACTTTTATTAGCTGCTGATCCCCATGTTACACACACACACCCCAAACTACATCACTAATACATCATGGTTACATCATGAAAGGGGAGGTCTGGTGGCAGTAATCTGAGCATCCTGGACCCTGCCCCATGGTTCCCCTTGCCCTCCACCAAACACCCATCAAGTGGAACAAAAAAGATATTTACATTTCCCTATTTCCCACCCTTTTGTCTTCATCTGGGTTTGTTATTTCTGGAATGGCTACCTGTCTGGCCCTCAGGTATCAGGATGCCAGGCAATATCACTCGGGCAGAGGGGCTGCTGAGTAGCTGAGCTCACACGTCTATATGAATTTCTGAAGTTTTCCCAGTGAGCCAGTACATAGATACATTTATCAGTGAATGCTTACATTTGGTATCGTGCAGCAGAGGCCCTTTGAATAGATAGGAAGAAACTGTGATGAAGTGTTTGTGGGGACAAATCACAAAAGTCACAAAAGCGATTGTGCTGGTTTTGGTAGTGGGCTGCATGCACATGATATCTGCTGGAGGGGCAACCCCCCAACCTATACATAAATTCCTGCAACACCCCCCAATATGTTTCACAACTTAAACCCTTTTTGAGTACATGCCCTTGAAAGCTGTTAAAATGAAGAAAATAGAGACAGAGAGATTTCACAGTGAAAGTTGTCTCACTGACACACAGCGTTCAAAATTGGGTTCTGGTCCCACCATGGGAAAAGGTCTGGGATCCATTTCCCCTTCCTTCCACAAACCTTCCTGTGCCTTTAAATACTGCTCTGAAGAATCCCACTCAGAGACTATTCCTCTCAAACGGTTAATATTATTTGCCCAGATTTTTAAGGAGCTCCCAGCCAAGAAGTGTTGGCAAACAAAGCTTCCAGGAAGCTATGGGGGGGTGGTTTGTTTTCACCGAAAGGCCGCTGTCCTCCAGACCACCTCTTCATGGTCAGAGAGAGAGCACTTAAACGTGAAATAAAACAAAACCCCAGCCCAGTGGGGAATCGAGCAAATTCGCAGAAAATTAAAACAGGCAGAGAGAGAGAGAGAGCAGGACCTCCAGTGTTTCCGCAGGGAAGAATATCACCAGTTGAGCAAAATTTTTCCCGAAGATGCAGCTCTCTGGAGATCGTGGACTCATTTAAACACTTTTCTTGCTCTCAAACAGAAAGTTAACAAAGAAACTGTGTATGTGTGTGTTGAGGGAGGACAGAATACACGGAATTGATTGGTAAAAGGTGCTGATATTTTTGGAGTTATTTGCAGGGCCGAGCCAGGACATTTTGGCGCCTGAGAAAGGATACCCAAAGTGCTCCATTGGGGCCATAGCTGTCGACGTTTCCCCTTTTTTAAAGGGAAATTCCCTTATTCTGAATAGGATTCCTCACGAGAAAAGGGAAAAGTTGACAGCTATGATTGGAGCATCTGGTTGGGCACTGTGGGATCGGGACGCTGGATTAGAAGAGTCACTGGCCTGATCCTGTGGCAGGGCTCTTTCCAGGGTGCTCCCCCCTGCCCCCAAACAAACAAAACGCAGCAGGGAGCGGACAGACACAGGCTATCCAAAAATAATTAAGCAAGTGCATTTATCATGCATTAGTGACATTCAGAAGCTTTGGGCCAAAGTTCATAAAATCATGCACGAAGGTGGATAGAGAAAAGCCCCCCCCCCCATCTCTCATAATGCGAGAACTTGCAGACATGTAATGAAGCTGAATGTAGGAAGAATGTAGGTGCATGCTCTGGTTATCTCCCGCTTGGACTACTGCAATGCGCTCTACGTGGGGCTACCTTTGAAGGTGACCCGGAAACTGCAACTAATCCAGAACGCGGCAGCTAGACTGGCGACTGGGAGCGGCCGCCGAGACCACATAACACCCGTCTTGAAAGACCTACATTGGCTCCCAGTACGTTTCCGAGCACAATTCAAAGTGTTGGTGCTGACCTCTACAGCCCTAAACGGCCTCGGTCCAGTAGACCTGAAGGAGTGTCTCCACCCCCATCATTCTGCCCGGACACTGAGGTCCAGCGCTGAGGGCCTTCTGGTGGTTCCCTCCCTGTGAGAAGCCAAGTTACAGGGAACCAGGAAGAGGGCCTTCTCGGTAGTGGCGCCCGCCCTGTGGGACACCCTCCCACCAGATGTCAAAGAGAAAAACAACTACCAGATTTATAGAAGACATCTGAAGGCAGCCCTGTTTAGGGAAGCTTTTAATGTTTAACAGACTACTGTATTTTAATACTTTGTAGGAAGCCACCCAGAGTGGCTGGGGAAACCCAGCCAGATGGGCGGGGTATAAATAATAAATTATTATTATTACAGTGGTACCTTGGGTTAAGTACTTAATTTGTTCCTGAGGTCAGTTCTTAACCTGAAACTGTTCTTAACCTGAAGTACCACTTTAGTTAATGGGGTCTCCCACTGCCACTGCGCCGCCAGAGCACAATTTCTGTTCTCATCCTGAAGCAACGTTCTTAACCTGAGGTAATATTTCTGGGTTAGCGGAGTCTGTAACCTGAGGTACCACTGTATTATTATTATTATTATTATTATTATTATTATTATTATTCAGGACAGATAAAAGGAAGTCATCCTTCACATAGCGCAGAGTTAAACTGTGGAACTCCCTCCCACAAGGCAAATTCATGGGGGAGAGGACTATCACGGCTACTAGCCCTCTGCTCTTCCTCTGCAGTTGGAGGCAGAGATGATTCTGAATCCCCGTTGCTGGAATCCACAGGAGGCTCTTGTACTCAGGTCCTGCGTGTTGGTTTCCAAAAGGCTGGACTAGGTGGGCTACTGGCCTGATCCAGCAGCCTCTTCTTATGTCTGAGGCAAACACCTGAATCTGTTGAATGCCCAGTTGAAATACATATTCAGGGTGCATGAAATTTATTACGGTCAGAGACCAGCTTGAGGAACACAAATGGAACTACAATCCCAATAGCAAAACAAACATTTAAAACAATATACAACAACGGATTTTTAAAAGTGCAATAAGCATATAAACACATAAAAACTTTAAAATAGACTACCTTAGAGAAATGATCCAACGTCGCCCATGGATCCGGGTTTGGGAATTTTCTTAACAAACTAGAATGAATCGGGGGGTGGTCTGCGCCTACAGATCTGTGCGCAGAATCTGGCGACAATCCGGGTCGTCTTGTGGTCTTTGCCTAACAGGAGAAGATCAAATTTTTGCCTTACCGGGAGGTCAGCAAGCCTCACCGGCAGGGGGTCAATGGTTTCTCTACAAAGGGACATCTAAAAAATATGTGTTCAGGGCTTCCTATATCCCCCAATGGACAGGCGCAAATTCTCTGGTCATATGGGACTTTTTTAAAGGATCCTTCCAAGACCGGCGAGGGTGGAGCCGAGCTTCTGGCAAGTGTGAAAGCCCTTCTTGCATTTTTGGATACAAGAAAAAAGAGAGATGCTGCTGGTGCAGCTATATCTCTCTCGATTTCTACAATTTTGTAGTCAGGGCGCCTTAAGCAGCCCTGTTGTCGCTCGGTGTCTATAATTCTTTGCCTAACTATTGCTTTTGCTTGGCCCAAGCCCAGACTTAGAAGGACTTGAGGGGCAAAACCCAGTTTCTGAAGAGTGTTCATATTCAGGGTTTTTCGCATTGGCTGCTAAATTAAACCAGTGCAGTCAGTTATTGACAACTCATCTAGCAAGCAGGTGGTTCCTTGTAAGTGCCAGAAGCAGGAAATAGCGACCGGATTTATTGGATTTCTTGGAAGCTGATAATAGCCTTGCCTCAATGTCTGGCTGTTCCTCTGTGTGTATATGTCCCCTCTAGGGTTCCATCGTGGTGGGGATTGACTATGACTGCAGGGAGAAGATGATGTACTGGACGGATGTTGCTGGAAGGACCATAAGCCGGGCGAGTCTGGAACAAGGGGCAGAACCAGAGACGATTATCCAATCGGGTATGTGAAATTTCTTGTTCTTTAAGCAGTAAGGTAAAGGTAAAGGGACCCCTGACCATTAGGTCCAGTCGTGACCGACACTGGGGTTGCGGCGCTCATCTCGCTTTATTGGCCGAGGGAGCTGGCGTACAGCTTCCGGGTCATGACTAAACTGCTTCTGGCAGACCAGAGCAGCGCACGGAAATGCCGTTTACCTTCCCGCCGGAGCGGTACCTATTTATCTACTTGCACTTTGAGGTGCTTTCGAACTGCTAGGTTGGCAGGAGCAGGGACCGAGCAACAGGAGCTCATCCCGTCGCGGGGATTTGAACCGCCGACCTTCTGATCTGCAAGTCCTAGGCTCTTTGGTTTAGACCACAGCACCACCCTTTTTAAGCAGTACGTCGTGGAAAATTTAATATAAAGTGATTTAAATAGATTTTTTTTTTTAAAAATTAAATTATATTGCTGTTGCTACTGATAACTTGAATGGAAATGTAGTTTTACCTTATGAGTGTTCCTTTTTTCATTTGACTTTTCGAAACTCCTGCCATGAAAGACAAACTTGAATCGGGTATGTGGCTCGCTTCCTCTGGGTTCCCAGTCCACGTTGGAGGTTGTGAAATACCGCCCCCACCCCTGCTCATATTTGCAAAGTCAGGAAACTTCCCCTAAAAGGGAAACTTGGCAGATTTTTGCTCCGAAGGAGTCTGCAAATCTCCAGGGATTGTTCTGGAGGAAGCAGGTTAAGTGCAGGACGCACCTATCACATGCAATGCCCAGGGCAGGTGGGTGGGTTGGGCAGAATAGGTATTTTGCAGCAGTTGGAGGTGTGCTTTGTAAATGCCAGGCTGCATTTCTGAAATGTTCATTGAGGGGCACCAAGAGGCAGGGAGGACTTCGAGGTGTGCCAGACTATCGGGCTTCGGAAATCTGGTAAGGCTGGATCATCAGTTTTGTTGAATTAGCTAAGCTGAACAGTCTTAACTGGATGTTGAATAAATGTGCAATTAATGATAATCTGGTGAACTGGGTTCGCTTCCTCGCTCCTCTACATGCAGCTGCTGGGTGACCTTGGGCCAGTCACACTTCTCTGAAGTCTCTCAGCCCCACTCACCTCAGAGTGTTTGTTGTGGGGCAGGAAGGGAAAGGAGATTGTTAGCTACTATGAGACTCATTCGGGTAGTGATAAAGCGGGATATCAAATCCAAACTCTTCTAATTGTGACTGTTTTGAATTGCATTGCGCAATTCCTTATTGGATTGTGCAAACCGCTCTTGTGCATAATGCTTTTTATTGGTTTTCTCACTTCCCAGAAACCTGGAAGTGGCATGATGAACAGAATAGCAGGGAACATGCAGGCTGTACCCCTTTCTTAAAACTTCGAGGTCAGGGAATCCTTGAGCCTCCATCAAAGTCTTTTTCTGGACTTCTCCTCCCTCAGGGCTGATGAGTCCAGAAGGCCTCGCCATCGACCACCTCCGAAGGACCATGTTTTGGACAGACAGCGGCTTGGACAAAATTGAGAGTGCCCGGCTGGACGGCACAGAGCGCCGCGTCCTCTTCGCCACAGACCTCGTCAACCCTCGTGCCATCGCGGTGGATCCCATTCACGGGTGAGTGGCAGGCCCCACAGAGAAGCAGAAGGGAAATTTCTGAAGTCGTTCTGTGACAATGACACAGTCTGAAGAGCATCTCCTTCTGCCGTCTTTGCATCGATTGCAAAACAACGCGAATGAACCAGGGTTTGTGCGGGTTTTAGGCTGCAATTTTATACCTACTTATTTGAGAGTAACAACGCTGAACTTACCATATTTTTCCGTGTATAGGACGATGCTTTTTGCTAAAAAAAATAGGCAAAAATTGGGTGTCGTCTTATACACGGATAGGGACGCGGGTGGCGCTGTGGTCTAAACCACATAGCCTAGGACTTGCCAATCAGAAGGTCGGCGGTTCGAATCCCCGTGACGGGGTGAGCTCCCATCGCTCGGTCCCTGCTCCTGCCAACCTAGCAGTTTGAAAGCACACCTGTGCAAGTAGATAAATAGGTACCGCTCTGGCAGGAAGGTAAACAGCGTTTCCGTGCGCTGCTCTGGTTCGCCAGAAGCGGCTTAGTCATGCTGGCTACATGACCCGGAAGCTGTATGCAGGCTCCCTTGGCCAGTAAAGTGAGATGAGCGCTGCAACCCCAGAGTCGTCCGCGACTGGACCTAATGGTCAGGGGTCCCTTTACCTTTTACCTTATACACAGATAGTGAATGCAGAGGGGGGACGTGCGATGAATGGCAGTAGCAAGCAGGAGATTGGCAGTGGCGATTGGACGGGTGATTGGTGGCTGTGGCAAGGCCTGCTGGCGACTGGCTGTGGCGAGGCGGGCAGGCAACTGGCAGCTGCGGAAAGTGGGCAGGTGGGCTATTGGTGGTGGCAAGCGGGCAGACGATTGGCAGCTGCGGCGAGGTATGCGATCGGCAGTGGCTGTGCCAAGCGATCGGCAGTGGTGAGCAGGCAGGTGAGCGATTGGCGGAAGTGACCTTCCCCACCCACCCCAAAAAGCTAAACAACTTAATTTCGTAATTTGGGGTTAAAAAAATATGGGCCGTTTTATACATGAGGGCGTCTTATACATGGAAAAATACAGTACATCTTCAATTTTAAAAAAGTAAAAAGAAAAGGGAAAGTAAACAAGGAGATGGAGCAACCTCTCTATCATAGAATCATAGAGTTGGAAGGGACCTCGAGAGTCTAGTCCAACCCGCTGCAATGCAGGAATCCTGTCCACAGCTGTCCCTGGGTGGGTTTGAATGACTTCTGGGTAACAGCCAGACACATTGGCCCATTGCGCCACATCATCACTGAGCACACATGCACAGGGTTGTACAGGTAATAATTTTGAAGGGCAATCTCATTATTTTATTACCCGTTCACAACCCTGTAGGGTGGACCAGTACAGTGGTGCCTCGCAAGACGAAAAGAATCCGTTCCACGAGTCTCTTCGTCTTGCGGTTTTTTTTGCCTTGCGAAGCAAGCCCATTAGCGGTTTAGGGGATTAGCGCTATTAGCGGCTTAGCGGGCTTAGCGGATCAGCTGATAAGCGGCTTAGTGGCTTAACGGATCAGCTGTTAAGCGGCTTAGCGGATCAGCTGATAAGCGGCTTAGTGGCTTAACGGATCAGCTGTTAAGCGGCTTAGCGGATCAGCTGATAAGCGGCTTAGTGGCTTAACGGATCAGCTGTTAAGCGGCTTAGCGGCTTGGGGAAAAGGGGGGGGGGAGGAAAAAAACCCCGCAGGAACTCGCAAGACATTTTTGTCTTGCGAAGCAAGCCCATAGGAAATTCGTTTTGCGAAGCACCTCCAAAACGGAAAACCCTTTCGTCTAGCGGGTTTTCCGTCTTGCGAGGCATTCGTCTTGCGGGGCACCACTGTATTGTCATTATCCCCATCTTACTTGCAATTGGAGAGCCGAGGCTACAGGCAGAGGAGAGATCCAGCCAGGGGGCTTTTCAGTGTTTCGTCCCTTAGCTATAGCAGCTCCAGCACTGTCAGTTTCACTCTGATGCCTATTCAGACTGCTTATATTAGCAAGATTCAAACCACCCACCTTCTCATCAGCAAGCCCAAGAGGCTCGGTGGTTTAGACCACAGCACCACCCACTGAACTCCCATTGCTCTGTCCCAGCTCCTGCCAACCTAGCAGTTTGAAAGCACACCAGTGCAAGTAGAGAAATAGATACCGCTGTGGAGGGAAGGTAAACAGCGTTTCCGTGCACTCTGGTTTCCGTCACACAGTCTCCTGTTGCGCCAGAAGCGGTTTAGTCCTGCTGGCCACACGACCTGGAAAGCTGTCTGTGGAAAATGCCGGCTCCCTCGGCCTGAAAAGCGAGATGAGCGCCGCAACCCCAGAGTCACCTTTGACTGGACTTAACCGTCCCAGGGTCCTTTAACTTTACCTTTTTTTACCTTAAAAAAAATGTTCCCGTCGTTATTTGTTTCCCCCCTTTTTCTGTTACAACTGTAAAAAAGCAAAACAAAAGTCAGATGCCAAGACCAGCACTCTAACCAGCAGGTATTAATCCCCAGAGGTTTGGCAACACAACAACAAAAAGCATTTTTGCCTTCTTTCCAAAAGCTCAAAGGGAGTCAGCCAGTGGTGTAGATCTCAGGAATTCCTCAAGTGCAAGAGGTGCTCACAGAAGCTTTCCCAGGCACTCACAGAGTCATAGAAACAGAGTTGGAAGGGACCGCCAGAGGTCATTCAGCCCAACCCCCCTGCAATGCAGGAAACTTCATTGTAATTTGTGGAAGAAGCTTTTCTGTTGAAGCCAATAAAATAATTACAGTGTAGGTTTGGTTCTGGTATGTGTGTGCCTGTTTCATGTCCATGACAGCTGCTGACCCCTACCTGGGAAGAGGTGATGAAGGAACTTCCCGAAATAATGGGAGTAGCCAGCACACGAATCTCGGGTCTCACCTTGTTTGTGTAACCACTTTGATGCACAGCCAACCGTAGTTGCTCTTGGCATCTCCCTCCAGGAATCTGTACTGGACGGACTGGAACCGCGAAGCGCCCAAAATCGAGACGTCCACTGTGACTGGGGAACACAGGCGGATTTTGGTCAACCAAGACATTGGGCTGCCCAACGGCTTGACCTTCGACCCCTTCTCCAAACTGATTTGCTGGGCAGATGCAGGTAAGGGGCATTTCACGGAGAGAAATGGAGGGGGTCAGGAATCACAATCGGGCTTTTAAGGACCCAACAGTCAAGATCAACCACATTCAGGGCTGCACTTAATGTTAACGTAATTGGGTTGCCTGCATACAGAACCTCATTTATTTCCTTGAAACCTGTGTGTATAAACCTTGACTATAAAGGTTGAGAGTGTGCTCTTAAAAACCAGAAAGGATCTGACTGTGCTGCGTATTTTATTTATTTTATTCCCTTGCATTTATACCCCATTTCCCTCCATTATGGAAGCCAGATTGCGTCCAGGCGCTAACCCACTCAAAACATTGACCAGACCTGGAGCTGCTTAGCTCAGCAAGGTGGTGGCTTTGTGAACCTTCAGACCAGCTTTCCTCAACCTCGGCCCTCCAGATGTTTTGAGACTACAATTCCCAGCATCCCTGACCACTGGTCCTGCTAGCTAGGGATCATGGGAGTTGTAGGCCAAAAACATCTGGAGGGCCGAGGTTGAGGAAGCCTGCTTCAGACCATAACCCGGGACACACAAAGGTGATGTGCAGGCGTTAGGAAAATGGTATTTCAGGAACGCTTCTCTCCTGTTACAGATCACCTAACTAAAGACACCTCCCTCCCCTTCCCATAAGCATTCTGGTGTTTCCTGCCCACAGATCGTCTTTTTAGGCTAATGCTCCACTCACAATGTGCCCCCCCCCAAAAAGGGATGCCCAAGTCAGTCCTTCACTTAAGGTCAGCCCAATTCTGCAACCCGAATCATCTACCGTATTGGCCCGAATATAAGCCGCACCCAAATATAAGCTGCAGCTTTAAAATTGGAGGTGGGGGAAAAGACAAAATACCCGAATATAAGCCACTTCATTCCTCGCTGCTCCTGGCTGCATACTGGTGGCGGGGGGGGGGGGGGAGAGACGTGGTGCGTGTTTCCCCTTCCTTGCTCTCTCCCTTCCCAGCCTTGGGGGAAGAGGACAGGGGGCTACGCGCAGGGCGGGCACCGGTTTGCCACGCTCCTGGCGCTGTTTGCCCTGCGCTCCTGGCTGCATACTGTAAGGTCGCGAATATAAGCCGCACTTTCACTTTTTACATTCCGAAAAAAGTGCGGCTTATATTCAGGCTAATACGGGATTTGCAATTATGGACCTGAGCAAGGAAGAGAATGCCCCCAATTTAACTCTCCCTCTTTTTGGTTTGGAAAAAGGAACCAAGAAGCTGGAATGCGCACTGCCTAACGGGACGGGGCGTCGCGTCATCCAGAACCACCTCAACTATCCCTTCAGCATCGTGAGCTATGCCAATCACTTCTACCACACGGACTGGAGAAGGTAGGTCCCAAAGGCTGGGAGAAAAGCCTTTTTCAACATAAAGCTGATTCCAACTTAAGTGACCTGCAAGTTTGGGTTGATGTTCTTCTCGCACTATGAAGGTACCCACACACTTGGCCCAACCATTCCAGATGTGAAAAAGTCACTACACGGGAGTTTGTCGTCTCCTGCATTGCACAGGAAAAGTGTCTTGGGAAGAACTGTAGAATCAGGCCTCAAAAAATGGCTCACCCGCTGGTGTTTGGGGAACCTGGGCCAGTTGAGGGGGTCAGACTTAACACCGACCACTCACAACATTTTAAAGGAGTCTTGCATTAGCTGGCGTCATTTTTCATCATTGTGCCTCTTAATCTGTTGAATTTTCACACTTTGGCATAGGCCAGCTAGCCACTGCTCTTGAAGGAATGATGTTGCCCTGGATGAAAACCATTTTCCCTCCCCAATTTTCTGCTCAGGGATGGCGTCATAGCTGTGAACAAAGACAGTGGTGCTTTTACAGGTGAATATCTTCCAGAACAGCGAACACATCTCTATGGAATAACAGCCGTTCACCCATACTGCCCAGGAGGTAAGATCTGGGGTTTTGCCAGAAATGTATGTTGCTTAACCACAAGCATTTTCTGCTCCCTGGGAAAATTCTTCTTCTTTTTAGTGATTTTTCTCAGGGCTGTTGCAAAACTATACTTGCTGCTGACATCACAGTGCAGTAGAACAGGAAACAGCCATGGCAAATGAAACATCCCTGCAGAATTCTTGTCTCTGTCTGTCTATCGGGACTGAGGGCAATTTACCTCTAAAATGGTAAAGGGACCCCTGACCATTACGTCCAGTCGTGACAGACTCTGGTTTTGCGGCGCTCATCTTGCTTTATTGGCCGAGGGAGCCGGCGTACAGCTTCCGGGCCATGTGGCCAGCATGACTAAGCCGCTTCTGGCGAACCAGAGCAGCGCACGGAAACGCTGTTTACCTTCCTGCCAGAGTGGTACCTATTTATCTACTTGCACAGGTGTGCTTTCAAACTGCTAGGTTGGCAGGAGCAGGGACCGAGCAACGGGAGCTCACCCTGTGGCGGGAATTAGAACCGCCGACCTTCTGATTGGCAAATCCTAGGCTCTGTGGTTTAACCCACAGCACCACCCACGTCCTCTACATCTGATTAATTCCTAGCAGATCTGCACTGTGGGATTCCTAGCAGAAATGTGCTGTGAACTCAGGACATCGATAGGATTCCTGACTGGGCAGTGAGTGAAAAGGAAGATCCAGCTAAAAACTAAAACGGTGCCAAAACTGGGGCCTTGCAACAAGTTATAAAAACCCTGCAAGGGCAGGATGTTTTTCGCAGAACCTTCTGGCCTCCTCAGAAGTGCGTTAACTTATGTCTTTTTATTCGGAAGAAAAGATGGTTTTTTGGCCATCAGAGAGGCATATCACCACCTATGAACTCCACACACACACAGCTGGGAGGGACAGGAAGGAATTTGCATCTTCTTTACCTTAAGAACTGTCTTCCTTCAAATTAACCCTTGCTGCTTCTCTTTTTGCAGGAAGAAAATAAGCTACTGGTACTTGGGGCAGAAGAAAGGGCCGGGGAGTGGGGGGAAAGAGTTCCATTGTGGCAGCTGGAAGGAGACTCCCACTGAGAAGATATTATTGTACAGAGTGCAAAAGACCCCTCTCCCAACTACATGAAGACAACCAGCAATATGTACTGAAGGGAATTAAGCGGTTTAACTTAGAGCAAAATTATCCAGTATTTTTTAAGTTATACCTCAAATCTTTTTACTACTGTATTTTTTTTTTAAATGAAAACTTTTTTTTTATGTATTGCCAACATGAAATGGTGCTATACCCCTTTGCTGATGGGAGCAACTTTGGAAAAAAATAATAATTATGAACATATACATTTATCCTTACTCTATTGTTATTTTATTAGAAAACACAAGAGACTCTCTGCTTTTAAACGGGTGGCGTGGCAGCAATCTGTATAGGGACTCTATCTGTATGTACGGGAATGGCTTCTGCAAAAGTGCCTTAAGAAGTCCATGTTGTTTTTTAAAAAAGCTCTGGTTGTATGAGAAAGGTGGAAGTAGTTTAGGAGCCATGCAAAGGGTATTTTGCAAAATCCAATGCCCACGTCCGCCTCTCGCCTCTTCTGACTGTTTTTAGTATTTATATGAGAATATGCTAGAATGAACTGGCTCAAATCTACCCTCCCCACCCCCCCAGGGCTCTGCGCAAGTGAGGTGTATGTGCCAACACCTGACTGAAACTTCTGGTCTTTTCTAGGCTACTCCATGAATTTAATAATAATAAAAATAATAAATTTTCTAAGGCAGTTTCAAGGCTTTTTGTTTTTGACACGACTACCGGGAACTTCTGCTCACAGCACAATGAAGTGCGGTGTGTGTGTGTGTGTGTGTGTGTGTGTGTGTAAAAGGAACACTCCACATTTGAGGTGGGGGCCTTGGAAGTTCGGAGCATCACTTATCCCATGCAATACGCTCTCTGAGCACACTCCCTCGAAGTGGAGGGACTGCAGCAGCTCCTGTTGTCCTTGGCAGCCTCGCACTAAAGGATGACGGTTTGGATCGGTTTAATCCAAGCTTTTATTCACGTAAAGAAAAAATGATATGGAGCGGATGTGCTGGCAGCTGCCCTTGTTTTCTTTCCAAACACGGCAGCCGTATCCTTTTTTTCTCAACTGCATGCGAGGTTCAGCTTGGAGGAGTTCCCCGAAGGGCGAGGCCAGCAGCAGCAGCAGCAGCTGGGGAGCCAGGAACCTGCCTGCTTGCTCATCTCCCCACCTTGCCCAGTCTGTGGTCAGTTTTTGGATCGGCAATAATCGCCTGGACCGCTACGATGGCTTCGTTGATCTTCGTCTGCAGCTCGCGGAGCTCTTCTATATGCAGTAGGCGGAGGATCTGGGCGGCCTCGTTGAGAACGGCATCTGGGGCGGAAGGGAAGAGGAAAAGGAAAGGGCTGATCAAGCTTTAGTTCGCCATTACTTTTGGAGCCGAGCCCTAAGTGCTTAAGCTCAGTCAGCTGCCCTGAAACTTTCTTTCTTTCTTCCACAAGACAAGGGGGCTTGATGACGCCTCAGGCCAAGAGCAGCTGAAGCAACCCTTGCATCAGTCTCTCTCGGGAGACAATGGAGGATGGCACCTTTGGGGGTGAAGGCAAACTGCGGGAAGGTTACAGAACTTGCTGTGGCTGTAAAGACCGATATGGGAGAGCCTTACAGACAAGGACATTAAGAAGAGCTTTGCTTCTGGATCTAGCCAAAGGCCAGTCTAGGGCCGAATCCTGTTCTCACAGTGGCCAAGCAGGTGTCCCAATGGGAAGCTCGCAAGCAGGACGTGAGTGCAATAATGCTCTCCCCACTGTTATTCCCAGCCACTGATATTCATCATCATAATTTATTATATAGACCCCGCCCATCTGGCTGGGTTTCCCCAGCCACTCTGGGCAGCTCCCAACAGAATGATAATAATAATAATAATAAAAGAGTGATAAAACATCAGACATTAAAAACCTCCCTATTCAGAGGAATGGTGCCTCCGACAGTAGAGGGAACCCAACCATTGACAGCCTTATTCTTTTAAAGTCCTCCAACTTTGGCCATCTCTACCTCTTCCATAATTTATTTAGTGCTGTGTGAAGAAGTACCCTTCCATGCTAAACTGGATGTCCACAAATTGTAGCACTGCCACAGAGCGCCACAGTGAACTAAAGCAAGGATAATAATAATAGTTAAAATATTTATTCCCTGCTGATCTGGCTGGGTTGCCAGCTTGAGGCTGGGTGATAATGGAAAGACACACCTGGATGGACTGCAGGTCTTCTTTGGCTAGCAAAGGCCCCATATCCCCTGGTGCCCAGCTCCCAAAAGACGGGCAGAGCGCCAGTGCAGCATCCCATACCAGAAGGCGAGTAAAATCTCAGGGGCTGAACTCTGGCTTGTGAACACGCCTCTCTAGGCCAATGTTTCTCCACCAGTTGCAGGTGAACATAGTGGCATCTCCTTACACGGTTCCCATGCATTTGAGGAGCTGGGAGGGGCACTGATCCAACACTGGCTTTAAAAGCGGGAGAGAGAAGGGCATCACACTCACTCCTTTCTGGAACTAGCTCTTCCTGGGCTCCCTTCTCCCTAAATCGGGGTGAGATGCCATCACAAATCCAACACTGATTAGAGAGGTCTTCAACTTGCCCTGCCTTGGGCAGGATGGGGGGAAAAGAAACAGGAAATATGCTCCCGTTCCCTTGGGTTCCTATTTCCCCCATAAACTACCCTTTTCCCAGGTGTTCTGTGCCTCCAAAGGAGGGCTAGCCCTGACCCAGGACTACGGATTACGCCCTCCTTGAAGTGTTCTCTCCACTAATTTAATTGAAATAGTTTTAGTAAGTTACTCTCACAGAGAGAGTATTTTCTCCCAAGTATGTAAGGATGAGAGGAGGGTGGCCACTCAATGTTCCCTAACAGTTCTTGGTAACAGCAGGACACTGATTAAAATACAAATCCTGTTCGCAGCAGGGCAAGAGGAAAGTGCGACATGCTTTGTGACAATCTTACACACAACATGATGATCATGCATCCAAACTTGCCAAGCATGCAAAACATGGTCTCTTCAAAGGATGTGCACAGAAACGCCCCCCAAAGAACATTTGCTCTATTGAAGCGCACTCTCTTACCTCCTGTGTCAAAGCCAAGAATGTGCTTGTCCAAGGTGACAGGCAAGCCCTTGGGGAAAGAAAACGGAGAAAAGTGTTATGCCTTCTCTTCAACAACCGAATCTATCCAAGTCATCAGTGCTGTTGATTCCACTTACTCAACTCAAGTCCTGCAAATCCTAAAATAAGACGCTCCAGTTGCTAGCTACTTTGATGACCAGCATTTCCTCACTTCTGCTTCCAAAGATTTCAACCGAGCAACTCTCCCAACATGTGGTGGGCAGGATTGTGGCCTCAGAAGCTAAGGCCCTTGGAAAGGAAGACGCTTAGAAGTTTAAATTAATTTATTCCACAAAGGGGCTGTTTGATGATTCCATGTCTTTTAAGAACACAAGACAAGCCTACAGAATCAAATCCAAAGGTCCATCAAGTCCAATGGCCTATTCTCACAGATGCCTTTTGGAAGTCTGCAAGCTGGACCTGATTTGTGATTTCCCCCGCAGCTTTTAAGATACGGAAGCTAGAGAGGACTTGCAAGTCAAAACACCACACGTACGTACCCCTACTTGTTACAAGTGCCACGTGCGATTTCATAGCAAGAAGCAAAAAACCCAACATCTTCCCCAATTAAAACCGGTTCCCCTTTATCAGCTAATTTCCAGCTAATCTACTGCATCGGGCTCATAGCCTTCGCTGCTACCGCCCAAGGTTCATGGGTCTGGTGGTCTCAGGCAGGAGACAAGAGAAGGGCTCTGGCATTATTCTCGCACAGGGCAAGTTGCCACGAGGGAACCTGTCAAGCGAGATTAATCGGCAATGTGGTCTCTGAGCGCAGCCAGCTGCTCAGCAGCCACTGAGTTGCCTAGGAAGAATTTTATCAGCTGACCTCCACCTACTCTGCCAGCGGCTGATCTCAGTAAGAGATGTTAAAACAGCAGAACACAGTGTGACGCTTCCCTCTCTGAATGCACTCCGCTGTGGGCTGCCTGCTGCGCCCCTGGTCTGACTATTTTCATGGATGCATTAATTCCAGCAATCCTTTTGTTCAATTACAGAACTACCATATTTCCCCATCTGTAAGACGCCGTGTATAAGATGCTCCCTATTTTGGGTGACTCAGATTTAAGAAAATGGGGGGAGATGGCCCAGAGTATAAGACGCCCCCTAATTTTTGACATTATTTTTTAGGGAGGGAAACCTAGTCTTATACACGGAAAAATACGGCATTTATTTAGCTCCACAGCTCTGGAGAGGGGCTGTGCCCATGGCACTCCTATGCAAATCCATGAGCTGCTAAAAGCAGCTTGTGCCACAGGAGTTTCTGAGTGCTTTTAGCTCATTCACACCAACTATGTATAGGTGTGGACGCGGGTGGCGCTGTGGGTTAAACCACAGAGCCTAGGACTTGCCAATCAGAAGGTCGGCAGTTCAAATCCCCGTGAGGGGGAGCTCCCGTTGCTCAGTCCCTGCTCCTGCCAACCTAGCAGTTCGAAAGCACATCAAAAGTGCAAGTAGATAAATAGGTACCACTCCAGCGGGAAGGTAAACGGCGTTTCCGTGTGCTGCTCTGGTTTGCCAGAAGCGGCTTAGTCATGCTGGCCACATGACCCGGAAGCTGTACGCCGGCTCCCTCGGCCAATAAAGCGAGATGAGCGCCGCAACCCCAGAGTTGGCCACGACTGGACCTAATGGTCAGGGGCCCCTTTACCTTTACTATGTTTAGGTGTAGAAGGCACCTCTCTGAAAAGAGGTGCTTTTCATTTAAGGTAACTGTCATGTAATGTGGCTACTTCTGAAAGGCGGCCTTCTCTCTGCATCCTTTCTGCGCAGGATCGCCTGGGCTGTTGCTGGTTTCAGACCCTGCCAGCTTTATTAACGCAGAGGGCTTTCAAGCCATTGAAAGTGGCCGTAATTGAGGCAAAGGGTTCACCGGCTGTACAGAGACAGAGAGTTAGACATACCTCTTTGGACTGATTTGCCTTGGCAACAGCCTCCTGACTCAAACGCTCCTGAACCAAGATGCGAATTGCCTGGGAAGGAAAAAGAAGGCGAAAGCCCATGTAAGTGCTGGGGGATCCCTCTGGCCCAGGATGATCTGGAAGAGCTTACAGAAGCCAGCATGACATACGGTGGCAAATGATGCAATGAGATCAGGGCATATGGTGCCTAAACTGGAGGGGGCGAGGGAGTTCCTTACTGTGAAGAACTTACACCAAAAAAAGTCAGCGCTGTCTTCCAAGATTGTGCCTTCTTAAGAGGTGGCCAAGTTTTGTTTCAACTGACCCTAGTAATGGAATACACTCCCTTTCCTTTTCCTCCACTTGGCCATATTTGATTCTGCAGTAGCTCCTGGGAGCAGAGGTGGGAGTGAGGAAATAACGGGTGAGATTTTTCAGGCACAAAAGCTCTTGCCCCTTAAGCTGCTGCCTCTCAGGCCAAACAAGCTGTCACAAACAGTAAACGTGCATTTTAAAAAATCCCGAAGACAGCATTTGTTCATGGTTGAGGTGACTGTGAGTGACCAAGCGGCGATGTACATTTCCCCACCAGCTGTATTTCCACGTGTACCCAGAACCTACAGAGGGAAAACCAGTTTGCAGAGGGATGATTTAGAGTGTGGAAAAAATGGGACTTCCGGGTTGGCGCCTCTGGCAATGGCGGATTTCCTCCGATCTGGAGGAATCCGCTCCATGGAAAACAGGGTCTGAACTGCCACGGCGAGGCGGAGACCCATTAAAAACCACAGGCAGGAGAAGCCTGTGGACGTGGGATTTGGCTGGCACCTTTGCGCCCCCCCCCTACTCGCGGGGAAACTCGGTTTTCGGGGATCCGGAGTAACATGGGGTGAGTGGCGCGGTGCTTTGAATCGACTGCTTCTTTCACGGAGTGAAGCCGCATTGCTGTTGCCGGAGAGCGCTGACTTTTTCCTGTGGACAACTGGATTTTAAACAACTGCCCGTGAGTAGAACGGAAAATTGGATTAAGAATTTTTTTTTAATTTGGGACTGAAGCGGGAAGGTCTAAACAGGAAGTCCGCCTTCCGCTTTTGTAGATAGATTGAAGCAAAGACACGGCAAGCTAGAGTTTAGAAAGTCGTCTGTAAAGGATCAAATTTTCATCATTTAAAATTACTGAACCCCCCTTGGAAGCAGGAGAAGAGGGGGGAACCTTTTTTAGACTGTTTAAACCTGCAGAATAGAGAGTAAAGAAAGGCAATTTTCCACCGTCTTGAACCTGGGAGCGGGGTGTCAGGACAGACGTTCTGGGGAAGTTCATTGACTATGGACAAACATTTTTGACAGATAGTTAAAAGAAGAGAAACATATTGATTCCATTGTTCCCCTTCGCATTTAAAAGGAACAAAATATTGCCAAAATATCTGAAAAAGGAAAACTTTGTTGCTAGATCTGCTTTAAAAAAAAAGAAAAAAAGATGGATACAAATAGAAATTGTTTCCCCTAGAGGGAGCTTGTGAAACTGTTATTAAAACCGAACTGGGGAGCTTTGCAGCTGCAATAGATTAAGATCGTGGGACCAGACTTCGACCTTGAACAAGAATGTACTAGGAGGCTCTGGTGCTTGCCTTTTGCAAGACAAGTGCTTTATTGGAACAGTTACATGAGAAGATGGATTTGATGACTGTTGCGATCGGAAATTTTGGACAGGCAGTGGGTACCTATATAGAACCCACTCAGGAATTAATCCAGGAATGTGCTTTGACAGATCAGATGAGGGAGGAGGTTGTTGCTGGACCTCGGGAGGCAGAGATGGAGGGAACTGTGGCCCAGCAGGAATATGAGTTGTTGGATTCGACGAATGAACCTGGAAAAAGTCAGATTTGGAGAGATGGAGTCCAGTTTGGCTTGGAGACGGGGGGCTGGATAGACCCCCCTATGCAGGGATGTTTTGACCCAAGTCTGGCTTTGGGTCAGGGGGAGCTCGGAGTTGTGGGGGCCTTTAACTTTGGAGGGACCTTGAAACATGCCTTTAAATACCACATGGATTTCAGCGTTGACTATGGAAAAGGGGCTGACTTGTCGAGAAGGGACAAAAATATTGTCAAGCTGGAGTCTCCCCGAGTGAAAGGAGCAGAAGACAAAGTAAAGTACAGGTATAAATATGAAGAAGACCAGCGGAAGGGACATGGAAGAAACTTAAGAGCCTCGGACATAAGGTCACCAGGTTGATGGACTAGATGGATGGGATAGAAAGGACTGACAAAACCTGAGACCAGGAAGAAGAGACAATGGATGAAGATTGGAAGAAAGTTTTAAAAATTCATTTAGAAAAGTATCGTAAAATTAATGAGTATTAGAAAAATGTTGGAATGAAATTATTTGGCTTTAGCAGAAATGTTAAAAAGAATCATGTAAGAATATGTTATGGTTAAGAGAATTTGTTATAAATAAGATTTAAGTTTTAAGTTTTAGGGTTTTTTATGGTAAGATAAGGTTAAAATAGATTAAGGTAATTTAATGACAGAATATTATGAAAGATGGAAAGGATTTGCTGAGATAATTAACAACTAGAATACAAAAAAGGGAGGTGTGAGGAGGTCGATGAAATAAGGTAATGACAGTTAAGGATCTGGGAATATTGGATTTGTTTTTAAATTTTTTGTTTATTTTTGGCTTTTTGATTTTGATGTATTGTGTGTTTTGTTTTTTCTTTTTGACTTTGGTTTTTACTGATTTGTATTGTTTAATTGTTACTTTTATCTACTTTTTTTCTTTCTTTTTCTCTTTCTCTTGTTTTTTCCTTCTTTCTTTGTAATCTTAAAATTCTCAATAAATATCATTAAAAAAAAAAATAGAGTGTGGAAAAAATGTCAGGAATGCCACTATTTGGCCTCTTCTCTGCTCTAAACTACTCTCCCAGAACTGCTTTCCCCTAAACAAAGCAACCTCTAGGATTTAAACACACATTATCTGCATATAAATATTTAGGTTGGCCATATAGGCTAGGCCTCCATACAAGTGTGAATGGATGATTGAATGACCGTGGAGGCGCTGGGTACATCACCCATGCAGGTCCCACAGTCATAAATCACAACTATCACATGGCTAAAGATGAGCTTGGAATTCTGACAAACTCCTTTTGTTTTGTGCTGACTCGGACACCCTGCACAGACCTCGGGACCTTAGCTATATTTCAAAGTCTGCCGTTGCAACAAAGATGGACTTTAAAGAACCGATGCCAGAAAGGAGAACTTCTGGTCATCAATTACTTCTGCCTGTGCCCAGTCTTCTGACATGGTCAACAAGTTTTGCTTCTATCTCTTTCCATGGGGAAAAGGCAGCACCAAATATCAACAGAGAAATTACGGCCATAGCACAATCAACTGCTGTGCTTGTTTCCAAGGCTACCAAAGTTCCTCCAGGGGGTCTTTACTATTTGTGCCTCAGTAAAGGGACGCGGGTGGAGCTGTGGGTTAAACCACAGAGCCTAGGACTTGCCGATCAAAAGGTCAGCGGTTCAAATCCCCGCGACGGGGTGAGCTCCCGTTGCTCGGTCCCTGCTCCTGCCAACCCAGCAGTTCGAAAGCACGTCAAAGTGCAAGTAGATCAATAGGTACCGCTCCGGCGGGAAGGTAAACGGCATTTCCGTGCGCTGCTCTGGTTCGCCAGAAGTGACTTAGTCATGCTGGCCACATGACCCGGAAGCTGTACGCCGACTCCCTCAGCCAATAAAGCGAGATGAGCACCGCAACCCCAGAGTTGGTCACGACTGGACCTAATAGTCAGGGGTCCCTTTACCTTTAAAGGGCAGAGAGACCAGGAGCCTCAATGCAAGGGCCACCCACCTCACAGCAAACCTACATTTACCTGAAGCAGGAGCCGGGCCACAGCACATTTACTCCTGAGTAAGTCCCACAGAATGAAGCTGGCAGGGCTTACTTGTGAGTAAACACACTCTGGCCTGAGATGCACAACTCAGGAGTCAGTTACTTGGGAAACTTCTGAAGCTCTCTCTTAGATGAACTGCTCTTATGGCAGGAAGTTTTTTAAAATATATGTTTAAGCACCCCTTTCAATGACAGGATGGTAGCGTGAAGATCAACATTAGGAATGGCTTCCTAGCTTTAAATGCAGTTGGTAATTGGAATAAGTAATTATCCTGCCACTGAAAGGTGTGCAGGAGTAGCTAAAGAGAGGACTTTCGAAAACGTCAGTGATTCGTGAAGGGTGAAGGACAGAGGCTGGACAATATGCCCTACAAGTCCCCTTCCTCTTCAAAACCTCTCACCCCAAACTCATTCTAGGCTACCAATTAAAATAAAAAAATTAACACGTTTAGCATCTTTTTTGGGGGAAGGAGAGTGGTCAGCATGCTTGTACAAACCATTTAAAAAACCACTTTTAATCTACTGCAGTTTGTATTTATGAAGAAATAACAGGCTGCTAATGAGCTAACCTTGAGCATCACCAAATAGTCATCATGACGCTGGATCTGAAGGAGGTTCGCCAAAGCCATCACACCAGCCTTAAAGTCAGGGTTGTTTACTGTGGAAAAGCACACGCACACACACAAGTTGATTCCCCTCGAAAATAATAACAGCATGAAATTTTCTTTGGAATTGCTTAATCCAGGTGCCACCTTTTACAGCAAGAGGGGGGAACCTGTGGCTCTTAGCCTAATTTCATGCAGGTGGGGGAAGCCCGGAAGAAAGCGGAGATGGATGGAGCAACTGAAGGAATTGGCGGGGAGGGGATCTCCTGGTGTTCAGACCTTTGGTAAAAGCGATTTATCCCTTTCCTGGCAGCCTGGGGAAGGTGTGTGGGGAGAAAGGATGGTCCCGCCCACTTTTGGCCCTGGCCCCTCCCACCGCTGGCTTCGGCCCCACCCACTGCCTGCACGCAAGTCCTGAAAGATTACCAACCCCCAAGGGAATTTGGCCCTGGAGACACTCTCCTGTTTCGCGGCATGAAATACGGTGGCTTTTTCACTCACCATCCAGGTTGATGAGGGGTTCTGCATTTTTAGATGCATTCTCTGCGTTCTTCGCCCCCTCAGGCGTGGAGTCCTTATACTTGTCAGCTGTTGAAACAAAAGCCGTTCTGGCCCGTGAGTGACAAAGGGGTTTTAGAGGACTATGGATGAGCTAAAAATGAAAGGAAGCAGCCCCAGGCCAACAAAGGAAACAGGCACTGAACTATTCTTCTCCGTGAGAACAGCATGTGCACAGAACGGCAGCAGCTGTCCAAGACGCCCGCAGCCTTCGCGTCAGAAGCTTGTCAATTGCTAATAAAAATGATGACACTTAAGTAGCAGCTGAACATGGAAAGAAAACAACAGATTTTCTGAACAATGCAGGAAACTGAGAAGCACGGCCCAAACGCAGGGAAACGTGAGGCCAAAACTATACATTTGGCAAAGAACCCAATGTGGGTATCAGCAAAGAGTTGCAAACTGGCAAAGTGGAGAACTGGCAGGCAGGCAAAGGGAATTTATGTGCCCTTAAAACTTTCCTCTACTCTCTTTTGCTGTTCCTTGCAAACCCTGGATTCCGTGGGCTGGCCAGGTTAAAAAAACCCCAACAGCAATAGCTGGGGTGGTGGTTTCAGAGAAAAAGCTATTGGGGGCAGGGAAAGAGTTCATGTTTCCCCCCTTGCAGCTATTTGACAGAGAGCCAGGCTCCCAATCCTGAGTGTCTGTCACATGTAGTAACTGAGTGTGATAGAAAACACAGGCTTGCGGATAATCAAGGGCAAAACTGTGAGTCAAAAATCTCTGGACTCTCAAGCCCACTTCTCTCAAGTCAATTTCCCACTGATGATGACAGAACTCAGGTGGCTTCCAAATTGATTTGTTCAAGATTACAGCCTTACACGACAGACTTATTCTGAACTGGAAAAGTTTGGGTGTGCTTGAGCCTCTAGCTTCCGTGGCCTCGCTGATGTCTAGCGACTGAATCCTGCTAACTTCCAAGCGATATAGACATGTGAAGTCTCTCCGCATTCAGACCCCTTTATCTTTTAATGTCGCCTTGTGTGAGTTCCCTTCACCCTACACCTCTTGCAGCAATGGCACGAGATTCAACACTGTTCGGGCAACTGAGAAAGTAAGAAATAAAGCTTAAGCCGTAACAGAAGAGTTACAGCACAATCCTGGGCATTTCTCCCTAAGGCACATTTTATTGAGATCAACGACACTCACTCTGAGGCAAGGTGTTGCCCTTTTAAAGACTCTAGCCTTGGAATGAAATAAAGGAGTATTCCCTTTATGTACCTTAAAAAACTACAGCCACAAATTAAGAGTAAATTACATTGTTAATTGGCACGTGCTTTCTGGCCTCTTTCTGGCTCAGCTTGAAAAACAGAACTGTAAAGGAAAGGGATCTATACTGCCTTTGAAGACAAGGGAGAGTGAAAAGTCAAACATACCGTTGTCCCCATACTCAAGCCTAACTGCCAGTCCCAAAAGCCAGTCAATTGTTTCTTGTCGCTCTTGGATGTTGAAGGGACAATTCACATCTTTAAGGTACTGTGAAAAATAAGAAGAAGATTGAGCTAAGAACCTTCAATGATTCATAAGAAATTAACAAACACTGCAGGTTTGTCTGGGAGAGCAGCTTCCCAGGCAATGGGCATCTTGACTTGGAGGGTAGCACTAAGGAATTGAGGAGGGGGGCAGAAACAGAAAATTGCTGCTGCTGCTCTTCCTCGCCTGGGTAAACCTAACATTTATCTGTTTGTAAGGGCCAACACACAAACTGCATACACAAACCACACCCTTGCCTTGGGCCTGCAACAATTTGTCTGCAGCTAAACACGCCTGGCCAATGCCAGAATGGGAGATCACTTGGGAACCTCATCTATGCCACCTTGAACCACCTTGAACTTCATCATGGAAGAAAGGTGGAATATAAATCTAACACAGATAAAGGAAAAGGCTCTCAATGGCTACAAGCCATGATGGGTATGTTCTACACCTGTTGTCAGAGGCAATAAATGCTTCTGAATATCAGCTGCTGGGAACTGCTGGAGGGGAGGGTGGTCTTGCATTTGGGTCCTGCTTTTGGGTTTCCAATTGGGGTACCTGTCTGGCCACAGCGATGCTGTCTTCAGGGGTCAGCAAACTTTTTCAGCAGGGGGCCGGTCCACTGACCCTCAGACCTTGTGGGGGGCCGGACTATATTTTTTGGGGTGTGTGTGTGTGGAATGAACGAATTCCTATGCCCCACAAATAACCCAGAGATTCATTTTAAATAAAAGCACACATTCTACTCATGTAAAAAACACGCTGATGCCTAGACTGTCCACGGGCCGGATTTAGAAGGCGATTGGCCCGGCCCTTAGTTTGCCTTCCCATGGTGTAGATCAGCGGTTCTCAACCTGTAGGTCCCCAGATGTCGTTGGACTACAACTCCCATCATCCCTGAGCTCTGGCCTTGCTAGCTAGGGGTGATGGGAGTTGTAGTTCAACAACATCTGGGGGCCTACAGGTTGAGAACCGCTGATCTAGATGGTCCCTTTTGCCTGATCCAGCACAGCTCTGCTTATGTTCTCAAAGAAATGGTGAATTGGGCATTTTGCCTCTGCAAGAAAGCAAAGGAATGCAGAAGCACAAACATGGTCATGTGACATTGTTCACAGCAAAGGGTCTTGGGGCAGGAGCTGCCACTGACAGATCACACTGATAAGCATTTCCAGACCGGAAATAATAACTGTTAGCATCAACTAAGGTTTCAAGAAGTACTACCTTTTCAAAGGACTTTGTCCATTCTGCAGCATTGTGGATGTTTCTCAGATTCCCTCTGTCTTCAATTTTGTAGTGTCTGATTTTCTGGTCTTCAAGCCAAACAATAAAGTTTCGAAATTCAGTTTCATCTGTGATAACAGATTAATAAAGTCACATTGATGATGTCAAAGTCTATCCCAAGTCATTGAATCCACCCAAGGATTTATGCCACTACAGAGCTTTCCAAACTTTTCATGTCGGTGACACACTTTTTAGACAAGCATCATTTTGTAATTTAGTTTTGTTAGCAAACCGGAGGTTAAACTAACCCCTTTCCAGGAAAGCAGGGAGCGTTTGCGTGACACCCCCACACACAGCAGCTGACACACTTAACGTGTTGCGACACACAGTTTGGAAAGCCCTGGGCTGAAGGGTGAACTGCATAAAGAAAACAAAGCAGACTAACAGAGGATGTACCAGAAGACCCTTGAACACATTAAAAGAAAATATATTTCATTTCATTCATTCATTTTATTTGTATGCAGCTTTTGCACCCAAAAAACATGTTCAAATTGGCTTACAACAAAGAAACAGATTCATTTCAAACAAACACTACAAAAACAATTTCATATCATAGCAAAATAACACAGAACCAATTTCATAACCTAACAAAACAATAGGAAATATAACAACATACAAAAAAATCACATTCCAATACTATAATTATAGCATGCACCATCCAATAGCAATAATAATAATAATAATAATAATAATAAACTGTATCAGAGCACTTCCCTCGACTGACCACTGAGCGCACCACACAGGGAAGTTAAATTAAGCTAAGCAGATATGTAAGATTGAATATTTATTTATTAAGATACAAAATTACAATCTCAATAATAAAGTTACAAAATAATAACAAGGAAGTCACACACGGGTAGAGGGAAGACACAGGGCAAGAACTAAGAAATGGATAAATGATGGTGCATAATGAAATGTGAAAATATGAATTTACGACTATAACGTATATGTATCAATATGTAAAGATTTAATATACCATATTTTTCGTTCTATAACACGCACCCGACCATAACACGCACGTAATTTTTAGAGGAGGAAAACAAGAAAAAAAATATTCTAAATGAAACAGTGGATGTATGATTTTTGTGGTTCATGCTGTGGCCACAGACATGTGATCTGACAGTGAGTTTGGAGTAGCCCAATGCAAAAATCCTGAGGATCCATGTGGATCCATGCTTTGTAACCACGTTTTAAGTGGGGAGGGAAGGAAAAGCACTCAAGGGACAAGGAGCACGCGCGGGGTGTGCGGAGAAGGATGCTGCTAATAATGCAGAAGAGGGGTTTAAGGGGAGAAGGAGCACGCGTGGGGTGGGTGGAGAAGGATGCTGCTAATAATGAAGAAGAGGGGTATAAGGGGAGAAGGCTCCTCTCCTCTCCCGCTTTGCTCCTTTAAAGCAAGCAGGCTCTCTGTCCCTCTCTCCTCCCCACTCAGCGGCTCTTCTCCCGCTTTGCTGTTTCAAAGCGAGCCACGGAGGAGGGAAGGAAGGGGAACCATGGATCCTCTGCTCACAACTGCAGCAGATCCCCCCTGCCACCCGTAGGCATTCGCTCCATAACACGCACAGACATTTCCCCTTACTTTCTAGGAGGAAAAAAGTGAGTGTTATGGTGCAAAAAATACGGTATGTATTGCAACATTAATAATAAATTAGGTGCATAATAATAATAATAATAATGGTCCAGGGCAGCTGTCTACCAGCTCCATCTGGGATGCAGGATGAGACCCTACCTGCCCGCAGACTGTCTCGCCAGAGTGTTGCATGCTCTGGTTATCTCCCGCTTGCACTACTGCAATGCGCTCTACGTGGGGCTACCTTTGAAGGTGACCCGGAAACTACAACTAATCCAGAATGCGGCAGCTAGACTGGTGACTGGGAGCGGCCGCCGAGACCACATAACACCGGTCTTGAAAGACCTACATTGGCTCCCAGTATGTTTCTGAGCACAATTCAAAGTGTTGGTGCTGACCTTGAAAGCCCTAAACGGCCTCGGCCCAGTATACCTGAAGGAGCGTCTCCACCCCCATCATTCTGAGGTCCAGCGCCGAGGGCCTTCTGGCAGTTCCCTCATTGCGAGAAGTGAGGTCACAGGGAACCAGGCAGAGGGCCTTCTTGGTGGTGGCACCCGCCCTGTGAAACGCCCTCCCAGCAGATGTCAAAGAGAACAACAACTACCAAACTTTTAGAAGACATCTGAAGGCAGCCCTGTTTAGGGAAGCTTTTAATGTTTAACAAGTTATTGTATTTTAGTGTTTTGTTGGAAGCCGTCCAGAGTGGCTGGGGATAAATAAATTTATTTATTTATTTATAAATAAATAAATAAAATATTATTAATGTGCGTGAATTGAGCACAGCACACGCGAGTCAAAGTAACGTGTGAACCGAGCTGGGATGGGGGCAGGGGGCGAGGAAGAAGACCAAAGGCGCCAAGGGGCGTGGCCAAGACGGCCACGGGGCGGCGCTAAGGGGACCACGTGCGCACGCATGCGCGCTGCGGGGCGAGCCGCCGGCCACGACGGAGAGGAAAGGCGCCGACGAGAGTTTGGGCCTAGCCGCCTCACCTCGGCAGTTGAACCCGGCCGGGTTGTGGTAGTCAAGCGCTGACAGCTTCCGCCGGAACATGGCGCCGCGCCTCGGGAGAGCCTCTGCCCGGCTCGGTTGCCGCCGCCGCCGCCTCAGCGAGAAGCGCCTCAGTCGCTGCGAAGAAGACGGCGGGAGGCTGAGCGCGCCTGCGCAACAGAGGCTGGAGTGGGCGGAGCTGCGAGGGGGTTATAAGCCCGCGGTGGCCAATCGGTGCTCGTGCCGAGCCGAGTGGGCGGGGCGAGCCGGAGGTGAGAATGGGCGCGACTTAAAGAGAGGAGGGGAAGCGAGCGGGAAGGAGGCGCCGAAGACGTTGACTGACAGACGCCCCGGCGAATAGAGGCGAGAGGTGGAGGAGGCTTGTGAGGAAGGAAAGGGATGCTGAGGAGGAAGGCGCCATAGACTTATAACGGGTAGAGGGAGGCGGAGGGCTGGATTCCGGGGCCAGTTCAAACTTTTTATTTTGCCAACCATAAAAATCAGGGGGGACAATCATGGGTTTGGGGGCAACAGTGATTGTTCTAAAAAAAAGGTTTTGTTTAAAGGCTTTTTAGGCAGACGGAGGGCAACAGGAAGGACGAAAGCTTCCCCTGTTGAATATCCGCCTGCTGCCTAGATTTTTAAGTGCACAGGAATGCAACGTTGGATTTTTCTTTTGTTTGCATGTGTTTCAAGAAATCCTGCTAACAGCATCTGGCTAGTGGGATGGAGTCAAAGGTTTTCCCTATTTTTCAAAAGAGGATATTCCATAGTTCATGTCAATGAAGATTTAAATCGATTTTTAAAAATCTGATCCATTTTCTAGAGTGATTTATTGGACAGGTGGAGTTAAAGCTCACTCTTGTTTTTATTTTACAAAAGAACATGAAAAAAATTAATAGTTTTTTTGGTTTGGATTATATTTTGTTGTTGGATTTTTATAGGAGCCACCCTGGAAGCCACTCCAAAGGATGGCACTCATAACTTTCAGATCTCACACTTCATCATTTAGAAGCCAAAGCTGTCTTAGACGGCAGCTGTATGTCCACAACTAATATTTCTGCATCATTGAACTAAGTGGCATTACTTCTGAGCAGGCACGTAAACAAGCCACTCTGGGAGCCTTTTCGGCTGAAGAGTAGGATACAAATGCTAGTCTAAATAAAGCCTTGCGGAACTGTTTTGAACATCTCCTCGCTGCTCATAAACGTGATTTCAGGTCAGAGAATCCTCACCGTGCTGTTTTTGCACCAAGAGCAAACGGCTCCAGAGATTTGAACCTGGGTCTTCGTAGCTCATATCCTACATCCAAGACAAAAAATGAGGCGTCTCTTCTGTGCCACAACCTCCTTCCTTCCCTGGAGTTGCTGTGGTTATCAGGTCAGTGGGCTTTTGCCCAAACTATCCAGCAGAGGGCTTTTTGCAGAAGGAATCAACTCGCAGCTCTCTGTGGCGAGCTTGTCATATCGAGACGAAGCTCCCACAAATTATTATAATAGATGCTTGCTGATAACGGCACGGCAAGATGGATATGGAGCACACAAGGACCATCTTTCTTGGAGGTGTTACTTTCGAAGGAGCAGAGATTCGGCCCAGGATACCTGAAGGAGCATTTCCACCCCCATTGTTCTGCCCGGACACTGAGGTCCAGTGCCAAAAGCCTTCTGGTGGTTCCCTCCCTGCAAGAAGTGAGGTTACAGAGTACCAGGCAGAGGGCCTTCTCGGTGGTGGCGCCCACCCTGTGGAATGCCCTCCCATCAGATGTCAAAGAAATAAGCAACTACCTAACATTTAGAAGACATCTGAAGGAGCCCTGTTTAGGGAAGTTTTTAACGACTAATATTTTAATGTATTTTTTATCTTTTGTTGGGAGCAGCTCAGAGTGGCTGGGGAAACCCAGCCAGATGGGCGGGATATAAATAATAAATAAATGATAATAATACCTCATGTTACGTTTGCTTCAGGTTGAGTGTTTACAGGTTGCGTCCTGTAGTGACCCGGAAGTACCGGAAAGGGTTACTTCCGGGTTTCGCCGCTTGCACATGTGCAGGCGCGCAAAATGACGTCATGCGCAGAAGCAACGAAGTGTGACCTGCAGATGCGGGTTGCGTTCTTTTCAGGTTGCGAATGGGCCTCCGGAACCGTTCGCAACCAGAGGTACCACTGTAATTATTATTATTGTTGTTGTTTAGTCATTTAGTCGAGTCCGACTCTTCGTGACCCCCTGGACCAGAGCACGCCAGGCACTCCTGTCTTCCACTGCCTCCTGCAGTTTGGTCAAACTCATGCTGGTAGCTTCGAGAACACTGTCCCACCATCTGGTCCTCTGTCGTCCCCTTCTCCTTGTGCCCTCCATCTTCCCCAACATCAGGGTCTTTTCCAGGGAGTCTGCTCTTCTCATGAGATGGCCAAAGTATTGGAGTCTCAGCTTCAGGATCTGTCCTTCCAGTGAGCACTCAGGGCTGATTTCCTTCAGAATGGAGAGGTTTGATCTTCTTGCAGTCCATGGGACTCTCAAGAGTCTCCTCCAGCACCATAATTCAAAAGCATCAATTATTCGGCGATCAGCCTTCTTGATGGTCCAGCTCTTAATTATTATTTGCTACCAGGACACATTTAGATCAGCCTTCATCAGCTTGGTGTCCTCCAGATGTTTTGCGCTACAGCTCCCGTCAGGCCAGGATGGCAGAGGTTGTTCTTCTCCTTTGCCTCAGCCAGGTCTCTCTTTCTCCCCACCCTCTTCCCAGGAAGAAAAGGAGAAGGTTGCCCCATGTCTTCCATGAACCTAATGCTTAACAGCCATCCAAGTTGGATGCAATCACCAGCTCTTGTGGGTTCCCCCTATTGCCAGCAAGATGAGAAAGCACATGCTGCCTCCCCTCACTCACTGTACAGTCATCAGAGCTGGCGGCAGCTACAGATGCTTCTAATAATCTCTCTTCCAATGCCCGTTTCATCCAGGGAGCCTCCAGCCCCCTCCCGCTTTGTACTTTGTCTATCGTGTCGTACAAACCTGGGAGGAAACAAGGCACCCTCTTCCACCAGCCCAGTGGTTCAAGAGTGGACAGTTCCACCCCTCTGGGCGTGGTGGGATTGCCTAGTGGGCCTGCTAAGAGGCAAGGGAGCGGCAGAGGGGCAAATGAGCTGTGTATGTCATAGAAACAGAACCGGGATTCAGAATGGCCTTAAACAGATTGGAGAACCAGGCACCAACTAACAAAATGAAATTTCAGTAGGGACAAATGTCAGGTTCTGCACTTAGGCAGGAAGAGCCATATGCACAAATATAGGATAGGGGACACCTGTCTTACTAGGAGTACATGTGAAAAGGAGCTAGGGGTTTTGGTGGACCACAAGCTTGACATGAGTCGACAGTGTGATGCAGCAGCAAAAAAAGCTAATGCTATTCTAGGCTGCATCAACAGAAATATAGTACCCAGATCAAGGGAAGTAATAGTCCCACTCTCTTCTGCCTTGGTCAGACCACACCTGGAATACTGCATCCAATTTTGGGTGCCACAATTTAAGAAGGATGTTGACAAGCTGGAAGGTGTGCAGAGGAGGGAGAAAAAGATGATCAAGGGTCTGGAAACCAAGCCTTGTGAGGAACGGTTGAAGGAGCTGGGTATGTTTAGCCTGGAAAAGAGGAGACTGAGGGGAAATAGGATAGCCATCTTCAAATATCTCAAGGGCTGTCACATGGAAGATGTGTTCTCCTGCTCTGGAGGGTAGGACTCGAACCCGTGGCTTAAAGTCACAAGAAAGGAGATTCCGGCTAAACATCAGGAAGAGCTTTCTGACAGCAACAGCTGCTCAAAAGTAAAACACTCCCCCTCAGGAGGTGGTGGACTCTCCTTCCTTGGAGGTTTTTAAGCAGAGGTTGGGGGGCCATCTGTCCTGGATGCTTTAGCGATGCTTTAGCTGAGATTCCTGCATTGCAGGGGGTTGGACTGGATGACCCCAGGAGGGCCCATTTCAACTCTACGATTTTATGAAATGACTACCAGACTTTGAAAAACTAGTATCTCTGGATCAGGCTCATCCCCCCACTTTTTTTAGTTAATTCATAGTTTTGGGTGGATTCTGAATGTGCAAATGTGTGTCGAATTTTATTGTGCTATTATCATCCTTGGTGGGTCGTGCAAGCCACTACAGTGGTGCCCCGCAAGACGAGTGCCTCGCAAGACGAAAAACTCGCTAGACGAAAGGGTTTTCCGTTTTTTGAGTCGTTCCGCAAGACGAATTTCCCTATGGGCTTGCTTCGCAAGACGAAACGTCTTGCGAGTTCGTTTCCTTTTTCTTAAAGCCGCTAAGCCGTTAATAGCCGCTAAGCCGTTAATAGCCACTAAGCCGCTAATAGCCGCTAAGCCGCTAATAGCCGTGCTTCGCAAGACGAAAAAACCGCAAGACGAAGAGACTCGCGGAACGGATTAATTTCGTCTTGCGAGGCACCACTGTATTCTGAATGCTTTCTATAGGGTAGTGGGATATCTTTAGAGAACCAAGGGAGCAGCAGCCCCCCGAAATTTGGGAACCGCTGCTTTAGCCCAGCAAAGCATCCCTGCCTTCCTAGATGGTGACCACTGCCTATAGAACTATCTGCAGTCTGATGATGCTCACTGTAACAGCACCATAGGAACAGCACAGAAGTCTGCGACACACGGAGATGAAAAGGACGAGTCAAAATGCCCCATCAATCACAACATACAGTTTTTACTTGCAGAACAAACAAAAAAATTAAGCTACCAAATACAAGTGTTAGAAAAACAGTGATAGTAACTACGTCGGGAATGTACACGGCGGCCTCCCAGGCCCTTCCGAAGCTATGGCACATCCTTAGTTAAATCCTTGGAAGAGAACAAAATTGGCCGAGGCTGAACAGCAACTGCAATTCTGGGCCCCTGTCCCCCTCGCGTGGCGCTACTCTAAAAATGCTACATACACACAAGACCCAAATGCTAAGGAACATCGGAATAAATCTAACCTGCTGCGATAATTTTACGATTCAACATAAATAACTGAGTGACATTTTTTTTGGGGGGGGGAAACACAAAAAAGGAATAAGGATATTATGTACATACACACACAGATACACAACCCTTTTCGACCACGCTCTGCGCAACCCTCTCTTTTTTTGGAAAGAAAAAGACAAAAGGGTTTTTGTCTGGCAAGAGCGTAAGTGGACATCAATTTTACTCTTTTACACATTCCCCCCTCCCTCTCCAGACAACTCTGCAGATGTCAAGATCTTTAGCCTCGTAACGTAGAGCAACATCACCATTCCATTCTCCCAAGAAGGCAGCCGTTTTCTTTTTTTTTTTTTTGATCATGCACTTCTCTGTAAACTTCCAGGCCATTTTGATTTTATGTTTTAAATTGGGTGGACTCTGGAAACACGTCCACGTTGCTGAAAAAATCTCTACATCAGTGTCCAGGGCGGCCCAAATTGGGGTCACAGGCTCCTGTGAGGTTTACAGAATGGCGCAGAAAAACTTCTTCTCTCTAAAGGGGTTTTCTGAAGCAGGGACGGGAGTCAATAGAGGGTCTTCTTTGGCGTGGGCTTCGCAGTACGCCATCAGGTCTGCGGCGGCTTTCGACACCTGGGAGGAGAGAGAGAGGAGGTCAAGTTCCCTGGAAAGCAGTTCTCAAAGAGCAGCTACTTGGGCAAGGAAGCCCACGGAGGCAGAAGATGGAGACCTGAAACCCTCTAATAAATAATAATAATAATAATAATAATAATAATAATAATAAATTTTTATTTATACCCCGCCCTCCCCAGCCAAGGCTGGGCTCAGGGCGGCTAACAAGCAATAATAAAAACAAGTTGAATGAATACAACTTAAAAACAAAATTAAAATACAACATTAAAACATTAAAATATTAAAATGTAGCCTCATCGCAGGAGGAGAAAGGAAAAGAAAAAAGAAAGAGGGGGAGGGAATCAAATTGGCTCCAAGCCAGAGGCCAGGCAGAACAGCTCGGTCTTACAGGCCCTGCGGAAAGAAATCAGATCCTGCAGGGCCCTGGTCTCATGAGGCAGAGCGTTCCACCAGGCCGGGGCCAGTGTTGAAAAGGCCCTGGCTCTGGTTGAGGCTAATCTGACTTCCTTAGGGCCTGGGGCCACTAGGGAGTTGCTATTTATGGACCTTGAGGCTCTCCGTGGGGCAAACCGGGAGAGGCAGTTCCGTAGGTACGAAGGTCTCTAGATATTAATGGACTCTCAACTTGCACAAAGTCAATGCGAGTTTTCCTCCAACTGCAACAGAAATCTACCCTCCTGCAGCAAAGAATCATAGACACTGAGAGACAACAGGACTGCTCAAGGTGCCCTGACTATAAAATTGGAGAAATCGAGAGATATATAGCGAGCATATCTCTTCTTTCTCGTATCCAAAAATGCAAGAAGGGCTTTTACACTCGCCAGAAGCTCGGCTCTGCCCTCGCTGGTCCTGGAAGGATTCTTTTTTAAAAAGTCCCATATGCTCAGAGATTTTGCGCCTGTTTATTGGGGGAGATAGGAAGCCCAGAGCACTTGTTCTTTAGGTGTCCCTTTTATGAAGAGGCACATAGTGTGACCATTGATCCCCTGCTGGTGAGGCTTGCTGACCTCCCGGAAAAGCAAAAATTTGACCTTTTCCTGTCAGGAGGCAGTGATGGCCATCAACTTTGATGGCTTTAAAAGAGGATCAGACATGATCATGGAGGAGAGGGCTATTTTCTGCCTCCACAATCTCAGACTCAGGAGGGAAGAGGGCTCTTGTCCTCAGGTCCTGCTTGCGGGTTTCGCACGTGCATCTGGTTCGTCACTGTGAGAACAGGATCTGGACTAGATGGGCCATTGGGCAGATCCAGCAGGTTATTTTTATGTTCTTATTGCGTAATCTCACAGCGGTGGCTGTGAGAAGCCGTGGTTGTGAGTATCTGTTGGGTATTCTCTCTGTGTGTGAGAGAATCATTTGTTCCACAAACAAAGAAGCAGAAGGTCGAGATTGTTTGGTCTATGAAATGACATTTTTTGTGGGAACTGTACTTTGGACATGTGCAGTGTCGCAGGAAGTACTGATAACAATTGTTCTGTGCGACTTGTAACTTGTTGTGAGTCTCTTGCTTGAGCCTTGCGGTGAGGGAAGCAGAGAGTGAGTGAGTCTTGGAGTCTTGCTGGACTCTAAGCTACCTTTCAAGGTGACCCGGAAACTGCAATAAATCCGGCAGCTAGACTGGTGACTGGGAGAGGCCGCCGGGACCACATAACACCGGTCTTGAAAGACCTGCATTGGCTCCCATGTCGTTCCCAAGCACAATTCAAAGTGTTGGTGCTGACCTTTAAAGCCCTAAACGGTCTCAGCCCAGTAGATCTGAAGGAGCGTCTCCACCCCCATCGTTCTGCCCAGACACTGAGGTCCAGCTCCAAGGGCCTTCTGGCAGTTCCCTCACTGCGAGAAGCCAAGTTACAGGGAACCAGGCAGAGGGCCTTCTTGGTGGCGGCACCCGCCCTGTGGAACGCCCTCCCACCAGATGAAAAAAGAGAAAAATAACTACCAAACTTTTAGAAGACATCTGAAGGCAGCCCTGTTTAGGGAAGCTTTTAATGTTTAATAGGTTATTATATTTTTGTGTTTTGTTGAAAGCCGCCCAGAGTGGCTGGGGAAACTCAGCCAGATGGGCAGGGTATAAATAATTTTATTATTAATTATTATTATTATTAGGTAAAGGTAAAGGGACCCCTGACCATTAGGTCCAGTTGTGACCGACTCTGGGGTTGTGGTGCTCATCTCGCTTTATTGGCCGAGGAGCCGGCATACAGCTTCCGGGTCTTGTGGCCAGCATGACTAAGCCGCTTCTGGCGAACCAGAGCAGCACACGGAAATGCCGTTTACCTTCCCGCCGGAGCGGTACCTATTTATCTACTTGCACTTTGACGTGCTTTTGAACTGCTAGGTTGGCAGGAGCAGGGACCAAGCAACGGGAGCTCACCCCATTGCGGGGATTCGAACCGCTGACCTTCTGATCTGCAAGTCCTAGGCTCTGTGGTTTAACCCACAGTGCCACCCGCGTCCCTAATTATTATTAATATTACTGTATATATTTGCTACCAATATGCTTTTATGCCTGTCAAGTAAACTTCTGCACTTGACTGAATCTTTATGGCATCCATGAGTGTTTATGGCCTACTGTGTGTATCTTCAACCTTGAAGACACTTCCAAGGCAGCAGCTGCGTCGAGATGTAACTCTGCTGAGCATGGATACTGGCACACACAGGCAGGGAAAGTGATGCCGGACCCAATCCTACTAAATCATCCATCAGATGTTGATGGATTGATCCAACGGTATCATGATGGGGTCCTGTCCTTTTGAATTTGACACTACTCTACTGGGTGGGTGGGCCTGTGCCCCATTTGCCCTAATGGATCAGCTCCCAATATAAGGAACACCCCTTCTCTCTTCCTAGTGGCAAAATGAATCTTGCCACTCTCCCTCTTTTACCCAAATTTCGTAATTCCCAGAGCCGTGCTAGCCTCGGCCTCATTTCCCCTCCCACCCCTGCAAATGAACCAGAATGGAAACCAAAATTCAGGGAGCTGATCTCTCAAAAAACCACATTGTGCAAACTATGCCTTTGTTGAAATCCCCACTCTCTGCAGTGGGGAAGACACAGACAGACACACAAAGGATAGGCAAATCTCTTCATTCTAACTTCTCCGTTACATATTTTTCCAATCTTCACTTCCTCACATTTCCACATCTGTTTGCCGATTCTTTTTAAGAAGCCCTCATGAAAAATTATCAGCGTTTTCGTGCTCCTGTTTCACGCTACATCCAATTTTGCTGTGCAATTTTGTCCAGCACATGTCATTTTGCAGTTCCCCCCACAATAAGGCATTTTGGCACACATTCGTTGGCGGGACAGCTGCATTGCAAAATTCAGAAAGTGTGAATCTCAAAGGACGGCTGTGTTTTGGCTCAGGTATGGTTTCAGAAACTGAGCTGGGTAGGTTTGCCTTTAAAGGCAAATGGAATGGATTTTCTCCTATGTTCTTCGTCTGCGCCAGGTACACCTTGGGAAATTTCCCAAACCCAAGTCCAGCCTGCAACATATGTGTTTTTGTGTAATAGCAACCAACCCCTTGATAACGCAAGGCTGGCCGAGACCCCTTTCTAAGTATGCCAAGCCACGGTGAAGGATGCTTGCTGTTGCCATAGTAACGCAGGGAGAAAGCAGCAAGCCGCAGCCATCTAGCACATTTTAACACAAAGGCTCTCTGAATTTCTGTCCATGGATAGCAGGGTAGGTTACCCCATTTAACAAAAGAACAACCAGAAAAATACAGCAAGGAAATGCTAACTCGAGCCAAGCCAAGTTCCCACAACGTGGCAATGCAATGGAAATGGCTTGAGGATTCGTAAATCGAAGGCGTGCCTGAATGGTGGAATCGCTGTCGCTTACGGACTCACTGTTAAAACCGTGTTTATGGAAGGCAATCTTATTTGGCTACGAGGGATCACCAAAGAAGAAGAAAGAAGATTTGCTGGCACACATGGGCCAAATTTCATTTACCAAGACACGGGTGGCAGACGCCAGGCTTGCAGGATCTGGTGTTGTTGTTTTTTTAATCCTGATATCCGCCAACTGGAACCAGGAACAAAAGATCTACTCTTGAAACGAATAGACTTCGGAGCCCAGGAATTTGTGGCACTGTGGGTTAAACCACAGAGCCCTAGGGCTTGCCGATCAGAAGGTCAGCGGTTCAAATCCCCATGACAGGGTGAGCTCCCGTTGCTCAGTCACTGCTCCTGCCAACCTAGCAGTTTGAAAGCACGTCAAAGTGCAAGTAGATAAATAAGTACTGCTCCAGCGGGAAGGTAAACGGCGTTTCTGTGCGCTGCTCTGGTTCACCAGAAGCAGCTTGGTCATGCTGGCCACATGACCCTGAAGCTGTACGCCGGCTCCCTTGGCCAATAAAGCGAGATGAGCACTGCAACCCCAGAGTCGGTCATGACTGGACCTAATGGTCAGGGGTCCCTTTACCTTTACTTTTTTACCAGAGCTGAAGGGAGCTCATGGTCTTGTCACAAAAGAAATCCACTCCTGATTGTCCAACACCCCAACACCCCAGATTTCTCCCTGGATGGCGGGGGTGGGGTCGCTTTATCATTGCAAATTCTAGCCAGTCTACTTAAGATAAGAACATATGATGAGCTTGGTGGATCAGGCCCATCTAGCCCAGCTTCCTGTTCTCACAGTGGCCGAACACATGCCCCAATGAGGAACCCTCAAGCAGGATTCAAACACAAGACCGCTCTCATTTTCTGCAGAGCAGAACCACTGTGGGTAATAGCCCTTGATCGCGCTCTCCTCCATGAATTTTGCTAGTTGTCTTTTAAAGCCATCAAAGATGGCGGCCATCTCTGCCTCCTGTGGCAGCGAGTTCCACCGTTTAATGACGCGCTGTCCTGAATCGTCCAATTCCACGGACTCCAACTCCCACCATCCCCATGCTGGCTGGGGCTTATGGGAGTTGTAGTCCCAAGAACTTCTGCAGGGCCAAAGCTGCTCCCAAAAAAATCAACAACATCCCCTTCCCCCAAGCCAGGCATCGGCAACCTTTGGCCCTCCAGATGTTTGAGACTACAATTCCCATCATCCCTGACCACTGGTCCTGTTAGCTAGGTGTTATTTACTGAGTTGCATAGGATCCAGAATGCAGCAGCCTGATTGGTTCTAGAACAATATGATCCAAAATGCAGCAGTCTGATTGGTCCTAGAACAATAGGATTCAGAATGCAGCAGCCTGATTGGTCCTAGAACAATAGGATTCAGAATGCAGCAGCCTGATTGGTCCTAGAACAAAGGATTCAGAATGCAGCAGTCTGATTGGTCCTAGAACAATAGGATTCAGAATGCAGCAGTCTGATTGGTCCACAGGAGCCACCCAATCCAGCTCCAGGTGGAAGTGAATCCACAACCTGATTGGCCTACAGGAGAATCCCAGAATTAGCCAATCATGTTTAGCCCATTGTGTAAATAATGTATATAAAGCAGGTATTTTGGGGGAACATTCATTCCTCCTCACCACTATGAGCTGAATAAAGAGCATGAAATCCACTCTCGACTCCGAGTATATTTCACTAGGGATCATGGGAGTTGTAGGCCAAAACATCTGGAGGGCCGAAGGCTGCCTATGTCTGCCCTAAGCCATCTGTCTGAGCCAAGAAATTGCTTGCAGGGTCTTACCTTTATTCTGTCAATGTTCGCCTCCATTTTGAGCTGCTCTACCAGTTTCCTGGCTTGCGCTATGCTGGTGGTGTTGTTGCTGGCCATCTGAACTTTCCTCGTGGGCCTGCGGGTGCTTGCCCTTCCCGGTGCGCTGCAAAAAACGAGAGAATAAATCAAGGTGATCCATCAGGGAGCTAATAAACTGCTAGGCTTGCAAAGCCATCCTCGGAGGAAGAGGAATCTGAGCGAGGGGAGGGTGATTAATAATGATGCAAATACAGTGGTGCCTTGCAAGACGAAATTAATCCGTTCCGCGAGTCTCTTCGTCTTGCGGTTTTTTCGTCTTGCGAAGCACGGCTATTAGCGGCTTAGCGGCTATTAGCGGCTTAGCGACTATTAACGGCTTAGCGGCTTTAAGAAAAAGGAAACAAACTCGCAAGAACTCGCAAGACGAAACGTCTTGCAAAGCAAGCCCATAGGGAAATTCGTCTTGCGGAACGACTCAAAAAACGCAAAACCCTTTCGTCTAGCGAGTTTTTCGTCTTGCGAGGCATTCGTCTTGCGAGGTACCACTGTACTACAGTTTGGTTTCATGGGCTGCAAGAAACTAGTCCACTATTTTTATTTTTAAAGTACCTTAGCTGGTGGAGAACGGAAACTCACCTTGGGAAAACACTTAGCTTGCAGAGAAGGATTCTTGTAAACTCAGATGTATAAAAAGTAAAGTGAATTTTGAGAAAATGCATCCAAGCTCACCTATTAGGGCATTATGCTGATACAATCAATCAATCAATCAATCTTTTTATTTATACTCTGCCCACATGACCGGGTTTCCCCAGCCACTCTGGGCGGCTCCCAACAGAATATTAAAAACACAATAAAACATCAAACATTAAAAACTTCCCTAAACAGGGCTGCCTTCAGATGTCTTCTACAAGTCAGATAGTTGTTTATTTCCTTGACATCTGATGGGAGGGCGTTCCACAGGGTGGGTGCCACTACCGAGAAGGCCCTCCCCCTGGTTCAAACACAACCAGCTCTCTCCCGCGATGTGTTTTGAGATTAGACAGCAGGATTCCCAAGATGACTTCTTTTATTTTACTTATTTCATAAAATTCATACGCCACGTGACTGTTTTTTAAAAAACACACAGTCAAAGTGGTTTGCCAAAAAGAGAAAACAAGAACATTATCAATAAGGAAAATTAAGAACCATCCTTTAAGCCTTTAGAAAAGTGAAAATCTAGTACAACCCTCTGCAATGTTGGAATGTTTTTTTTTCAAACCCACAGGGTCCCATGCGCTAGATAGAAAATGAAGGAGGGCAATTCACCTGAAGTCAGTGTCCCCTGTGATATTCTGTGTGGAGATGATCCGAGCCGAGGATGTTCACTCCTCAAGAGTAAGCAAAGCCCTGTAGAATCAAAGAGAATGGCACATGTGGGATGTGTCTAAGCCCTGCTATCCACCCCCAACAAGATGTTTTGAAGCACAACTCCCACCAGCCCCTGGGGAGATCCTTTCCCCCCTCGCCTCACCCCCAATAATATTATTAACTATTATTTTTATTATTGATTGCCCACCCTTCACCTTACAGACCCCAGAGCAGGCTGCAAGCCTAAGGCGTGACGTTTAAAGAGTGCTCGAAACAGCTTATAACCCGAAAGAGAGTGCGAACTGCCCGCCCGCAGAAAAGCAGAAGGAAGCAATCGGAATCTGTTTCATCAGAGCTAAACAAAGGCATAATCATAATCATAATCATAATCATAATTTATTTATACCCCGCCCATCTGGCTGGGCTTCCCCAGCCACTCTGGGCGGCTTCCAAAAAAATATTAAAATACTGTGATACATCCAACATTAAAAGCTTCCCTAAACAGGGCTGCCTTCAGATGTCTTCTAAAAGTATGGTAGTTGTTGTTCTCTTTGACATCTGGTGGGAGGGCGCCACCACCGAGAAGGCCCTCTGCCTGGTTCCCTGTAACCTCACTTCTCGCAGTGAGGGAACCGCCAGAAGGCCCTCGGTGCTGGACCTCAGTGTCCGGGTAGAACGATGGGGGTGGAGATACTCCTTCAGATATACTGGACCGAGGCCATTTAGGGCTTTCAAGGTCAGCACCAACACTTTGAAGTGTGCTCGGAAACGTACTGGGAGCCAATGTAGGTCTTTCAAGACCGGTGTTATATGGTCTCGGTGGCCGCTCCCAGTCACCAGTCTGGCTGCCACGTTCTGGATTAGTTGTAGTTTCCGGGGCACCTTCAAAGGCAGCCCCACATAGAGCGCATTGCAGTAATCCAAGCGGGAGATAACCAGAGTATGCACCACTCTGGTGAGGCAGTCTGCAGGCAGGTAGGGTCTCAGCCTGTGTACCAGATGGAGCTGGTAGACAGCCGCCCTGGACACAGAATTGACCTGCGCCTCTATGGAAAGCTGTGAGTCCAAAATGACTCCCAGGCTGCACACCTGGTCCTTCAGGGGCACAGTGCCCCATTCAAGACCAGGGAGTCCTCCACACCTGTCTGTCCTCTGTCCCCCAAAACCAGTACTTCTGTCTTGTCAGGATTCACTCTCAATCTCAATTATGTCCCGCATGACGGTAGGAAAGTTAGCCTGGCTGCAGGATGAGGTCGAAGGCACCGCCAGTCTAGTACCCTGTTCTTACAGTGGCCAACCAGGCGCTCCAAAGGGAAGTCCGCGGGCAGGACTTTGTCTCTCCCAACCCGCCATTCCCGGCCGTGGCTCTTCCGAGATCCACTGCCTTCAACAGAAGAGGAAAGACACGGCTGTTGTGCTCAGTGGCCATTGGTAGCCTTGTCCTTCAAGCCGAGGGGTGGGGCCTGAGGAGAGGGGGTGTGGCTGGGGAGCATCCCAAAGACCTATTTCGCACGGCCACCTGGAGACCCTTGGAAGAAAAATGGTGGTACGTGTGGGATGTGATCCATGAGAAGCAGTCAAGTACAACATTCCTTGTAATGTTAGAAAAGACATGCATGGGAATGGCTGGTCCAGCCAGTCAAAAACTTCCTGTTCCTCCTGGCTGGAGCATCCTTCTTTTTGCACGTGATAGAAGGTGGGCGTGACCTTACCTGACCAGGTAACGAAAGGATGAGTCACGCAGCACACTCTGTTTTTTTACTTCCTTCTTCGTTTGACCAGCTTTTAGCTAGGACTGCTCTGCTAGCTCTCAGCTAGCAGGAACGTACAATAATAATAATAATTTTTCATTTATACCCCACCCATCTGGCTGAGTTTCCCCAGCCACTCTGAGTGGCTTCCAATCAAGTGTTTAAAACAATACAGCATTAAATATTAAAAACTTCCCTAAACGGGCTGCCTTCAGATGTCTTTTAAAGATAGGATAGCTGCTTATTTCCTTCACATCTGAAGGGAGGGCGTTCCACAGGGTGGGCGCCACTACCGAGAAGGCCCTCTTGTCTGGTTCCCTGTAACCTCACTTCTCGCAATGAGGGAACCGCCAGAAGGCCCTTGGAGCTGGACCTCAGTGTCCGGGCTGAACGATGGGGGTGGAGATGCTCCTTCAGGTATACAGGACCGAGGCCGTTTAGGGCTTTATCCGAGACAGACTGAATTGTATAATAGTGAGAAGCTCACACGAGCCTGCAAGCAGCTACCTGCTGTGCGTGAGAAGGGGAATGTAAGCTCTGCTAAGGAACCTGCTAGCACAAGTTAGGAAGGATATTAATAAACGATATAGCCTCTCCTGCCACCCTGAACAGTCCCACAGTACACTCATGCAATAAAATAAAACGAAAGTATTCACAGGGGCAGAGAAGCAGGAAGAGAACACAATGATCTCGAGAACAGTTTGGTTTGTGTGCGATAAAAGCCAGCTGCAAAACCAGCAACACCTGCCTCGCATCAAAGGCAGCCCAAGAAACGTTTTCAGGTCTGCAGAGGCACAGGCGGAGGTTTAAGCCATGGCTAGGCAAACTAAGGCCTGGGGGGCCACATCCGGCCCACAGATGGTCCGGGAATCACTGTGTTTTTACACAAGTAGAATGTGTCCTTTTATTTAAAATGCATCTCTGGGTTATTTGTGGGGCATAGGAATTCGTTCATCCCCCCAAAAAATATATAGTCCGGCCCCCCACAAGCTCTGAGGGACAGTGGACCGGCCCCCTGCTGAAACAGTTTGCTGACTCCTGGTTTAAGTGCTCGGGGCTTAACTGGAGGGGGGGGCATTCACTTTGGCCACAAATCATGCTGGTTTATGTCAAGGATCATTGGACCGGAGGCAGGCAGACATCCTACAGGTGAAGACGGGAGGCGCATGTTCTGAAATGTAACGGAAGTCATCTGACCACACACTCCTAGCCACAAAAAAGGTTTACCCTTTGCTTTCACCCACCCCCTCATAATGCGAGTTCTCCAGGCAGCATACGAACCCCGTCCGGTTTGAAGCAAGAGCATAAAATAACGTGCAACAAATGCAGCTCGGTGTTCAAGCCACTTTCACTACACATTAATAATAATAATAATAATAATAATAATAATAATAATAATAATTTTTATTTATACCCCGCCCTCCCCAGCCAAGGTCGGGCTCAGGGCAGCTAACAAGCAATAATAAAAACAAGTTGAATGAATACAACTTAAAAACAAGATTAAAATACAACATTAAAATATTGAAACATTAAAATATTAAAATGCAGCCTCATCACAGGAGAAAGGAAAAAGGAAAAAGAAAGAGGGGGAGGGAATCAAATTGGCTCCAAGCCAAAGGCCAGGCGGAACAACTCTGTCTTACAGGCCCTGTGGAAAGAAATCAGATCCCGCAGGGCTCTGGTCTCATGAGGCAGAGCATTCCACCAGGCCGGGGCCAGTGTTGAAAAGGCCCTGCCTCTGGTTGAGGCTAATCTGACTTCCTTAGGGCCTGGGACCTGGGACCTCTAGGGTCTTGCTATTTATGGACCTTAAGGCTCTCCGTGGGGCAAACCGGGAGGCGGTATTATTATATTAGAGGCGGCCTTTGCCAATTGGGGCCGATGGGAGTTGTAGTCCCAAACCTCCAGAGGCTGCCAAATTGGCAAAGGCTGGCTTAGCATGCCTCTTGTTGTAAATAAAAATATGCCCTTTTCCCTTATGGGGTATCCCAAGAGCCCATAGGTTCCCTATTGGTAGGAGAAAATAACAGAGGCCAACCAGAGAATATTGAGAAGCAAAGCAGCTAGTAAGTTTGATCTTTATTGATCTGTTGCAACAGGGTGCTCCCCTCATTCGCAGAACAGGAGGTGGACCCACAAAAATGCTGTGCAAGGGCTTATAAAGACTTTTGAAATTCCCATCCTGTAGATCAAGACCACCCCCAGAAACATTATACAGTACATACATCACAGAAGGGGTGTAACCTAAGACCACCTCTCAGATACATCACAGAAAAGGCGGTCTAAAACAGAACATTTGCATGTTGTTTTTCTCCCATCGCTTGTTTATTTCCTGTCTGACAGGTTACTTGATTGGATTGCCTGAGGAGCCTGGCCAGTCTTTTGTAATGATAAGGCTCACACCCTTATTCAAACACAGACATACCCTTAAGACAGGATTTGTGAAGGAAAAGACAATGGGGAGGCTTTTCCATTTTGACCTTGCAGAGAAAACATTTGGTCAGTTTAGGAATCAAAATGGTTCCAGGTTGGTCTTCCTGTGCTGATCTATGTATGTGCGGTTATGAACATTACCATATATCTAAGACCATAAAATTCCTAACACACTCTCCACCAACTTCACCTGTGGGACGCCGGAATGCTTGCAAACCCACGTTTCCTTGCAATAAAAGCACCCAGATTCTTGTAGAGAAAGGAGATTACAGAGCAGCAAGGTTGAGAGTTTTCACGCACTCACAGAAACTGAAGATCTGGACAGGGAAATTGGGGGTTTCTGCAAGGACTATGCTCCCCGCTCGCTTTGCAAAGGAAACTTTGGCCTAGCCTTTTGTTCTCTATATAGGTTCCAGCTGGCTAATTACTTTCTCCTCCCCTTTACTGCTGGCAGGTGGTCCTGTTTAAGATCTGATCCTCAGTTGTCACCTCCCCTCCCAGCAAAGCCCCTGTGCCTTTAACACCTGCATGGCAGGTCATAATTCAACCGGTATAACCCTGCACAATGGGGTGCCCACCTGTGGAATTCACCGTCCCAAAATGGGGCGATGGCAAACAGGTTCCCACCCCAGCACCGGTCGAAATTTTTGTTTGTAATATCCAAGGCAACACGATGACCAATGCGATGTCAATATAAACTCTTTATATAATCTATACAGAACATTGAACAGTATGAAATATATGAAATATGCACTCTCTGCAAAACCAAATAAACAGAAATCTTATAAATCACTGAAAGTCACAAAATATGCACTCTTGATGGATTCTCTTGAAAACTATATATATATATATATATATATATATATATATATATATGTTTATATATATAATCACTGTTCACTACGTCTGTTTGTGGACCACTTCGGCAGCGTTGGACGTCATAAAACAAAACTTTACGGCTTGTTTTCACCAGATAAGAATCAGACCCCTTGCTTCTTTCAGAGACTTGCACAGTCTACCAAGACTTTCAGAGACTTATAAGACTTATGTTTATTTGGTTCTATGTTTTGGTTCTATGTTACATATTTTTAACTGCTGTTATATCTGTATTGTCCCTGTTATACCCAATTGCAAAATTAATAATAATAATAATAATAATAATAATAATAATAATAATTTTTTATTTATACCCTGCCCTTTCTGGTTCAAAAACCGGGCTCAGGGCGGCTAACAACAAATATAAACCACTTAGTTATAAAAGCAGCATAAAATACAGTATAAAAACATGAATAACAATAAAAATCAAAAATCAGTTTAGGGGAAATAAGCATTGGATAATCACCAGGGCTAGCTGACTGAATTGGTCCTACTTGGGCCAGCGAGGAGGCCAGGGGAGAATTAGCTGTGGGGTCTCCCTATTGTGTTTTATGACTTCCCTGATACTGTATGTCAGCTGGAACTGGTCTGCGACTGAAATAATAAATTTGTATTTGTTCTTCCTAATGTTTAGTCGGATTTGCAAAAGGCTCATTACTGCTGGTTTCCAACGAAGGCAAAATTCCGCCTGTTTACAATTTATATATGTGTGTATACTTGAAAAGTAAGCGAAATGTACAACGGAACCAAACAGAGGACGCGCATGGGAGCCAAGGAAGTAAACACATAAGAGGAAAAGAAGAAGACGTTTCAAACTTCAAAGCCTGTGTTGCAACTAATGTCAAGCGTAGTTTAAACATGACAGCAACTTAAACATTGTAACGTACCGTATCACAAATCTTTAGAAGAGGAGGCCAGCTTAGCCTAGCGGTTCCTTCACATTCCTGTCCGAGTCACTGTTAGCTTAAATGGCTTTTCCCCTCCCGCAAGGAGGAAAAATAGCCCGGAAGATGAGAGTTAAATAGAACCTCCATGTCTACGCGCAGTCTACCTGCGATACTCCGCCTGTCAGTTTTGGGCTACCTGCTGTTGGAAACAGAGCGCTGGCTGGGAAGGACCTGCCCGCCAAGCCCTTGCATCAAGGTTGGAACAAAAGTTTTGAAAGCCACACATTGCATTTGTTCCCCTCCCTCTTCTTCCAAGCACTTGGGATGTTTTGGGATTCCGACAAGGTTTCTTTTTTTTCTTTTCAAATGCTTTTTATTGATTTTCACAAACATAAATAAAATTTAAACTTTTACATTCAACATTTTGTGTCGTCTTATTTACCCTGCGCAATTTCGTGCCCGGACTTCCCTCCTGCCCTGCTTCGGTTTTCCTAATTTACGTCTTCCCTTACAGATTCATATTTGCCCTCTATTCCCATCACAGGATTTATATTAGCCCTGCTACAGTTTCTAAACTTCTGCAATTAATTCGTATGCACACAACAAATTTACTCTATTCCTCTTCAAACTTTGTCACTTTTTGGTCTCGAATTTTAGAGGTCATTTTTGCCAATTCTGCATATTCAAATAATTTTGTTTGCCCCTCCATTATGGTTAGGATCTCCTGGGATTTCCACTTTTGGGCCACAAGAATCCTAGCGGCAGTCATGGCGTACTGAAATAATTTACGGTCTTCTTTTCTCACTTTCTCCTATTATCCCTAATAAAAAAGCCTCCGGTTTCTTTGGGAATGCATATTTGAAAAGTTTTTTCAACTCATTATATATCGAGTCCCAAAACTTTTTCATCTTTTCACATGTCCACCACATATGGTAGAATTCGCTGTCCTTTAATTTGCACTTCCAGCAGGCTTTATTACTCAATCTGTACATTTTTGCCAATTTAACTGGGGTAATATATCACCAAGGGACACGGGTGGCGCTGTGGGTTAAACCACAGAGCCTAGGACTTGCTGATCAGAAGATCGGCAGTTCGAATCCCTGCGACGGGGTGAACTCCCGTTGCTCGGTCCCTGCTCCTGCCCACCTAGCAGTTCGAAAGCACGTCAAAGTGCAAGTAGATAAATAGGTACCGCTCCAGCGGGAAGGTAAACAGTGTTTCCGTGCGCTGCTCTGGTTCGCCAGAAGCGGCTTAGTCATGCTGGCCACATGACCCGGAAGTTGTACACTGGCTCCCTTGGCCAATAAAGCGAGATGAGCGCCGCAACCCCAGAGTCGGCCACGACTGGGCCTAATGGTCAGGGGTCCCCTTACACTATAATATATCACTGGTACATCATTTCCCCTAGGTTTTCTTTTAAGGTGGAGCACGCTGTAAACCTCATACCTTCCTTCCATAGTCTTACCCAGTTGTTGTACTCAGTATTGTAACCAAAGTCGACTGCCCATTTTATCATGACTTCTTTCATCCTTGGTGTTCCATTCGAGCAAACAGTCGTACATTTTAGACAAAAGTTTTGTTCTACCCTCTAAGATTTCTGTTTGGTATTTTGACTTTTTTTCGCTGGGGATTCCAACAAGGTTTCTTTTTTCTTTTTCCAAATGCTTTTTATTGAGATTTAGGAACACCAACACCAACCAACAAAAACATCAAGTCTTATTACATATATCCTACTTTATGCTCCATAGAGCCGTTGACTTCTGTCCTTCCCTTCCGCAAGTTTTCTTATTCCAATCTATAATTCACAGTTTCATTGGTTAAGAATTACAGCGTGACATAAGACTTAATTCAATCCTGCCAACGTTTTCATATTTCTACAGTTCTCACTTATATAAACCATAAATTTACTCCATTCTTTTTGGTACTTCGTCTCCTCCTGATTGCGAATTCTGTGTGTCAATTTTGCCATTTCAGCGTATTCGACCAACTTTATCTGCCATTCCCTTACAGTTGGAATATCCTGTGACTTCCACTTTTGGGCTATCAAAACTCTAGCTGCTGTTGTTGCATACAGATATAATCTTTGGTCTGTCTTCTTAATATCTTCTCCCACCAAGCCTAGCAAAATTCTTCCGGCTTTTTTGGAACTGACAAGGTTTCTTAATGGGGACAAGGAAGTCGATTCACATTCAGCTTTTTGCTTTCTTTCTTTTTTTCTCAGCCCTTGGCATTTTTTAAAATAAAATAAAATAAAATAAAATCTCTTTTTTATTTATGATGTGCGGTTTGAAATTTTGAAAGACGAGCGGAGCCCGACTGGAAAGGGGCCAGCAAAAATGAGTGGTAATGAGCCCGTTTCCATGGAGACGGCTTCATTAGCATGCTGGCGTAGGGCGATGGTTTGCTCAGCGTATCTCAGGGAAGCGAGGTTTCAAAAGGGTTTGGCAAGAGAGGAGAAGGAATAGCTCCCCACCCCGTTCCGCAGGTCAAAAGAAATAGATGTATGTTTTTCCTTGTCTCAGAAACAAGGAGGGCATTGTGACTCTTGCTGACTTGGCAGCGCTGAGTTCCAGTCTCGCTCTCTCTTTCCCACCTTCAGAGGAATTCCCCCCCCCCGAAAATTCAAAATATGCCGAAAGGCGATGGGAGTTTGAGCAGTCGGAAGCAAGACGTTTCAAAACTAGAGATCTGCATGTGAGGAACAGAGAAGATAAGGTGCAAACAGGACAGTTGCACTTATTTCTGGGCACACAGACAGGAAAAACCATAAAAACTCAGATGAGCAACCTCATTTGAACACTGCAATTGCAGCATACATTTAAAGCGCTACGATATGACTTTGCACAGTCATGGCTCCCCACCCACCCCCAAAAAAGAATCCTGGGAGTTCTAGTTTGTTGCGAATGCTGAGAGCTGTTATTCCCGCTCCGGGAACCACCGTTCAAAAAGGGTTTTAATAATCAGTTCCTCTTCATGGGAACTCTGGGAATCGAACCACCTAGGGGCGCAGCAGTGAAATCGCGAACACGATTTGCAAAGCTAAGCAGGGTCCAGGGTGGTTCCAGATTGGACGGGAAACCACATGTTGAGATTCCTGCATTTCAGGGGGTCAGATTACATGGCCCTCAAGGTCCCCTCCAATTCTATGATTCTATGAATTGCAGCTCCCTGGGAGGCAAGAGGTCTCTTAACAAAACTTAAAGGTAAAGGTAAAGGGACCCCTGACCATTAGGTCCAGTCGTGGCTGACTCTGGGGTTGTGGCGCTCATCTCGCTTTATTGGCCGACGGAGCCGGCGTACAGCTTCCGGGTCATGTGGCCAGCATGACTAAGCCGCTTCTGGCAAACCAGAGCAGCGCACGGAAACGCTGTTTACCTTCCCACTGGAGCGGTACCTATTTATCTACTTGCACTTTGACGTGCTTTGAACTGCTAGGTTGGCAGGAGCAGGGACCGAGCAACGGGAGCTTACCCCGTCGCGGGGATTCGAACCGCTGACCTGATCAGCAAGTCCTAGGCTCTGTGGTTTAACCCACAGCGCCACCAGCATCCTTAACAAAACTTAGCAACTTAAAAAAACCCTACAGCGCCCAGAGTCATTTGGCGGGAAGCCACGACTCAGAGTGATACTACGGAGCTTCAAATGTATGGTGTTCTCTCACAATGTCCCGATGTTGATCCGGTTTCTGGGTACTAGGTTCGAATCCTGCAGAGCAGCTGCTGGTGGTCAGTGCAGACAATACTGGGCTAGGTGGATTCCAATTGCAGCTTGCTACACACCCCTGTGCTTTCAGACCAGTTCCGCTGTTCGAGAGCTGATACCACCTGTCTTCTCCTTCCGAACGTAGGCCGCTTTACACACTGCCAAGCGTGGCTTCCAGAGGTCTATCCTAGCATGGGCCTAGCACAGTGATGGCCAAACGTGGTCCTCCAGCTGTTTTGGTACTACAACTCTGGAGGTCTTTAAGCAGAGGCTTGACAACCATGTGTCAGGAGTGCTCTGATGGTGTTTCCTGCTTGGCAGGGGGTTGGACTCGATGGCCCTTGTGGTCTCTTCCAACTCTATGATTCTATGATTCTAACTCCCATCACCCCTAGATAACACGACCAGTGGTCAGGGATGATGGGAGTTGTAGTCCCAAAACAGCTGGAGGGCCAGGTTTGGCCATCACTGCCCTAGCATATGATGCTCAACGGACAGATTATACCAGTCTTTGCCAACTTGGTGCCTTCCAGATGTTTTGTACTACAATTCCCATCAGCCCTTGCCAGCAGGCTGGATTACAGATTATTTCCGATGAGGAAAGTGCCCTCATTGTAGGAATTCTGCAACATACAAAAGAACCATTTGAATCAATAATAATAATAATAATAATAATAATAATAATAATAATTCATTTATACCCCACCCATCTGACTGGGTTTCCCCAGCCACTCTGGGCGGCTCCCAGCAGAATATTAAAAACACGATAAAACATCAAACATTAAAAACTTCCTTAAACAGGGCTGCCTTCAGAAAGTTGGATAGTTATTTATTTCCTTGACATCTGGTGGGAGGGCGTTCCACAGGGCGGGTGCCACCACCAAGAAGGCCCTCTGCCTGATTCCCTGTAACCTCATTTCTCACAATCAGGGAACCACCAGAAGGCCCTCGGCGCTGGACCTCAGTGTCTGGACTGAACGATGGGGGTGGAGACGCTCCTTCAGGTATACTGGACTGAGGCCATTTAGGGCTTTAAAGGTCAGCACCAACACTTTGAATTGTGCTTGGAAACGTACTGGGAGCCAATGCAGATCTCTCAGGACCGTTGATTGATTGATTGATTGATTGATTGATTGATTGATTGCTGCATCCTATAATTTAGTACAGTGGTACCTCAGGTTAAGTACTTAATTCGTTCTGGAGATCTGTTCTTAACCTGAAGCACCACTTTAACTAATGGGGCCTCCTGCTGCCACGCCGCCGGAGCACAATTTCTGTTCTCATCCTGAAGCCAAGTTCTTAACCCAAGGGACTATTTCTGGGTTAGCGGAGTCTGTAACCTGAAGCGTATGTAACCCGAGGTACCACTGTATAGCTTTTTTTGCAAAGAGGTTTTGGGCTTATGCTCCAGAAAGCTCTAGCTCAGCTTAAGCCTTCTTGGTTTTTCACTGCCCTTTTTCAAGGGAGGAGGGGAAATATTCATTCTGCAAAGGCTCAAGTGTGCTATTAAAAGTACTGGGAGGTTTTTAAAACTCCGTAATGGAAGGTCTCTGGATTGTTTAGCTGGCAAAGAAAGAAAGAAAAAAGAGAAAGAAAAATGGGAAACAGAACTTTGTAACGGATGGGAAGCACTGCTTAGTTAAACAAGATCTGGACAGCCAGCTAATTGATGGCAAGCGAGACGCCCCGCACTGGAACGTTGACAGATGACATTTATGTTATTTTCAGGCGCTCGCAGATTTTCTCCCTCGAATGTTGGCAAGTAGCAAAGATTTAACAGGCACAACAGCTCACAACAGCCTGGAGGCGTTTGGTCTAAAACTAAAAGGAAAGGGAGTTCATGATGGCTGGGAGTTTGTTAAGAGGGAGATAGTAAAAGCACAACTTCAGGCAATACCAATGAGACGGAAACATGGAAGGTGCCTAAAGAAGCCAGGGTGGCTATCTAAAGAACTTTTAACTGAGTTAAGATTAAAAAAGGATGTGTACAAAAAATGGAAAAGGGGGGAAACCACCAAAGAGGAATTCAAACAAATAGCCAGCACGTGTAGACACAAAGTTAGAAAAGCTAAAGCACAGAATGAACTCAGGCTTGCTAGAGAGGTTAAAAGCAACAAAAAAGGCTTTTATGGGTATGTTCGTAGCAAAAGGAAGAACAAAGAAACAGTGGGGTCACTCAGAGGAGAAGATGGTGAAATGCAAACAGGGGACACAGAAAGGGCTGAACTCCTCAATGCCTTCTTTGCCTCAGTCTTCTCCGATAAAGAAAACAATGCCCGACCTGAAGAATTTGGAGCAAATGATTCAGCAGAGGAAACACAGCCCAGAATAACTAAGGAGATAGTACAAGAATACTTGGCTAGTCTAGATGTATTCAAGTCTCCAGGGCCAGATGAACTGCATCCAAGAGTATTAAAAGAACTGGCAGATGTGATCTCAGAACCACTGGCAGTCATCTTTGAGAATTCCTGGAGAACAGGCGAAGTCCCGGCAGACTGGAAGAGGGCAAATGTTGTCCCTATTTTCAAAAAGGGGAAAAGAGAGGACCCAAATAATTACCGCCCAGTCAGTCTGACATCAATACCAGGGAAGATTCTGGAGCAGATCATTAAGCAAACAGTCTGTGAGCACCTAGAAAGGAATGCTGTGATCACCAATAGTCAGCATGGATTTCTGAAAAATAAGTCATGTCAGACTAACCTGATCTCGTTTTTTGACAGAATTACAAGCCTGGTAGATGAAGGGAATGCAGTGGATGTAGCCTACCTTGATTTCAGCAAGGCATTTGACAAGGTGCCCCATGATATTCTTGTAAAGAAGCTGGTAAAATGCGGTCTTGACTATGCTACCACTCAGTGGATTTGTAACTGGCTGACTGACCGAACCCAAAGGGTGCTCATCAATGGTTCCTCTTCATCCTGGAGAAGAGTGACTAGTGGGGTGCCACAGGGTTCTGTCATGGGCCCGGTCTTATTCAACATCTTTATCAACGACTTGGATGATGGACTCAAGGGCATCCTGATCAAATTTGCAGATGACACCAAACTGGGAGGGGGGGCTAACACCCCAGAGGACAGGATCACACTTCAAAACGACCTTGACAGATTAGAGAACTGGGCCAAAACAAACAAGATGAATTTTAACAGGGAGAAATGTAAAGTATTGCACTTGGGCAAAAAAAATGAGAGGCACAAATACAAGATGGGGGACACCTGGCTTGAGAGCAGTACATGTGAAAAGGATCTAGGAGTCTTGGTTGACCACAAACTTGACATGAGCCAACAGTGTGACGCGGCAGCTAAAAAAGCCAATGCAATTCTGGGCTGCATCAATAGGAGTATAGCATCTAGATCAAGGGAAGTAATAGTGCCACTGTATTCTGCTCTGGTCAGACCTCACCTGGAGTACTGTGTCCAGTTCTGGGCACCACAGTTCAAGAAGGACACTGACAAACTGGAACGTGTCCAGAGGAGGGCAACCAAAATGGTCAAAGGCCTGGAAACGATGCCTTATGAGGAACGGCTAAGGGAGCTGGGCATGTTTAGCCTGGAGAAGAGGAGGTTAAGGGGTGATATGATAGCCATGTTCAACTATATAAAAGGATGTCACATAGAGGAGGGAGAAAGGTTGTTTTCTGCTGCTCCAGAGAAGCGGACACGGAGCAATGGATACAAACTACAAGAAAGAAACATTAGGAAGAACTTCCTGACAGTAAGAGCTGTTCGGCAGTGGAATTTGCTGCCAAGGAGTGTGGTGGAGTCTCCTTCTTTGGAGGTCTTTAAGCAGAGGCTTGACAACCATATGTCAGGAGTGCTCTGATGGTGTTTCCTGCTTGGCAGGGGGTTGGACTCGATGGCCCTTGTGGTCTCTTCCAACTCTATGATTCTATGATTCTATTCTATGATTGGTCACGTGAGCCTCAAAATGGCATTGCAACTCCTGCTCATGAATATGTAAATAAGAATGATAGGGATTTGCAGAAAAGAGGGTGGTGAAAGTTCAGAAAAGGACCAAACGCATTGATTCGTATGCTTTGTCTTGTTGTTCTGGATATGGGATAAAGGGGAGTCACGTCGGGCTAAAACGGACCTCCTTTGCCCATCCCAGTGCTAGTCTAAGCTTGTTGGTTAATTTTCCTAGTAGGTACATTTTGGCACCGGTGGTCTATACACACACACAAACAAGCCATACTGCAAACCAAGTAAATACAACAAACCAAGATCTGGACCTTCCAATATCTTGCTATGCCAACAAAAATAAATAACTATACAAATAAAGGACCATGCCGCATGGCGCTGACCCCAAAATCCCGGCGCAAACACTATGCAATAGAACAAAAGATCATTATCCCCCCTGCACACCTATCTCTCTCCTCTCTTTCCCTGCAATAGCTTGGATAATAGTATCTCATACTGAAAGTGGAGAGGCTATATGTTCTTTTTCCGTGCTTATTTGCTTGTACAGTGGTACCTCTGGTTGCGAATGGGATCCATTCCAGAGGTCCGTTCGCAACATGAAAAGCCCGCAACCTGAAGCACTGTATCTGCGCAGGTGCGCGGCATGATTTGGCGCTTGTGCGCATGCGCAAAGCACGATTTAGCACTTCTGTGCATGTGCGAGCGGCGAAACCTGGAAGCAACCCTTTCCGGTACTTCCGGGTCACCGCGGGACGCAACCTGAAAGAACAGAACATGAAGTGGATGCAACATGAGGTATGACTGTATTGTAACACACCAAATCTTCAATAAAAAAGAAAAGGGAAAGGAACAAGGGGATGGCGCGACCCCCTATCATAGACGCTTAGAGTTGAAAGGGACCCCCAAAGGTCATTTAGTTCAACCCCCTGCAAAGCAGGAATCTCAGCTAAAACATCCAGGACAGATGCTTAAAAATCTCCAAGGAAGGAGAGTTCACCACCTCTCCTGGGAGTCTGTTCCACTACTGAGCAGCTCTTACTGTCAGAAAGCTTTTCCAAATGTTTTTTTTGGAATCTCCTTTTTTGCAACTTGAAGCCATGGGTTCGAGTCTTCCCCTCCAGAGCAGGAGAAAACAAGCATGCTCCCTCCTCCATGTGGCTATCATATCTCCTCTCAGTCTCCTCTTTTCCAGGCTAAACATACCCAGCTCCTTCAAGAGCTCCTCATAAGGCTTAGTTTCTAGACCTTTGATCGTCTTGGTTGCCCTCCTCTGCACACCTTCCAGCTGGTCAACCTCCTTCTTAAATTGCGGTGCCCAGAATTGGACACAGTATTCCAGGTGTAGTCTAAGGCAAAATAGAGTAGTACTATTACTTCCCTTGACCTGGACTCTAGACTTCTGTTGATGCAGCCTAGAATAGCGTTAGCTTTTTTTGCTGCAGCATCACACTGCTGGCTCATGTTCAGCTTGTGGTCCACCAAGACCCCTAGATCCTTTTCACATGTACTGCTAGTGAGCCAGGTGTCCCCCCATCTTATATTTGTGCATCTGGTTCTTCCTGCCTAAGTGCAGAACCTTATGTTTGTCCCTACTGAAATTCATTTTGTTAGCTTGCGCTCATTTCCTGAGAGCCACAGAGACAATATGCTATACTAGAGTCTTCATAGGTCAGGGCTGGGCATTGCTATAAAGAAAGCCTCCATAATCATCTAAAACCAAATTTTAAAATTATTTTCTGATATGGAAAATCTGTATTTTCCTCTGTCTTCTGCAAACCCAGCTCCCAAATCAGATATGGGAATTTTTGGCCCTTCCAGACTGGGTGGGTATATTCCACAACATGTCATTGATGCAATACCAGTGCATTTAGTGATTGATTTATCAGTCTGCTTACATGTCCTGCAATGCTTCCCCAATGTAAAGCCTTTATTGCCCTTGAGGTGAAGGGCGCCCTTGTGCTCTGTGCAATGAAAAGAGGACAAAAATTAAACTGGAATATTATCGTAAAAACTTGCAGGGTTTTAGCAGGAGCCTACGTGACGTGCATAGACCAGAGACGAAGAAGTATGTCCACTGCAAAAACTTTTGCAGGCACAAACAAGTATTGAATGCATGGAAGTGATTCTATCATGCACACAAATCATCATTAATGCACCGGAAAAAGGGCAAATTTGTTTAAGGTTTCGAAGCAAAAGTTAGCATGGTGACAAAATCAGACGTACCAAGCAAACGAATGCAAAGGTTCCATTGATGCTGAAGCAAAACCTCATCTTAACTTTACAATCTCCTGCTAAGGTATTCCAAAAGGATGCCTGTTTCTGCTTGTTATTACACACCAGAGAGGCGGTTAGAGAAACAGTAACTCCTTCACTAAGCTACAGAGGATCTGGTTGTGGAAATGCTGTTGGCAGGACAAGGTAGGCATTGTCCAGAGAGCAAGCTGTGTGCCCGCTGAGCTGCTGCTGCGATTTAGCAGGTATGGGAAAGGAGACATTTATTATATTTTTAAAAAGGGAATGAGGAACTAAAAAGAGTTTGAAACACAGGGCCTAATTCAACCCTCTTCGGCTGCCATCCTACACACCCTGACTTGGGAGTAAGCCTCATGGGACTCAGGGCTGGATAGCTCAGTCAGTAGAGCATGAGACGCTTAATCTCAGGGCTGTGGGTTCGTTGCATGTTGGGCCAGATGGGCGGGGTACAAATAATAAATTATTATTATATTATTATATCCTTTCACACCAAGAGTCTGGAGCGGATGCAGATGAACACTGGAGCAGTTTTAAGAAGAGGACCAAGCTGGATGTGATGAAGAAGAGCCGAGATTAGGATCTGGCGCCACCCCTCTCGCTGCCAGCCGGCCGATGGCCACAAACTCTGCTCCCTTTGCCCACGTGGTTTGATTTCAAACCATGCCAGCGAAGGAAGCACTTCCCTGAGGGCTTGCTGTCGGCTCTGATCAGCTGTTTGGTGACATAATTGTTTTGGCAGCAGATATTTGGGTGAGTCTCAGCCGTTGCGAGGCAGGATACTCATTCAGTTCCTCTGCTGGTGTTGCTCAGTTGGTTAGAGGAAATGAAGAAGGACCTGTTGTTTAAGGAAATGATTTCTCCTCTGCTGGCGGCAAGGCTGGAGGTGGCTCAATGGCAGAATGAGACAGAACCTTTATCTATGGTACCGAAGAATGTCCTCTGGAGGAAAATATTACCTGCATGGTGACATGATGATGATGATGATGATATTTTATTTATATCCCGCCCTCCCCAGCTGAAGCCGGGCTCAGAGCGGCTATCAACAGTAAAATAATACAACATTCTAAAATCATTTCATTATAAAATCAGTTCAAATCAAATTAATGGCAACCATTGGGCTAGAGTTCTGTGAGGATTGCCAAAGGAGGGGATCAGGCTGTGCCCTGGCCAAAGGCCTGGTGGAACAGCTCTGTCTTGCAGGCCCTGCGGAAAGATGTCAAGTCCCGCAGGGCCCTAGTCTCTTGTGACAGAGAGTTCCACCAGATTGGAGCCACTGCCGAAAAAGCCCTGGTTCTGGTTGAGGCCAGCCTAACTTCCCTGTGGCCTGGGACCTCCAAGATGTTTTTGTTTGAAGACCGTAAGGTCCTCCATGGGACATACCAGGAGAGGTGGTCCCTTAGGTACGAGGGTCCTAGGCCGTATAGGGCTTTGAAGGTTAAAACCAGCACCTTAATCCTGATCCTGTACTCCACCAGGAGCCATGCAGCTGGTACAGCACCGGGTGAATGTGATCCCGTGTCGAAGACCCCGTAAGGAGTCTCGCCATGGCATTCTGCACCCGCTGGAGTTTCTGGGTCAGTCTCAAGGGCAGCCCCACATAGAGCGAGTTACAATAATCCAGTCTGGAGGTGACCGTCGCGTGGATCACAGTGGCTAGATCAGGGCGAGAATCAAAGAGCTGCAGTTTTGGAAGGGATCCCAAGGTGGTCATTTCCAAGGAAGGACCATCTTCCGAAGGAGTCTGTTCCACTGTCAAACAGCTCTTGCTTTCAGAAAATTTCTTCCTGAATCTGCTTTCTTGTCCCTTGAATCCATAGGTTGGGGTCCCATCCTCCAGAGCAGGAGGAAACAAGCTTTTTCCATCTTCCCTGTGAGAACCCTTCAGATGTTTGAAGAAGGCTATCATCTTCTCCATCTTCTCCTGAGGCACCTCAACACGTTGGGCTGTGCTCTGGTTTGCAGAGGGCCTGTCCTGCTAAGAGATGCCCGATCAGCAGGAAAGAAAATATTTTTTACTGAGAGAAGAATTCCCACCTTTGCACAGATTGCAGCCGATCAGAGGAAGAGAAGTCAGCCGCTGAGGATTGGCTCCCGAGGTCACTCTGGAGAAGAGGCATGGGAAGAAGAGCAAGGAGAAGTTCTGTATGCATTTAGGAACACTGAAAAAGCAAGGTGCTTTGGTTTCGAGAGGTTGGTGGGCGAGTTCTGTTGCACGCAATGGAGCTCCAAGGAAAACACAAGTCCCTCCGAAAGATATTGGCACACACCAAACCATTTCCCGGTGCACAGAAAACAGTAGATTTGGCTGAAAAGGCGATGCGTGGCCATCTGCCTTAATCCTAGAAATTAATCCCTAATCATTCTTATCGCATAATTATAAGATCATTGTATCATCTTAGAAGGTGGAACGGCTGTGTGGCCGTGACTGCCATGAAACTGTCAGTGCTTTGCCCTGTGCTATGGTGAGACGCATTTCATTTCTATCAACAATACAGCCGTAGTTCCTAATGGTGCATGCACAAATATAAGTTAAGGTAAAGGTAAAGGGACCCCTGACCATTAGGTCCAGTCGTGGCCGACTCTGGGGTTGCAGTGCTCATCTCACTTTATTGGCTGAGGGAGCCGGCATACAGCTTCCGGGTCATGTGGCCAGCATGACTAAGCCACTTCTGGCGAACCAGAGCAGCGCACGGAAACGCCGTTTACCTTCCTGCCGGAGCGGTACCTATTTCTCTACTTGCACTTTGATGTGCTTTCGAACTGCTAGGTTGGCAGGAGCTGGGACCGAGCAATGGGAGCTCACCCCGTCGTGGGGATTTGAACCGCCGACCTTCTGATTGGCAAGTCCTAGGCTCTGTGGTTAAACCCACAGCACCACCCGCGTCCCACATATAAGTTAGCATTTGCAAATGCTGTGCAAACAGGAGTCCCACTTTGGGAAACACCACCCTTAAGTCATGCAAATCTGTGCCGTAAAAAAAAGCAAGAGCTATAGATTTGTTGCTCAATAATCAATTTGTTGATTACCGCCATGATGACTCACTGGAGCAGGCGGTGTCTGGCAAGGAAACTGTTTGGAGAAAAGCCCCCCTGGTGATAATACATTGTTTGCAGGGCGACAGAGTCAAGGGAGAGACCGTACAAGGGCCAGTCGCGTTCCTGAAATGAGAGGTGCCTCAAATGAATGGGAAAGGGTCGGCAGAGCAACTGCTTTGCTTGTAGAAGGCCCCAGGCTTCATTCTCTATCTCCAACTCCTTGAAAGATTCCATCAATGGGGCCTCTGAAAAAATTTACACATCACATGGGAAGCCAGGCAAAGCTAGTGTGGTGTAGTGGTTTAGAGTGGTAGATTTGTAATCTGGTGAACCGGGTTCGCTTCCCCGCTCCTCCACATGCAGCTGTTGGGTGACCTTGGGCCAGTCACACTTCTCTGAAGTCTCTCAGCTCCACTCACCTCACAGAGTGTTTGTTGTGGGGAAGGAAGGGAAAGGAGAATGTTAGCCGCTTTGAGACTCCTTCAGGTAGTGATAAAGCGGGATATCAAATCCAAACTCTTCTAATATCAGTATACTGGAAGAAGCAAAGATCACCAGTGTTGAAGCAATGATTCTTCAACATCCACTTCGTTGGACTGGTCATGCTGTGCCGATACCTGATGATTGTCTTCCAAAGCAACTACTCTATTCCGAACTTAAAAATGGAAAGCGTAATGCTGGTGGTCAGCAAAAGAGGTTTAAAAACTGTCTCAAGGCACATCTAACAAAATGTAATATAAACACCAACAATTGGGAAACACTGGCCTGTGAGTGCTCCAGTTGGAGAACAGCCTTTACCATGGGCTTTGAATTACAGATAGGTAGCCGTGTTGGTCTGCCATAGTCAAAATAAAAAAAATCCTTCCAGTAGCACCTTTAAGACCAACTAAGTTAGTTCTAGGTATGAGCTTTCGTGTGCAAGCACACTTCTTCAGATACCATGGGCTTTGAAGACACTCATGGGCTTTGAAGAAAAGAAAGAGGCGGTTATTAAACCGCTTCTTAAAAAACCATCTTTAGATGCGGCCACGATGGCCAACTATCGCCCAGTCTCAAATCTTCCATTCTTGGGCAAGGTGATTGAGCGAGTGGTTGCTGAACAACTCCAGGCACGCCTGGAAGAAGCGGACCATTTGGATCCCTTCCAATCGGGATTCAGGCCTCATCACGGGACTGAAACTGCCTTGGTCGCACTGGTTGATGATCTCCGGCGGGCTAGGGACAAAGGTGAGAGCTGTTTCCTAGTTCTGCTGGATCTCTCAGCGGCGTTTGATACCATCGACCATAACATCCTTCTGGACCGTCTTGAGGGGCTGGGAGCTGGGGGCACTGTCATACAGTGGTTCCGCTCCTTCCTCCTGGGCCGTGTTCAGAAAGTGGTGGTGGGGGATGAGTGTTCAGACCCCTGGGCTCTCACTTGTGGGGTGCCTCAGGGTTCCGTCCTCTCCCCCATGCTTTTCAACATCTACATGCAGCCGCTGGGAGAGATCATCAGGGGGTTTGGGCTGGGTGTTCATCAGTATGCGGATGATACCCAGCTCTACCTCTCTTTCAAATCAGAACCAGTGAAGGCGGTGACGGTCCTGTGTGAGTGTCTGGAGGCGGTTGGAGGATGGATGGCGGCAAACAGATTGAGATTGAATCCTGACAAGACAGAAGTACTGTTTCTGGGGGACAGGAGGCGGGCAGGTGTGGGGGATTCCCTGGTCCTGAATGGGGTAACCGTGCCCCTGAAGGACCAGGTGCGCAGCCTGGGAGTCATTTTGGACTCACAGCTGTCCATGGAGGCACAGGTTAAATCCGTGTCCAGGGCAGCTGTGTACCAGCTCCATCTGGTACGTAGGCTGAGACCCTATCTGCCCGCGGACTGCCTTGCCAGAGTGGTGCATGCTCTGGTTATCTCCCGCTTGGACTACTGCAATGCGCTCTACGTGGGGCTACCTTTGAAGGTGACCCGGAAACTACAACTAATCCAGAATGCAGCAGCCAGACTGGTGACTGGGAACGGCCGCCGAGACCATATAACACCGGTCTTGAAAGACCTACATTGGCTCCCAGTACGTTTCCGAGCACAATTCAAAGTGTTGGTGCTGACCTTTAAAGCCCTAAACGGCCTCGGTCCAGTATACCTGAAGGAGCGTCTCCACCTCCATCGTTCTACCCGGACACTGAGGTCCAGCACCGAGGGCCTTCTGGCGGTTCCCTCACTACGAGAAGCCAAGTTACAGGGAACCAGGCAGAGGGCCTTCTCGGTAGTGGCGCCCTCCCTGTGGAACGCCCTCCCACCAGATGTCAAAGAGAACAACAACTACCAGACTTTTAGAAGACATCTGAAGGCAGCCCTGTTTAGGGAAGCTTTTAATGTTTGATGTATCATTGTATTTTAATATTCTTTTGGAAGCCGCCCAGAGTGGCTGGGGAAACCCAGCCAGATGGGCGGGGTATAAATAATAAATTATTATTATTATTATTATTGAAGACACTCGAACTCAGGACACAAGGGAGAAACGTGCTAGGAGGAAGGCACACTTGGCAAATCCACACCGTGATCAACTCCTGCCTGGAAACCAATGTCCCCACTGTGGAAGGACGTGTGGATTCAGAATTGGGCTCCACAGTCACTTACAGACTCATTGTTAAAACCGTATTTATGGAAGACAATCTTACTCGGCTACGAGCCATCGTCAAAGAAGAAGACGACGACAGTGGTATCTCGGGTTGCAGACTCTTCAAGTTACATACGCTTCAGGTTACAGACTCCGCTGACCCAGAAATAGTTCCTTGGGTTAAGAACTTTGATTCAGGATGAGAACAGAAATTGTGCGACTCTAGCACTCTCCTGCCCCAGCCCTGCTCTCACGGTGGAGTCTACCTCCTTCCAAATTTGAGTGATTTTATCTGCAAAAAACTTTGCAAAAGCATTGCAGGAGATCTTGGGGTCCCTTCCAGCCCCGGTGACGAAGGTGGTTCCGATAGATTGCGAACCACCTGAAAGAGTCTCCTGCTGCTGTTTTCTACAGATGCAATAGGAGGCGGTGAAGAAGGTCGTCTTCGCTGTCACTACTTAGTAGGCTTGACGTTGAGCTCTAGCCCGTGTCTGGTCTGATTCAGAATGAGTTTCCACCACTGGCACTCTAGCCGTCTCAGTGATTGTTTCATTGCCCTCAGCTCCAGGGAAAACCATGGGGCTGTCCGGGCTCCATGCAATTGGAGAGGGCGCTTCAGAGCCAGATAGTCAATAGCCCTGGTTAACTCCGCATTCCAGCGGGCCACCAGGGAATCAGCTGAAAGGCCATCAACATGAGATAAAACATCCCCTACCACTCTCTGGAAGCCAACTGGATCCATTAAGTGGCAGGGGCGGACCATCTGAATCGGTCCCACCTCCCTGCAGAGGGGAAGGGTCGCGGAGAAGTCCTGTTGCACCAGGAAGTGATCTGACCATGGCACTTCTTTTGTTTCGCTTTTATTATTATTACTTATACAGCTAACCTCTGGACTTTTTCAAAGCACAATCTCCAGCTCAGCATCTGGCAACCCTTAGCAACCCTCTCTCCCAGTCTGGAGAGGGTTTATTGGGGGGGGGGGCGAGAGAACAAGGTGTAACCTAAAAGATCGTATCACCCCATGTATACCCCACTGCGCTCTGCCAGAGAGGGCCTCTTGCGGATGGCTTCTCACCCGAAGGCCCATTTCATTGCTGAAGAAGACCTGGGCTTTTAGTGTGCCAGCAGCTGCCCTTGGAAACTCCTTCTGTTTAAGTGTCGGAGATGAATTTTAGACTCTGGAGCAGCGGTTCTCAACCTCTGGGTCCCCAGATGTTGCTGGACTACCACTCCCATCATCCCTGAGCTCTGGCCTTGCTAGCTAGGGGTGATGGGAGTTGTAGTTCAACAACATCTGGGGACCTGCAGGTTGAGAAAGGCAGCCCTGGAGGGTGGGAGATGGTGCACCACCCAGTTGGCATGTGTAAGGTTTTCATGTCAGACACAGTAGTTGCTGGTGATCACTTGCCAATATCTGCCTTGGTGGCTCAGGTGGTAGAGCATGAGGCTTTTAATCTCGGGTTCGAGTGCCGCCTTGGGCAAAATATTCCTGCCTTGCAGGGGGTTGGACTAGATGACCCTGGGGGGTCCCTTCCAACTCTACAATTCTGAGTCTGCTATTCTGCCAGAGGTGTGCTGCAGCAATTTGTTCATTGATGGCCCTGTCTCTCCATTTCCACCCCTGCCAAGAAAAGCGAGGGCATTGAGTTCTTTCGCTTTGGTCGCTCGTGGGGCTGCGACCCTTCACTGCTCTGTCAGGCTGGGAAGGCAGCCCTCCGCAGATCTCAGATCTGTCTTATCCATTCTCGAGCAACTGACCTCTTTGGGTAGCTGGTCATTTCTCTCTCCAGGTTGCTATGGAAACGAAGCCTGGCTTTTAAATCCAGCTCCCAGGCGGTCCTTGCCTACACCAAGGCCGAAAGAAACAACCCCAAGCCTCTACCGGCCTGGCTCGTTCCATGTCTGAGTCTGATTATAATCCACTTTTCAAATTCCAAAGCAGCTAGGATAATGGCCAAACAAAACACACACAAAAAACCAGTATATGGCAAATATACTGAATTAAATTGGGTGCACGATGGCTCATCCTAATCTAAACACGTGATATGCAGGTGAAATACCCTTATAGGCTTCAGTCCTGACATACCAGCTAAAACCCAATAGAATTCACTATTCTTGCATGCTTTCTCTTGCATAATTCTACTCCAGTTTTTCAGATTATTTGAAATGGTTTTCAGAAGCTGAGCTCCACATTCTGGGACTATTTTTAAAGGGGTATATGGCTTGCCTGGGGGCATGAGTGATGTGAGCTTTTAAAACAGCATATCCTTATACAGTGGTATCTCGGGTTAAGAACTTAATTCGTTCTGGAGGTCCGTTCTTAACCTGAAACTGTTCTTAGCTTGAGGTACCACTTTAGCTAAGGGGCCTCCTGCTGCCACTGTGCTGCCGCTGCACAATTTCTGTTCTCATCCTGAAGCAGAGTTCTTAACCCGAGGTAATATTTCTGGGTTAGCGGAGTCTGTGACCTGAAATTATAATAATATAATTTATTTATACCCCGCCCATCTGGCTGGGTCGCCCCAGACACTCTGGGTGGCTCCCAACAAAATATTAAAAACACAATAAAACATCAAATATAAAAAACTTCCCTAAACAGGGCTGCCTTCAGATGTCTTCTAAAAGTCAGATAGTTGTTTATTTCCTTGACATCTGATGGGAGGGCGTTCCACAGGGCGGGTGCCACCACCTAGAAGGCCCTCTGCCTGGTTCCCTGTAACTTGGCTTCTCGCAGGGAGGGAACAGCCAGAAGGCCCTCGGTGCTGGACCTCAGTGTCCGGGCTGAACGATGGGGGTGAGGTGCTTCTTCAGGATTCTTGCCTTGCAAGGGGGTTGGACTAGATGACCCTTGGTGTCCCTACCAACTCTAGGATTCTGTGCAACTGAGAATGACCCAAGGACCCAATGGGCTACACCCAAATGGCTGGAAAAAAATCAGAAACCAGGATGATAAAAACTTCAGTAAGGACTGGGGGAAATTCGTAATCTAGTTGAAAGAACAGTGTAAACAATTACAAATATTAATGGCACAGCAATAACACTTGCAATGTGCAAAAGAACTGTGGGAAAAGTTGAGTTTTGTGGACAAATAGAGGACGATATGATATGCAGTGGAATGTGATGATTTGCGGACTCCATGGAGGGGAGGAAGGAAGTCTGAGAATTCAGAGAATTCTACATTTTATGATTGTCTTTTGTGTTTGAATGTAAAACCAAAATGTAAAACATATATATATATATATATATATATGAGAGAGAATGACTCAAGGCAGGCACACCACACCATAGCTGTCAACGTTTCTCTTTATTTAAGAGAAATTCCCTTATTCCGAATAGGATTCCTCGCAAGAAAAGGGAAATGTTGACAGCTATGCACCACCCAAGTGAGTGCCAGCTCTCAAATGTCGACTTCTTTGCTGCTTTCGCTTCCTAACCCAACTCCTGGCAGCCCAGGGGTTGCCTCCTTGTCGGAAACGTGGCCTTAACTTTCTCTTCCCTTGGCCAAATTGCGTCATCTTCTCGGAGGACGCCTTTGACTCTCTAGTGACGTTTTATTTTTAGTAGTCTCCAGACAAAGGCAACTCACACCTGGCCCAGAGGCCCGTGGGATTCGTTCCAGGGATGACATCAGCGGCGACAAAAGGAGCTGCCCGAATGACTGTCCCCTTGGCGAGAAGCCTTTCGGACTGCTTTAATTAGGTATCTGCTCCAAAGGCGAATTAATTAATTGGCACTCGGCACCTGGAGCACGGCAGCCGCAAAGGCCCCCGTCAAGGCTTCAAATACAGCAACCACGTCGCCTGTCCTGTTATTACAGGGATGTACGCACAGGGGGCCGGCCCTGCCATTAGGCCCAATGTTGATGCTGCCTCGGGCGGCAGATGTTGAGGGGCAGGGAGCTGTAGGAGGAGACGCAGGGGGCAGGTAGCCTGCCCTGAGATAGCCTCGGCAGCCTCAGTTTCTTATTTTCCATATCCAGAATCATCTACTGCACACTGGTCTCCAATTTGTGAATTGGGGAGCACATTCCACAGTGTAACTATGCGCTCTATGAATAGGTACTTAATAATAATAATCAAAATTTAAAATTAAAAAAATAGTCCAGTAGCATCTCAGAGATGGGACGCGGGTGGCGCTGTGGGTTAAACCACAGAGCCTAGGACTTGCCGATCAGAAGGTCAGCGGTTCGAATCCCCGCAACGGGGTGAGCTCCCGTTGCTCGGTCCCTGCTCCTGCCAACCTAGCAGTTCAAAAGCACGTCAAAGTCCAAGTAGATAAATAGGTACCGCTCTGGTGGGAAGGTAAACAGCATTTCCGTGCGTTGCTCTGGTTCGCCAGAAGTGGCTTAGTCATGCTGGCCACATGACCCGGAAGCTGTACGCCGGCTCCCTCGGCCAATAAAGCGAGATGAGCACCGCAACCCCAGAGTCGGCCATGACTGGACCTAACGGTCAGGGGTCCCTTTACCTTTACCTTTACTAGCACCTTAGAGACCAACTAAGTTAGTTCTGGGTATAAGCTTTTCGCACACGAAAGCTTATACCCAGAACTAACTTATTTGGTCTCTAAGGTGCTACTGGACTATTTTTAAAAAAATTTATTTCGACTGCGTCAGACCAACACGGCTACCTACCTGAATAATAACGATGTATTTTTTCTTTATAGAAAGCTCCATTTGCTACTCAAAAACTACCGTATTTTTCGCTCTATAAGACGCAGCAGACCACAAGACGTACCTAGTTTTTGGAGGAGGAAAACAAGAAAAAAAATATTCTGAATCTCAGAAGCCAGAACAGCAAGAGGGATCGCTGCGCAGTGAAAGCAGCAATCCCTCTTGCTGTTCTGGCTTCTGGGATAGCTGCGCAGCCTGCATTCACTCCATAAGATGCACACACATTTCCCCTTACTTTTTAGGAGGGAAAAAGTGAGTCTTATAGAGCCAAAAAATGGTATATTCCAGTTCAACAAACTAGTGACTTCCAGTTCACCCAACATCAATTGTTATAACCCAAATTTCATACAATTTTGCTTCCCCCTTTTCTTTTAATTTTATTATTTTTACAAAGTAATAACCATACATAAATAAGAACAAAAATGTGCACCCCACCAATGAGAACATTCCATTGTAACTATCCGACCTCCCAAAACTTCAACACCTCTTGCGATGGTTTGACCCCTTTCTGTTTTAACAGTACAAATTCTACAAAAACCCTCCATCTCCTCAGAATAATTTCTCCTGCATATTCCCCGTCTTACTTTAATGGAACATGTTAATTTATCATTAATAGCTTTATCCCATGTACAATTTTTTTTTTAAGGTTCTGTCTTACCTCTAACATGTGTCTAAATGTTCTGCTATTTTCTTACACCTCAAACCACACAGTATGGGAAACAACACTTTATGTGGACTAGAAAGATGTACAGTGGATGTTCGGGTTGCGAATGTGATCCGTGCGGGAGACACGTTCGCAACCTGCAGCGCCATGGCTGCGCATGCGCGGGTTACAATTTGGCGCTTCTGCGCATGCGCAAAGCACAACCCAAAAATGTGCAACCTGAAGCGTCTGTAACACAAGGTATGACTGTACTTGATTTGACCTGAAAGTCATACCATCCCAACTATTTCAAGCCTCAAATCAGGATGCGGCCCTACCAAAGCACTTTTTCAGAAGGGGAATTGCGGCACAGAATTGTGCGAGATCATGGTGCCCCAAATGGCAGCCGCCGTCTTGTGAGAAAAAAAAATGGGATGACCCGGTTTTCCAGGACACTTGTGGGGTATGGAATTGGGCCTGGAAACTAATTGGCAGCCCATGCGGTTGGGCCAGGATTGGTGCTATTTACCCTGGTGAGCAGCCAATAATAATAATAATAATAATAATAATAATAATAATAATAATACTTTATTTATACTCTGCCCATCTGGCTGGGTTTCCCCAGCCACTCTGGGTGTCTTCCAACAGAATATTAAAATACAATAGTCTATTAAACATTAAAAGCTTCCCTAAACCGGGCTGCCTTCAGATGTCTTCTAAAAGTCTGGTAGTTGTTTTTCTCTTTGACATCTGGTGGGAGGGCGTTCCACAGGGCAGGTGCCACTACCGAGAAAGAGAAAGAGGAAGGGAGGAAGGGAGAAGAGAAGCTTCTCTCCATCCAGGATTACTTTATAGGAGTCCATCTGCCAGCAGATCCAGAGCAGAACCTAGGAACCTGATCCATGCTGCTGGATCAGGCCCAAAAGGGGTCCATTAGGTCCAGAGCGGCCAGCCAGGTGATACTTCCCAGGTGATACTGGGAAGCCTGCAGCCGCTCTCTAGCTGCTGTAATCACCAACTGGTATTCAGAGGTAGACTGTCCCTGGGCATGGAGGTTCTGCTTTTGCAATAGCGCTCCATAAGAAGGGCCCTAGTGATGTATGGAAGTGAGAGCTGGACCATAAAGAAGGCTGATCGCTGAAGAATTGATGCTTTTGAATTCTGGTGCTGGAGGAGACTCTTGAGAGTCCCATGGACTGCAAGAAGATCAAACCTATCCATTCTGAAGGAAATCAGCCCTGAGTGCTCACTGGAAGGACAGATCGTGAAGCTGAGGCTCCAAGACTTTGGCCACCTCATGAGAAGACTCCCTGGAAAATACCCTGATGCTGGGAAAGATGGAGGGCACAAGGAGAAGGGGATGACAGAGGACGAGGTGGTGGGACAGTGTTCTCGAAGCCACCAGCATGAGTTTGACCAAACTGCGGGAGGCAGTGGAAGACGGGAGTGCCTGGCGTGCTCTGGTCCAGGAGGTCACGAAGAGTCGGACACGACTAAACAACAACAAAGGGCCCTGCTGGATCAGGCCCAAGGCCCATCTAGCTCAACACCTGGCCAACCAGGTGGCTACATAGGAAACTCGAAAGCAGGATCTGAGCGCACAGCCTTTTAAACTGGTATACAATTGGTATTCAGAGGCCTCCAAAAGCTCACGCAGAGCCGAGCCACGAGGGTTCGGAGCCTTTGATGACAACAATCATCTTTTAAAGACACCCAAGTAAGTTTATTTATTTATCTTTTTTAAAATAATATTTTTTATTGATTTTAACATATAAATTATTAAGTGTACCACAAAACTTATCACTTATGCAATCTTTTTAGACTTCCATCAGCACCTCTGATGATCCACCGTTTTAACCACTTTTTATGCATTTCTTAACTTTATACTGCCTTTACATCTCTTAACAAATCACCCTCCCCTTTATCCAATACTTCTAATAATTCTCCTCACAAAACTTCTTGCAACCCTACAAACGTCGTCTGTTCTTCACAAATACTTTTTCAAATAGTCCGTAAATTTACTCCAGTCTTCCATGAATTTCTGGTCTCGCCGGTTTCGAATCCTTCCTGTTAGTTTATCTAATTCTGCATAGTCATTTATTTATCTTTTAAAAGCGCAACAGGTTATAGAAACTTGAAACCAATACTGGCAGGCTTGGTTACGGTTCACTTTTGAAGCTGCTAAAATCCGACGGGCTGGAGAAGTAGGTTTCTCGACGATGTCCCTCTGCTAATTCTGTGCCTGTAGGGGTGATGACCCACATAATGCCAATTAAACGGAACTAAACTGTACTATTGTAGCCTCCGGCGCTCTTTCGAGTTGAGAAACGCAACCCCGTCTCGGCTTGGAAGAGGGAAGCCGCATTCCAGGTTATAGCCAATCCTCTGAGACTGAGCCGCAAATGGGGACAGGCGCTATCAACACTGGGGCGCACAGAGAAGGGTCCAGCCATCCTTCCTGCGCCCCATGGAAGTAGCCCCAGTGTGTAGGTCTGGGAATGACGAGTGTGCAGTGCAAAAATGCCAAACTCTGGGTCCAAGAACAGCTCTATACAGTGGTACCTCAGGTTAAGTACTTAATTCGTTCCGGAGGTCCGTACTTAACCTGAAGCTGTTCTTAACCTGAAGCACCACTTTAGCTAATGGGGCCTCCTGCTGCTGCCGCAGCACAATTTCTGTTCTCATCCTGAAGCAAAGTTCTTAACCTGAAGCACTATTTCTGGGTTAGTGGAGTCTGTAACCTGAAGCGTATGCAACCTGAAGCGTATGTAACCTGAAGCGTATGTAACCTGAGGTACCACTGTACAAGAAAACTCTGCCAAACAGCTCTTAACAGGGACAGAATTAGGTTTGATGAGACCCTAAGCTACTAAAGGTAATGGGGCCCTTTATATGTCCAGCTGTCCTTTGTCAACAACAAATTGTTGCTGTTTTTTGAGTTGAATATATGCTATATATCGTAATTTATGGGCCTAATAGGTATCTAAAGCCATTTGCACATGTTTCCATGCAGCCAGTCCATGCAGAATGTAGGCACCCTATATATAAAGGTAAAGGCAAAGGGACCCTGGACCATTAGGTCCAGTTGTGGCCGACTCTGGGTTTGCGGCACTCATCTCGCTTTATTGGCCGAGGGAGCCGGTGTGCAGCTTCCGGGTCATGTGGCCAGCATGACTAAGCCGCTTCTGGCAAACCAGAGCAGTGCACGTTTACCTTCCCACCGGAGCGGTACTTATTTATCTACTTGCACTTTGACGTGCTTTTGAACTGCTAGGTTGGCAGGAGCAGGGACCGAGCAACGGGAGCTCACCCCATCGTGGGGATTCGAACCGCCGACCTTCTGATCGGCAAGTCCTAGGCTCTGTGGTTTAACCCACAGCGCCACCTGTGTCACTTACCCTATATATAGAAATGAGCAAACCAGTGATATTTGAGGGAGCAGGCTAGCAGGCGGGCCCATGTCTTGCATCATAGGAGCCTACACAACACAAAACACTGTTGCTGTATGTAGGTTTTATTTTATTTGGTTTTTTTAATCTTATATTTTGGAAATGTAGGTAAAGGTAAAGGGACCCCTGACCATTAGGTCCAGTCGTGGCCGACTCTGGGGTTGCGGCGCTCATCTCACTTTATTGGCCGAAGGAGCCGGCGTACTGCTTCTGGGTCATGTGACCAGCATGACTAAGCCGCTTCTGGCGAACCAGAGCAGCGCACGGAAATGCTGTTTACCTTCCTGCTGGAGCGGTACCTATTTATCTACTTGCACTTTGACGTGCTTTCAAACTGCTAGGTTGGCAGGAGCAGGGACCAAGCAAGGGGAGCTCACCCCATGGCGGGGATTCGAACCGCCGACTTTCTAATCGGCAAGTCCTAGGCTCTGTGGTTTAACCCACAGCGCCACCCGCGTCCCTTTTGGAAATGTACATTCAGTTTGTTTTTTCCTTTAATTTTATGGGGGCCCCCAAGACAGTGGGGCCCTGAGCTATAGCTTGTTTAGCTTGTACATAAATCCGGCACTGGCTCTTACTGTCCGAAAGTTCTTCCTGATGTTTAGTCGGAATCGCCTTTCTTTTCATTCGAAGCCATGAGTTCGAGTCCTACCTTCCAGAGCAGGAGGAAACAAGCTCACTGGAGTCCTCTCCCCCATTGCTTGTTAAAACATCCCTTTTGCCCCAAAGACAGGAAGATTCCCCAGCATCAAAAATACTACCCGCAATATATTAACACCGATCCTCTTTGCATCTCTCTTTAGTGAGCGTTCGGTGGGAATTGCAGGCTGCTCAGCTGGAAGGAAGCCACGCATCAAACGGCAGAGAGTTTTCCTTCTCTTGGAAGTGGTTTAGCAGCGCAGACAAGACCCACGAGATCAACGCTTTCCCAGCGCCGTTTCCACTCTGCCAGCCAGAAGCGGAACCTCCTGTTGCCTCGACGCAGGAGCTCCACTTCTGAACAAGAGAAGCCTGTGTGTATGTGTGTGTGTGTGTGTGTGTGTGTGTGTTTGTGATTAACTTGGTGGAGGATAATTAAAGCATTTGCGAGGAACCTTGGGTGGGATCTGTGCCAACAAAGCCAGAGTTTCTTAACTTTCCATCCAGGAATGTGGTACCTTGCTTTCCATCTGAAAAATCCCTTCAGTTTTGAACTTGTTGTTGTTGTTTAGTCGTTTAGTCGTGTCCGACTCTTCGTGACCCCCTGGACCAGAGCACGCCAGGCAGTCTTCCACTGCCTCCCACAGTTTTCCTCAACTTCATGTTGGTAGCTTCAAGAACACTGTCCCACCATCTCGTCCTCTGTCGTCCCTTTCTCCTTGTGCCCTCCATCTTTCCCGACATCAGGGTCTTTTCCAGGGAGTCTTTTCTCATGAGGTGGCCAAAGTATTGGAGCCTCAGCTTCAGGATCTGTCCTTCCAGTGAGCACTCAGGGCTGATTTCCTTCAGAATGGAGAGGTTGGATCTTCTTGCAGTCCATGGGACTCAAGAGTCTCCTCCAGCACCAGAATTCAAAAGCATCAATTCTTCAGCGATCAGCCTTCTTTATGGTCTAGCTCTCACTTCCATACATCACTACTGGGAAAACCATAGCTTTAACTATATGGACCTTTGTTGGCAAGGTTTTGAACTTAGTGTTGCAAATAACCAGCAGATACAATTCCATGGTTCAAATACCTGAAGGAAGATGGAGCAAGCTTGGCAGGATCTGAACTAGCAGTTTCAAACGACAAGGAAGGAGACAGCAGCCACACCTAGGAAATGGCTTTGACTGGCTGGCTACACCAGATGAGAGCAACCAATGGGACTATTTACAATATAGTGATTATTTTTCCATTGGCATCTCCACATCATCCTAGCTGGGCGAATTGCTATTTGCAAGCCATCAGCGCTAGATGACCATAGACATAAAATAAGTAGGGCATGCAATGGAAACTGGCAAGATCCCCAAAGTCCAGTGGAACTCTGCGTTCCTCTCCTGTGCAGAACCCGAATTATGCAAAAGTAAGAAAACTTGGCGCACCTGAATTTGGCACGGGCTGCCGGTGTGATTTAAATAACCAAGTAGAAAAAGAGAGAGGGAGCAAATTGAATAACTGATGCAAATCAAGTTTCCCGTTTTGCAATTCATGCATTTCCTGATCAAGAGTTGCCTACGAATGGGCTGCTGTAACAGTTAGAGCCATTTGGTGTGCAACTCAATAAAGCCTTAATGTTAACTTGGAATAATCCAAAACTCCGGTAATTCAGTTTGCGTGCTTGCCATGCCTTTGTTTCGGCAATGCTGAAACCGATCCTAATCAAAATCCCATTGAAACCACTCTGTTGGTTTTGATGGGTCTTGTATTTTGCCCAGGAAAGATTGTGTCTGATATATATTTCACTCTGGGCTGTGTTTCGATTCACCTAAGAGCCCACAGATAAGGCTTCACACGGTGGGAAGCCTCCGGGTGCCTGTGGCAGCTAGTCATTCTGCATCACCACTGCCAACTCGCTCCCTCTCCCTCTCAGCGAGGTATTGTTTCTTCTTGGACTTAGAGCGGAAAAAAGAACAAGTCACTGCTTCTTGGTAGGCAGAGGGTGATCAAATTGATGGGCGATGGTGGCCACAGTCACTAAGAGGCTTCTTATCGAGGCCAAGACGACATAAATAGGGCTTCCAGGTAGGGTACCATCACCCTCAGATCAGGTTAGACTCAGAAATGCGACCTCAAGGATCCCTGGGAGTCAATTCCTCTCAAATTTCCAAAGAGGGACAGGCACTCTGCACATGTTTAGAAGATGAGGGTTTTGTTTTTTTAAAAAATCTAGCTGCCAACATTATATTAAAATAACAACAACCAACAAACAAACCTACATTGGGTTTTCTAGTTTCTAATTTTTCTAAGGGGGGGGCGGAAACTTCTTTGATATTTCTTCACTGGATCCCCTGTGGAACCTGTGAAAATAGATTCTGGGGCTAAGCCACCATGACCCCAGCTCTAAAAAAAGCAGAACAAAGAACCTATGTCTCTCTTTTCCTTTCTCTAACTGTGAGTTATCGCTGGTGTGAGATCTGGATTGTACACCGACCGCTGAATCCAGGCCGTTCTGCTTTGGATTCCGGCTTGTGACACCTTGCTACGAAGACTACACACTCACAAATGTGCCACACCTGCTGCAAAACGCCGCAACATTTCACAGTCTCACAGCCGGGTGGCTTCCCCACCCCCTTCACCTGCTAGACACCCACAGAATAGTGCTGTGCGTTGCCCGAGCAACAGGAAGCTTTCAAAAAGAGCAGCTCTCGCTGCCAGCAGCAAAAGTCCCATCGCTGCTCACAGCCCTGTTTCTCAGGATTATAGCATCATTCACACCTTGGGACGGAGCCACCTGGGAATCGAAGCGGACTTGGGTTGGAGCAGAAGGCTGCTTGGGTCCTTCATGGCATCAGAGAACCGTAAGCCGCAATGGATCACATCTTGGACTACTGCTATGCGCTCTATGTGGGGCTACCTTTGAAGGTGACCCGGAAACTACAACTAATCCAGAATGCGGCAGCTAGACTGGTGACTGGGAGCGGCCGCCGGGACCACATAACACCAGTCCTGAGAGACCTACATTGGCTCCCAGTACGTTTCCGAGCACAATTCAAAGTGTTGGTGCTGACCTTTAAAGCCCTAAACGGCCTTGGTTTCCCCAGCCATTCTGGGCAGCACCCAACAGAATATTAAAACCACGATAAAACTTCAAACATTAAAAGTTTCCCCATACAGGATTGCCTTCAGATGTCTTCTAAGAGTCAGGTAGTTGTTTATTTCGTTGACATTTGATGGGAGGGCGTTCTGCAGGGTGGGCGCCACCACCGAGAAGGCCCTGTGCCTGGTTCCCTGTAACTTGGCTTCTCGCAGGGAGGGAACCACCAGAAGGCCCTCGGCGCTGGACCTCAGTGTCCGGGCAGAATGATGGGGGTGGAGACGCTCCTACAGGTATACTGGACTGAGGCTGTTTTGGGCTTTCAAGGTCAGCACCAACACTCTGAATTGTGCTCGGAAACGTACTGGGAGCCAACGTATCTGTTATGTAGTGTAACCCATAAATGCAGGGCAGCTCCTTTCTAGGGGCAGTGCTTGCTGCCCCTGCCCCCTGGCACCACCCAAAGGTCTGAAAGGTACCCCAAATTGTCTGCCTGAGGAGAGCTGCCCCACTCTGCCCCATTTTGTCGGTCACACTGATCTTAGCGGTAAGTGTCGCCAGTCCCAAGTCCGGGCACAGATTCCACCTGCAGGAATGCAAGAATGCAGGCACAACAAGATTTCCCGCAACGAATCTAACTGTAACGAGGAAGGTTAAAAATGGGGGCAGCCTGTGGCGGAGAGTTAGCTGTAGCGCTTGAGAAGATTAAGGGCTTATCTGTAAGTTCGTTTTTGCAAACGCTGGAAATGACTCTGATTATAACCCGTGCTCCACATTGCCTTCCTTTTTTTGTTTTTTTGTGGCTGATGTGTTGGGTCCCTCCCCTCTTGAATGTGGGGCCCACCCAATAGAACTGGCATGTATGTGTAAAAATTGAAATTTGAATGAAAGAGATAAGGGGAGAATTGGAACCACAAAAGAGAGAAGGAAACAGTTTATAAAAGGATGTAAATGAAACCGCTTTGAGGAGGAATGGAAGTCAACCAGAAGAAAAGATGAAATGAAATATGGTATAATTATAATTTTGTTTTTTTTAAAGGAACTGGCATGTCTGTGTGTATCTATCGGGCGGCTGTGGGGTGGACAGGCTTCACGACAGGGTTCAAAGACCTTATCTCGGATATAATCGACAGTATACTGCAGGAAATATGTACATCCGAAGAACGTGTCAAACGACGGCGACGATTTACCAAAACGAAGCAAGCAACCCACACATTTCCGCCCTCCACATCTCCTAAAGTCTGCTGGCGAAAAGGACAACCAAAATTATCAAGGGGAAATGGATGCAGAAAAGCTCCTTTCTCCCTCTCTCAATGCTAGAGCCTAGTGGGGCCACCCAGGGAAGATGAATATTCGGGGGGGGGGGGCGGGGGCGGTGGAAGCACAAATTGTGGCATTTGAGGGAGAAATTTGGTTCTGTTCACATGTGTGTGCTAACATCCCTAGTTTGCATTTCCCCAAATGATAGGTAAACCGAAATACAGCTGCCCTGATGTTATGGACACACCTCCGAATTTTGTGCCTCAGTTCCCCAGCCGAATGATGTGTGCAGAAGGAGTGAAAACAATGTGGAAACGCATTAGGTTAGGAGAAAATCGCTTGCAAAGATGTGCATATTATCCAAAATTCACAGGAGTATCAGAGAATCAAAGAGCTGGAAGGGACCACAAGAGTAATCTAGTCCAACACCCTGCAATGCAGGGGGCACCTCAAACCCACAACCTTTGCATAGCGAAAGTAGAGTTGCTGTACATCTGAAATTTCCTGGACATAGCCAACAACTTTGCCAAAAAAGAAAAAAAGAAAAAGCTCACCAACTCACCAACTTTTGTGTCTGGGTTTTCACTTTCTGAAATATGGAAAGCCTAGTTAAAGCCATGCCCAAAGTGGCTCACAATATGAAAAAAAAACTACATAATTTACATCATGTTGGCTACCACCAGTGTTTTTGGCCTCATTGAGAGGCAGTATGTCAATATGAGTAGGAAAATGAGAGTACCCCTAAACATTTTTTAAGAGAAAAAAAGCACTGGCTACCACTGTCCTGGGACACAGGTGGCGCTGTGGTCTAAACCACTGAGCCTAGGGCTTGCTGATCGGAAGGTCGGAGGTTCGAATCCCTGTGACGGGGTGAGCTCCCGTTACCTGGTCCCTGCTCCTGCCAACCTAGCAGTTCAAAAGCACGCCAGTGCAAGTAGATAAATAGGTACCGCTCCGGCGGGAAGGTAAATGGCGTTTCCGTGCGCTGCTCTGGTTCGCCAGAAGTGGCTTAGTCATGCTGGCCACATGACCCAGAAGCTGTACACCGGCTCCCTCGGCCAATAAAGCGAGATGAGCGCTGCAACCCCAGAGTCGTCCGCGACTGGACCTAACGGTCAGGGGTACCTTTACCTGCCGTGAGCCTAAGATTGCCAGAGGCTATTTGGCATGTTATTGGTTGCTGCGGTGAGGGCTGGTGTTGATTTGCTGTCGTTGTGCTAATTGGATAGGCACAACCCCCCCTAAAAAAGTTCAACAACTCTGGGGGCCACCCCCCATTTTCCTAATTTGGAGTCCCCAAAAATAGGGGGCGTGTTATACACGGGGGCGTGTTATACACGGAAGAATACAGTATTTATTTTTCTGGAAACTGCCCAGAGTGGCTTGGGAAACCCAGCCAGATGAGCAGGGTATTCATCATCATCATCATCATCATCACTTAAGGTACCAGGCCATTCAGTGAGATCCCAGAGGACCACGTCTGGTGGACTTCCACCCCCACCGTGAGATACTGTCAAGAGCAGGTATTTGGTTCCTGTCTAGCTGCTCTGATGAATGGAGGGAGGAAGTCGCCAGAAGAGGAAGCAGCAGCCCAACCGCACAGTGATGTGGAAGCAGCCGTTGCAGAGTCGGCACCTGCTTCCTTGCACTGCCACAAGCTAACACCCAAGAGCAGATTTAGCTGCCTCTGTCAGGAAAAGTTGCTTGCAGCCTGGGACTTTTTAGCTTTGAGAAAAAGGCGAGTAATAGGGTTGCGTGGTAAGGTAAAGGTAAAGGTACCCCTGACCATTAGGTCCAGTCGTGGCTGACTCTGGGGTTGCGGTGCTCATCTCGCTTTATTGACCAAGGGAGCCGGCATACAGCTTCCGGGTCATGTGGCCAGCATGACCAAGCCGCTTCTGGCGAACCAGAGCAGAACAAGGAAACACCATTTACCTTCCCGCTGGAGTGGTATCTATTTATCTACTTGCACTTTGACGTGCTTTCAAACTGCTAGGTTGGCAGGAGCTGGGACAGAGCAATGGAAGCTCAACCCATTGCGGGGATTCGAACCACTGACCTTCTGATCGGCAAGTCCTAGGCTCTGTGGTTTAACCCACAGCGCCACCCGCGTCCCTTAGGGTTGCATGGTAGGAGTTTATAAAATCATGCATGGTCTCGGCGGCCGCTCCCATTCACCAGTCCAGCTGCCACATTCTGGATTAGTTGCAGTTTCCGGGTCACCTTCAAAGGTAGCCCCACACAGAGCACATTGCATTAGTCCAAGCGGGAGATAACCAGAGCATGCACCACTCTGGCGAGACAGTGCGCAGGCAGGTAGGGTCTCAGCCTGTGTACCAGATGGAGCTGGTAGACAGCCGCCCTGGACACAGAATTGACCTGCGCCTCCGTGGACAGCTGTGAGTCCAAAATGACACCCAGGCTGCGCACCTGGTCCTTCAGGGGCACGGTTGCCCCATTCAGGACCAGGGATTCCCCCACACCTGCCTGCCCAGGAAAGGCTGATATAAGTTGCCAACAACACAGCTCTCTGCAGCCTTCCCAGGTCTTTGCCATCCTGTATTTTCTGTCTCTTGATTGATTGACGATGCCGATTTAAATATGCTGCTCGCTGTTTTCAGGGGCCCTTTGGGGCTGAAAAGCTGAATAGCAACGCTAATTATCCTTTTCGGTGGCAGCCGGGAGTTAGTTGCCAAGCGTGAAGTTCTGTTCGGGTGCAACCAGCTAGCCACAAACGCTGCGTTCCTGGCAGACGTTAAGCCTCCACATGGAATTGCAAAGGCGGGGGGGGGGGGGAGAGAAAGCCCATATTGCAGTTGTGTCAATCAGCCCCGGGTGATGTTTGGGGAAAAGTTCGAAGACCATCTTGCACAGCAGAGCCAAATTGCCATAGCAACAGCACGAGGCGAGTGGGTGAACGTCTTGTGGGTTTTTTTTTTTTTATGACTCATTTTTTATTTTATTTTATTTCATTTTTTTTTTTTTTGTTTCTTGAAGGAGTGATGGCTCCCACCACCACCTTTCAAATTTTTATTTCAGATAAAAAGCTGAATTGCTTAAAAATAGAAACCCAAAGAGACCAAACCGATTCCTGGCGAACGCTGAAAAATAAGGGTGGTAATCTCAGAAGACTTGGCTTCTGTTTAAACATCTCCGTTATGAATGTGTTGCGTGGCTGGTAGGGCAGATGCGGCGGCATCCCGGGATAAAACTGCCGATCTGAGCTGTGTAATCCAATTAATAGAAGGCTTTGCAAATAGTTTAGAAGCGAGACATCATCTCCCATTATAAACAGCTGTGATCGCGTTAAGCTGCGCTTTTTTCCTCCCTCCCCACTTTCTGGGCGTGTGTGTATTCTCATAAACAAGCACAGGAAATAATACCGACTGCACCATGAATTAACTGACTCACCCACAAGTTAGCGGGAGGATATAGGGCAGGACCCGAGTGTCGTTCATCAAGACAACACGCTGCATTCTGCAAACCTGAGAGTTTCGCAAACCAAGAGCCCTGCCTGCCTGCTGTGACCCAAAGAACAAAGGAGTCGGATACCCTCCAACATTCCTCAGATGAAAAAAGGGACATTCCTCATTCCTCGCCCCCAAACTGACCCTCTTAGACCCCCCATTTTCTGTGTCCCTCCCAGTACTTCCTATCAGAAGAAGGGCTAATGCCATGATACCAGCGGGGCACAACACACAAGCCCTCCACCATCCTGAAAAAACCCCTCAATTTTTATTTTATTTTTTATTTTGTTCCTTGGTAGATTTACAGAAAGAAAAAACAAACACCAAAATATGTAGTCAAACCTCATGCTGGGTCCGCTTCAGGTTGCGTTTTTCAGGTTTTGGCAGTCGCGCATGCGCAGAAGTGCTAAATGGTGCTTTGCGCATGCGCAGAAGTGCCGGATCGCGACTCGCGCATGCGCAGATGCGGGTTGCGAACGTGCCTCCCGCACAGATCACGTTCACACCCCGAGCGTCCACTGTATTTTAGAAAGGGGCATCATTAGATGCAGACACACAAAGTTTTTATTTTTCAGAAAAACGAAGACTCCCTGTGCTCTGCTTCCCCTTTCTTCCCACCCGGGGCAGCCCTGCCCTCTGCCTGCACCTTAGGGCTGGCGTATCATGCAAGGCTGGGCCTCAGCAGCCTCTCCTCCTCCCTGCCCGCTCTTCAGCAGCTGCTATGAGCTACCCAAGGGAAGAGGCCGGCAGCAGCAGCCATGGAGAGGCCATGGGATGCTATCACACTGCCGCTGCTCCTCAGGACAAGCGCCAGCTCCTCCTTCCTTAAAGGTGCTGCCAGCCAGTGTGGGCAGTAGCAAGCTAGATGGACCCGGGGTCTGATTCAATATAAGGCAGTTTCCAGTGCTCCTAACGCCTTGCAAATGAATGTTTCCTGGAGGGCTGGCAATGACTCAGTACAGGAGGGTATCAGCCTTGCATGCAGCAGAAGTTTTCATTTGTAATCCTCAGCATCTCTCGGTAGGCTGTCTGAAATCCTGGACAGCTGCTGCCTGTCAATGCCAGCAGTATTGAGCTAGATAGACCAATGGTCTGATTTGGTATGAAATGGGCTCCCATGTTCCTAACTAGTCTCTGAAGCCTGCCCCCCCCCCCGCTCTGCCCCTCTCTAGCTTCTGGCACTAAGCACAAGCCTATCATTGCAGTCAAGAACTGTTGCTGACATCCGTCTGTCTCGAAAGACAATGGAGTTCACCTCTGGAGGTGAAGACAAATTACTGCTGCCCCTAGCATTGTTTTGGCAGCGTGTGTGGAGGTCCTGGGCTGCCCGGGCCACAAAACCCTCCTCTCAGCCTTCCTGATGTGGTCCAAACGCCTTAGAATTTTGTTCTCTTGAAGATACAGTGGTACACCTTGGTTCTCAAACACCTTGGCACTCAAACGCCTTGGTTCCCAAACGCCGAAAACCCGGAGGTAAGTGTTCCGGTTTTCAAACGTTTTGCGGAAGCTGAACGCCCAATGCGGCTGTCGGCTATTGTTTCTGGGGCGCCTGCACCAATCAGAAGCTGCGTCTTGGTTTTCGAACATTTCAGAAGTCAAACTGACTTCCGGAACGGATGAAGTTTGGCGCTTTTGTTTTTGCTATTTATTTTGCGTTTTTGTTTTTGAGGCTTTTTCGGTTAATTTGTTTTTGTGACTGTGTGGAACCCAGTTCAGCTACTGCTTGATTGTGTGAATGCGCAAGTGGATAAAAGCCCCCCATCCAAACAATGACTATCATCGATGCGAGTAAGAAAAAAAAATAATTTTAATTCTTATCATCTACAATACTGCCTTATTTTATTATACAGTACATTGGTTATTGCTTTCACTTTATGGATCAATTGTCTCGTTAGATAGTAAAATTCACGTTAAATTGCTGTTTTAGGGGTTGTTTTTAAAAGTCTGGAACAGATTAATCCGTTTTGCATTACTTTCTATGGGAAAGCGCACCTTGGTTTTGGAACGCTTTGGTTTTGGAACGGACTTCCGGAACGGATTAAGTTTGAGAACCAAGGTACCACTGTATCTCATAAGTCAGCGAGTATTTTAGGGACTAGAAACCAGCATATTCGGTTAAAACTAAAGCTGGACATTTCGACAAGTTCCATATTATGCCCAACTTTCTGTGATGCACGCAGTACGATTCTGAAACTCACACAGCGGTGGATATATTGCAAGCGCTCTCGGACACTGGGGAAACACGGAAATCAAATTAGAGCAAGCGTGCAGAAAATTATTAATCCGGAGAGCTCAGCTTCTCCCGACACGGAGAGGCCGCCGGGGCAAAGTCTCATGGAAGTCTCCACCTGGGCTTTCGGGAGACCAGGTTGCGTTCTGCGTCTAGCAATGCAGACGCAACACAATTATCAACAATTGCTGGAGCCCTCGGAGATTTCGCACGGAGAGGCTGCGTTGCCGGAGGGAAGCCTCCTGAGGGAAGGTGCAACGCTTTTGTTGAGTCTGCAATGACTAAAAAAATAAAATAAAGGATGCTACCTATGAAGACCACATTCCCCCCCCCTTCTCCTTTGTTTCCTGTTAAGCGGAAAAATCTGGTTTCAGATGGACAGAATAACAGAATCATCGAATTGTAGAGTTGCAAGGGACCCCTGAAGGTCATTTATTCCAACCCCTGCCCTGACCATTGGTCCTGCTGGCTGGGGCTGACGGGAGTTGTAGTCTGACAGCTTCTGGAGGGTGCCAGGTTGGCTACTCCTGTTCAAACCCCTTTGCCCCGTTCTTTATTCCTGGAAATCACATGCTGATTTAGAACTTCAGCATCACCTGGTAGATTAGCAGGTCCCTGATGAGCTGTTTTTCTGCATGCAGGGAATGGTCAAAAGCGCCTCCTCCCTGCAATGCCTGCCATCTCGAGGCAAATCTAAAAAAATGTAGTATAAACACCGACAACTGAGAAACACTGGCCTGCGGAGCACTCCAGTTGGAGAACAGCCTTTGCCAAAGGTGTCATGGGCTTTGAAGACACTCGAACTCAGGACGCAAGGAAGAAATGTGCTAAGAGGAAGGCACGCTTGGCAAATCCACACCATGATCAACTCCCACCCGGAAACCAATGTCCCCACTGTGGAAGGACGTGTGGATCCAGAATTGGCCTCCACAGTCACTTACGGGCTCATTGTTAAAACCGTGTACAGTGGTACCTTGGGTTAAGTACTTAATTCGTTTCGGAGCTCCGTTCTTAACCTGAAACTGTTCTTAACCTGAAGCACCACTTTAGCTAATGGGGCCTCCGGCTGCCGCCGTGCCGCCGGAGCACGATTTCTGTTCTCATCCTGAAGCAAAGTTCTTAACCTGAAGCACTATTTCTGGGTTAGCGGAGTCAGTAACCTGAAGCGTGTGTAACCTGAGGTACCACTGTATATGGAAGACAGTCTTACTCAGCTACAGGTGATTGCCAAAGAAGGAGGAGGAGGAGGAGGAGGAGGAGGAGGAGGAGGAGGAGGAGCCCTGTCCCAACAGGAATGGAATGTGTGCATGCCACCTGGTACAGAAGGATGTCATTCTGCACAGCAACAAAAGAAGAGTCGGGCTGGATTAGACCCAAGGCCCCTCAGATCCAGCATCCTGTTCTCAGGTGGCTTGTGGTTCCTTCCAGAAAAGGTTTTCAAAGGCGTAACACCTCTGGAGATGCAGAGAGTCTTCTATTGAGGTAGAACAACGTGGCCTTATGACTTTGTCTCCTTCTAATTTAACTCCCTGCTATGCGTGAAGATGTACAGGCAACACCAGTTTCGCATGCATTCAAAGAATGCCCAGCTGTGCATGTGCAGGCCTTTTTCGGACTTGGAAGGGCGCATGGCGGGGCATAATGGGGTGGGCAGACTTATGCGCTCTTCACCGACACGTACAATGACCCAGGATGTAGGACCCTAGGACTCAGCTCTACAGCTGCAAATATAACGGTTTAAGTGCATTATACAAAGGTGACACTAGATGGCGATGGTGAGCTAATGGCAAATTCAATATATTTTAAAAAACTTTTTTCCAGAGCGTTTTTTAATATATGTCTAGATTCAGCCCTAGTGTTTGGAGAAAGGGAGGAAAAACCTTTCCTCCATCCACTTTCTCTGTGCCATGCATAATTTCATAAATTTCTACTTGCCTGCTCTCCAAACTAAAAAACCCCAAATGCTGCAAGCTTTCCTCCTCGCCATCCCTTTGAACATTTGAGCCGTCATTTTCTGAACCTTTTCCAACTCTACAATACCCTTTTTGAGGTGAGTTATTCCAAATGCAGCTGCACCACAGATGTGTATAACGGCGTTGTTATAGCAACGCTTTCATTTCTAATCCCTTTCCCCATGCAACAGGTCTTAACCTTACAGAAGCAATGCTGGTTCTGCTTCAACAAGACTTCTTCTTCTATATACGTGGGAATCTATCTTTAATTGTGCTATTCACGGGTTTTCCTGCAACAGACATTAAACTCACCAACCTGTAATTTCCCAGATACCTCCTGAATCCCTTTTCAATACCGTATTTTTTGCTCTATAAGACTCACTTTTTCCCTCCTAAAAAGTAAGGGGAAATGTGTGTGCGTCTTATGGAGCGAATGCAGGCTGCACAGCTATCCCAGAAGCCAGAACAGCAAGAGGGATTGCTGCTTTCACTGCACAGCGATCCCTCTTGCTCTTCTGGCTTCTGAGATTCAGAATATTTTTTTTCTTGTTTTCCTCCTCCAAAAACTAGGTGTGTCTTGTGGTCTGGTGCATCTTATAGAGCGAAAAATACGGTAACTGCTGTTACATGTTTTCCATTCCTCAGACATGGAAGCTGAAATTAGGGAATAGTCACTTTACTTTTTTGGAAGCAATTTCACTTCTGAGTTCTTTATGACCTCTCGGATTGATCCCAACCGAACCTGATAGTTTGTTTTTCATTTGTCAATAAGGCCCAGAACTTTGCCTGATATCATGACCTCAGTTGCTCAGACTTGCTTCCTGCGAAAGTTTGCTCGGATACAGGAATCCGCCCTGCATCTTCCATTGTGTAGACAGATGGAAATAATTAATTCAATTATAACTGAATAGCCCTCCAGCCCTCTGGAGAGATTTAACTACTTTCGTCTTTTCTTTTCAACTTCCTCTTTCCCACTCCCTTCATTTCTCGGAAGTTTCTCTTCCTGACGTCAAATGTGACTCTGTTGGACTTTCTTGGCAACTGTCTATTTGCAGATACAGAGCACGAGACTCTTAATCTCAGGGTTGTGGGTTCGAGTTCCACACGGGCTGGACTAGATGACCCTCGTGGTCCCTTCCACTTCTACAATTCTATGCTTCTATATATTGAATGTGATAGGGTTATAGTCACTGTTCCTGCTCGGGTCAGTAACATTCACTGGGCATCACTTAAGATGGAATCCGGGGTCAGCTCCCCTCTGGCCAGTTCCATGATCTACTGCTCTAGCGTAGAGTTATTTGTCTAGAAAGTTGAAAGGGTGAAACTAAGGACTTATCCAAACTTAACTTTTGCACCGTTCTTTCCAGGCAAAGGTAAATGGAAGGAAGTTGTGAATAAGTCTTAAAATTAGCTGCAATTGCATAACTTGCAACATTTCTCTGATGAAAATAGGAATGTTAATAATAATAATAATAATAATAATAATAATATAATAATTTGTTGTTTATACCCCACCCATCTGACTGGGTTGCTCCAGCCACTCTGGGCAGCTTCCAAAATAGATAAAAACATAATAAACCATTAAACATTTAAAAAACTTCCCTGTTCAGGGCTGCCTTCAGATGTCTTCTAAAGGCTGACTCTTTTTATCTCAGGCGTCACACAACTCCACACCCTCCAACATTTCTCCAATGAAAATAGGGATGTCCTAAGGCAGGGGTCAGCAAACTTTTTCAGCAGGGGGCCGGTCCACTGCCCCTCAGACCTCGTGGGGGGCCGGACTATATTTTGGAGGAAAAAAATGAATGCATTCCTGTGGCCCACAAATAACCCAGAGATGCATTTTAAATAAAAGCACACAATCTACTCGTGTAAAAGCATGCTGATTCCTGGACTGACCGCGGGCCGGATTGAGAAGGCGATTGAGCTGGATCCGGCCCCTGGGCCTTAGTTTTCCTACCCCTGTCCTAAGGATAAGTAAAGGGACCCCTAACCATTAGGTCCAGTCGTGACCGACTCTGGGGTTGCGGCGCTCATCTCGCTTTACTGGCCGAGGGAGCCGGCGTACAGCTTCTGGGTCATGTGGCCAGCATGACTAAGCCGCTTCTGGTGAACCAGAGCAGCGCATGGAAACACCGTTTACCTTCCCGTTGGAGCGGTACCTATTTATCTACTTGCACTTTGACGTGCTTTTGAACTGCTAGGTAGGCAGGCGCTGGGGCTGAGCAACGGGAGCTCACCCCGTCGTGGGGATTCGAACCACCGACCTTCAGATCAGCAAGTCTTAGGCTCTGTGGTTTAACCCACAGCGCCACCCGCGTCCCTATGTCCTAAGGATAAGCACAAATTAGAAACAGGGATGGCGTCTGTAAATCCGGGACTGTCCCTGGAAAAATAGGGACACAGGGAAGGGCCTGTACTTGTGATTAAAAAAAAAATCACAGGTGATTCTCTAAGAGTGATCTGCAACACACTATCGGGTGGTTCACAGAACTACAATAAATTGAAGAAGAGCCTGCTGAATCAGACCGATGACCCATCGAGCCCCACAAAATTCGTTTATGTTTTTGCTTTCTTAGATCCAAGAGAACATACTTTGAATAGAATCTGTTTGCCAACTCCCTGTCCCTCTGAAGAGAGGCACCACTTGCAGAAACAGAAACGAGATTTTTTCCCCCTCCTTAAATGACGCTGATTTCACAAGGAACAATGGAGCAGAGATCCAGCAGCCCCAGCCCTGGCATGGAGGAACTTGATGATACAGAAAACTGTGTGCTGTTAGAAAGATCCCATTATAACCAGCCTCGGGGGCGAAAATAGTGCCAGCACTCAATGACACATACTCTTTTGGAACAGAGATGGGAGAAAAGATACAAGATTGAAAATCCAGATATTATATTCTGCTATGTGACTTGGTTGCTCAGTTCAGTCTTTTTGCATGGTCTTTTATATATTGTTTTATGGGTTGTCACTTGGCTGTTATTTTTATCGATTACAGTCTAGTAGTTCTTTAGTTATCTCAGCTAGGGCCAGGGCCTTTTCAGTACTGGCCCCGACGTGGTGGAACGCTCTGTCACAAGAGACCAGGGCCCTGCGGGATTTGACATCTTTCCGTAGGGCCTGCAAGACGGAGCTGTTCCGCCTGACCTTTGGTTTGGACTCAGTCTGACCCTTATGTTTCCCTCCCCTTTTGGTTTTGATTTATGGGCTGCTACTAAAATGAGGCTGCATTTAAAATTGTATTTTAACCCATATTTTAACCCGTATTTTAATTAACTGTTTTTTCCTTTTCTTTTACATTTTATTGTAATTTTATTTGTGTTAGCCACCCTGAGCCCAGTTCTGGCCGGGGAGGCGGGGTATAAATTCTTCTTCTTCTTCTTCTTCTTCTTCTTCTTCTTCTTCTTCTTCTTCTTCTTCTTCTTCTTCTATAATGCTTTTTATAGTTTTGAGTTGAGTTCATGGCACCAAGAAAAGTTCAAGAACCACGGACCTAGTGGAAGACTGGAAAGACGGCCGTTGCACAATTTGCAGGCTGTTTTTGGGGCAAACACTGACGTGGACATCTGAAAACTGGGCATTTTCATGCCGCATTGTGTCTTCTGAGTACCTGCGGATAATTTCCTTCCCTGCTAATTGCTGCCCTGAGTTCCGATCTCGCTCATCTAACCCTGTTGAGCTACGATAGCCGGGTGCTCTCTGCATTTTCCGGAAACAATGGAAGACCTTTTTTTCGCTTTGACAAGCTTTTCCAGGATGAAAAGGTCTCCGACTTAAGGTGTTCATTTTGCACGGCTTTAAACCTATAGTTTAGTTGTTGCTTTCTTCTGTTTTCAAAACTATTTTTAGCGGGGTTTTAGATTGCGGGTTCGTCAGTCGCCTTGGGACATGCATAGAAGGTGATTAGTTCATAAGTCACGGTGGTGATATTTTCTAGAGATATCAGGTGGTATGCAATGCTAGTCCTACTCAGAGTAGACCCACTGAAGTCAATGACTGTGTTCTGCTTCCACAGATGGAGGCAGCAATACTACTAAATCCCAGTTGCGGAAAACCACTGGAGGGGAGAGTTGCTCTTATGTTCGAATTCTGCTTCCCAATTTCCCACTGGTTGGCCACTGGGAGAACAGGATGCTGGACTAGGTGGGACACTGGCCTGATCCTGCTGGCTCCTCTTATATTCACAACGCATAGGACTAGCATTTGTTTAGTCATTTAGTCATGTCCGACTCTTCGTGACCCCCTGGATCAGAGCACGCCAGGCACTCCTGTCTTCCACTGCCTTCCACAGTTTGGTCAAACTCATGCTGGTAGCTTCGAGAACACTGTCCAACCATCTCGTCCTCTGTCGTCCCTTCTCCTTGTGCCCTTCATCTTTCCCAACATCAGGGTCTTTTCCAGGGAGTCTTCTCTTCTCATGAGGTGGCCAAAGTCTTGGAGCCTCAGCTTCAGGATCTGTCCTTCCAGGGAGCACTCAGGGCTGATTTCCTTCAGAATGGATAGGCTTGATCTTCTTGCAGTCCATGGGACTCTCCAGAGTCTCCTCCAGCACCATAATTCAAAAGCATCCATTCTTCGGCAGTCAGCCTTTTTTATGGTCCAGCTCTCACTTCCATACATCACTACTGGGAAAACCATAGCTTGAACTAGACAGACCTTTGTTGGCAAGGTGATGTTTCTGCTTTTTAAGATGCTGTCTAGGTTTGTCATCGCCTTTCTCCCAAGAAGCAGGCATCTTTTAATTTTGTGGCTGCTGTCACCATCTGCAGTGATCATGGAGCCCAAGAAAGTGAAATTTCTCACTGCCTCCATTTCTTCCCCTTCTATTTGCCAGGAGGTGATGGGCCCAGTGGCCATGAACTTCGTTTTTTGATGTTGAGCTTCAGACCATATTTTGCGCTCTCCTCTTTCACCCTCATTAAAAGGTTCTTTTAATTCCTCCTCACTTTCTGCCATCAGTGTTGTGTCATCTGCTCAGAACACGGCTGGATGCAACGAAGTCACCCCATTAGCAAAAGGATGTTCTGCATAGACCACAGGACTTCCTCTTCCTTCTCTTGCATGTTTGCTTTATCTCTCCCAATTTTGCTCCAAAGGGCTGGGGGAACCCCAGTACACATTTGGGGGAGGCATAGGGGGAGAGGAAGTCCCACTGTGCAGGCAGAAGAAGAGAAACATCATTGGGCACAACCCTTTATTATTATCCAGGGGCAACAGGGCCTCGTTGCTGGCGTGTGTTTCTACTGCTTCCGATTTAAACCGACTTTCTCTTTCAATATCAGGGGCTTAATCCTGACATCTCAGCCTCCTCCAAGACGTCAAGCGCGTGACGCTCTTGACCAGGTCTGCAATGGCCCTCTGCTTTGTGGCTTCCCTGCCAGAGCCACAGCTGTCTTTGTGGGACCCTCTCCATTCTGCGCTCGTCTAGACTCTCCTCCAAGAGTGCATTGGCCGGCAGAGCAGGTGTGGCCTTTTGAGCAGCGTCTGAAGGAAATCCCTTCGCTCGCCTGTCAATTTCTGAACAGGCTGATGCTTTTGAATTCTGGTGCTGGAGGAGACTCTTGAGAGTGCCATGGACTGCAAGAAGACCCAACCTCTCCATTCTGAAGGAAATCAGCCCTGAGTGCTCACTTGAAGGACAGATCCTGAAGCTGAGGCTCCAATACTTTGGCCACCTCATGAGAAGAGAAGATTCCCTGGAAAAGACCCTGATGTTGGGAAGATGGAGGGCACAAGGAGAAGGGGGCGACAGAGGACGAGATGGTGGGACAGTGTTCTGGAAGCCACAAACATGAGTTTGACCAAACTGTGGGAGGCAGTGGAAGACAGAAGTGCCTGGCGTGCTCTGGTCCAGGGGGTCACAAAGAGTCCGACACGACTAAACGACTAAACAACAACAACAACAACATGTTGGAAGGGACTCGGGTGGCGCTGTGGGTGCGATGCCCTGTGGTTTCAGGCAGGGGGGTCGTTCCCATCCCTACCTGGAGGATCGAACCTCTTCCTGCTGAGCTGGGTCACTTCCCCCCAAACATCCGTACTGAGTCAGACCGCTGGACCACCCCATGAAGCTGTAAGGCCCACACAGCACTTAGCAAATTAAGAGAGCTATGGAAATGATACGCAGGAGCTGCATTCAACCAGGGGCTACAGGCACAAGCCTGTTCCCATTTTAGCTTCTAACATGGTGATTCACACAAAAAGCTTCCTTACATTAGGTCAGACAAGCCCACTATTGCCCACTCGGACTGCCAGCAGCAGGTCTCCAGGGCCTTGGGCAGAGGAGCAGACATTTCCTGCCCTCAGCTGCAGATGCTTTTAACGGGAGACGCAAGCGACTGACCCCCGGGACCTTCTGCCCGCAAAACAGGTTCTGTATAGGACTTCCACAAGACGCATATCAGTAGATTAGCAAGCCACTACTTAGAAAATCTGTTCCAGCATCTGCCCAGGGGGAGATCAGAACCAGAAGCCCTGGAAGCTACACGCCAAGGCTCTCTCCCATCGCTCTCCAACCTGGTGCCCTCCAAATGTTGTTGGGACTACAACACCCATCAGTCCTGACCACTGGCTAAGATGGATGTGGATGATGGGAGTTGTAGTCAACCCAAGACCACTCCTCTACTCCAGATGTCCACAAGGCCACCAGTTGGAGACCTCAAGTTGGGGTTCTACTACCACAACCCAGAATCCTCCTGGTCCCGGAAATCAGGTGACCTCAGTGAACCAATCCAGCGCTGTTGTGCTCTATAAAAGTTTCCACATAGGCCCACTCAGTTCGGGAGATTTGTTTTTTTTTTTTGGTAGATCTTCCCACTTCCATGGATTCATAGCTAATCCTCTTTTAGGATTAGAATAAAATTGGCTCAGTTGGTTAGAGCCTGATGCTGATAAACGCCAAGTTTGCAGGTTTGATCCCCATAAGGGACATGCCTTATATCACTGGCCCATCTTAACCAGCATTGCCTACACGGGCTGGCAGCAGTTACCCTTGGTTTATTCTCCCAGCCCAACCTGGAGAAGTTGGGGAATGAACTTGGGACCTCCTGCCTGCAAGGCGGATGCTCTATCACAGACCTACAGCTTTTCAAATCCTTGTCATTACCCCGTCATGTGGGCACTTTGGGGGCCCATCAATTGGGCCATCCCAACATGAATTACTATGAGAAGCAGGGACATGGGTGGCGCTGTGGTCTAAACCACTGAGCCTCTTGGGCTTGCCGATCAGAAGGTCGGCGGTTCGAATCCCCGTGACGGGGTGAGCTCCCGTTGCTCTGTCCCAGCTCCTGCCAACCTAGCAGTTCCAAAACACACCAGTGAAAATAGATAAATAGGTACTACTCCGGCGGGAAGGTAAACGGTGTTTCCGTGCGCTCTGGTGTCTGTCACGGTGTTCCGTTGCACCGAAGTGGTTTAGTTCTGCTGGCCACATGACCCGGAATAATAATAATAATAATAATAATAATAATAATAATAATTTATACCCCACCCATCTGACTGGGTTTCCCCAGCCACTCTGGGCGGCTTCCAACAGAACACTAAAACACAATAACCTATTAAACATTAAAAGCTTCCCTAAACAGGGCTGCCTTCAGATGTCTTCTAACAGTTTGGTAGTTATTTTTCTCTTTGACATCTGGTGGGAGGGTGTTCCACAGGGCAGGTGCCACTACCGAGAAGGCCCTCTGCCTGGTTCCCTGTAACTTGGCTTCTCGTAGTGAGGGAACTACCAGAAGGCCTTCGGCGCTGGACCTCAGTGTCCAGGCAGAACGATGGAGGTGGAGACGCTCCTTCAGGTATAGTGTCTGCGGACAAACGCCGGCTCCCTCGGCTTGAAAGCGAGATGAGCGCTGCAACCCCCTAGTTGCCTTTGACTGGACTTAACCGTCCGCGGTCCTTTACCTTTTATTTACTATGAGACGCAACCAGCAGAGGTGTGTGGAGAGTTGTTACTTTCTCCAGGGCAGTTATATTTTACAAATGTTTATCAAGCCTTCCTTAGCTGTCCGCTCCCACCCAACCAAAAAAACCCTCTACCACTGTCTGCATTATGGAGGCTTTCGGAGCACGCCACGCCCACCGAGGTGATGCAAAGCATCTCTGGAAAGCAGAAAGGGGAGGAAATACAGAGAAGCCAAGTGGCTTTCTACCTCATCTTTAAGCCAATTGCATGTCAGTTCCATGCATGGCCATATGGCACAAAAGAGGATTTGAATCAGAGGATTCCATAAAATCCAGTTAATATGGAAGGAGCGGCCGAATGGGTGTGGTATAGGACCTCCCGTCGCGAAATCAGAAATCAAGAGGCAGATGTGGCCATTTCGAGATCCACGCAGACAACTGGCAGTGCCAAACCACCCCACGGAGAGCATGCACCCTGAAATAACAGGCTGGTCTTTCCCCCCAGGGAACAGCTGATGAGTTCCTTTTGGATGGTGGCTGGACTGAAGGAGAGGTCAACGGGACCAGCAAGTTTGAGAACCTGGCCAGGCAATCCTTGCCGAGAAGCAAAAGGGTTCCCAGGCTCTTTTTAAATAAAGCAGAGACCGCCCCCCTTCCAAGGCCCTAATAAAACTCTCCTCCTAAGAGACAACAGGTATCTTTGTCTTGGGATGAACTTGGGAGCGGAGAGGCTAAGGACCATTGAGCTTTATGGGTTGTAACAGTCAATTAGCGCAAAATTAATGGGGGGCGGCAAACGAGGCGGAGGGGGTGTCATTTTTTAATTGCCTCATAAACGTGGGGGTTGAATCTCCACCCGAGTTTCTTCCCTCCCACTCCCATCTCTGCCTCCAATCTTGAGAGTCAAAATATCTGCCTCTCCTCTTCCTGCCCTGCCTCACCTCCTCAAAGCTGAGTTCTCAGCATTCAAAACAAAAGATGCTTATTTTGCTAGAGCTCACTTCTCTTTTCCCTGCAGTTGCTTCTTCCTTCTTAGATCTCTGCCCCTTACGAAACCAGAATTCAAAGCGTTTCCCCATCTCAGAGACCTGGGTTCAACCATCTTCTACTCTACACCCACCTAAGAATTAATCTCTCCCCAACCCTCCTTTTTAAGAAAAAGGAGTAGAAAGGTGAAGTTTGGACTGTTCTGCCTTGTTCTATAGGATGATGGTGTGTGTGTGTGTGTGTGTGTGTGTGTGTGTGCATATATTTGTGGTGGAGCTGCTTGAAAAGCTGATCTCCAGTTTTTGTTCTTTTTTTAAAAAAATGATTTTAAAAAAAATGAAAGGCAGGAGAAAGGCCAGATCTCATTCATCCAGGATTAGCAGGCAGGCCAAAGTCTTCTAAATTCAGTCTTTGTTCCCAGAGGCTGGACCCTGTGGCATGACCTGCTTTGTCAATGGCCACTCACCCTTTTGCAAGGCTTGGGCTTCTTCCACAATGTCAACATCCTGTAGAGTCCCCATCCCAGGTCATTTTATGAATGGTCTGGTGGGGTGGAGGTGAGGGGTAAAAGAGTAGGCTGGGCTGGTTTGCCCTGAGTCAGACTGCCCGTTCAATCTGCCCACCCAGTTTTAATGCTTATCTGTCCATCCATCCACCCATCTTAAAAAAAAATAAACACCAGAGTCTTTCTCGGCAGTTTGGCAATCTTGCCTTCGTGCACGCTGCCAGCAGAACACAGCTGCCCACCCTCGCCAGCTTTCCTGCCCACCCGTTTGCCATCAGAGCAGTAATACCACCTACCACTGCCTAAAAATAAAATTTAAAAAATATGCTAACACAAGAGAAATATTTCCAGAAGAAGGAGCCAATACGCAGATTTTCCTCTCCCCCCAACTTAAAAGAATTGAAAAAGACAGCTTTTCCAGCTGGAGAAGGAGGAAACAACTTTAAACAAAGCCGAACAGAAGGATTTAATATATACACATATTGGGTGGGATCCCAATGCTTGCCATGAGTTTCAGTATCTGAATCAGACAGACAAGACTCTCCGGATCAACATCATCCCCAGCATGAGACATGGGAGGGGAGTCCAGGCATGCCAGAAAATGCTACTTGCTCCGAACAAAGAGATTGCAAACAGATCCAGGTGGGAAGGGGTCCCTCGCCCACCCAGGAAGATCCCTCGCAGAAAGGAGGGGAGGGTGTTTTTTAAATATATATATATATAATAATTCACGTGCATTACAAATTAGGCAGAGCGCTGGCGATGCAACCACTCCGGAGTGACGCCAAATTAAATTAAATGCAATTTTTGCAAAGAGTCTTTGAGGCGTAAAGTGTGTGTGTGTTTGTGTGTTTTGTTCTCTGGCTGAATGAAAAAACACCACCACCCACATTCCCATCAATTTCTTTTGCACTGGCGGGGAGAGACGTGTTATTGGACTCCCTCCCTCGACACATTCCCCGCTTGCAAGATTCCTTCCCCAAACGGAGGATCATATTTTGCTTGCAAGGATTTGTCAGCCCACCCCAGTCCCTTGTGAAAACCCCGTTCGCGCCTGGAGGCGCCACAAACCCAAAGGTGGGAAATTGGAGAGATCGATCGATCGATCAGATGCATGCATAGGAAACGAGGCTGCCCCTTAACCATCGCGTTGGAGAAAAAGGAAGAAAACCTACAGCCCAGGAAAAAAAGGGATAGAGACACCCCCCCCCCCGAGCACGTTTAGTGGGCTTTCGCCCTCTCCTTTACCTGGATGAAGATTTCACAAACCGGAGCGCACAGCGGAGTCTCTCTCCTCCCTCCTGGATCCAGATGTGGTCAGAAGCAAAATGCCCCCCCTCCTTTCCTGAGTCCCAGAGCCGGGAGTAGCAGCAACAGCTGGATCGCTAGAGAGCTGAGCTGAGCCTCAGATGCGAGTCCCCACCCAGTCTCTCTCTCTCTCTCTCTCTCTCTCTCTCTCTCTCTCTCTCTCTCTCTGTGTGTGTGTGTGTGTGTGTGAAATCAGCTCCCCGTTGTACAGGAAACACGGCAACTACCGCTTCCTCTCCTCCTCGAGCTGCTGCGTGATGCTTCTCCCTTGCAGACTCGTTCTCTGCTCAGCTGTGCTCTCCCGCGCCTGAAATCCTGGAGAGCTGCTGCCAGCCCGTGCAGACAGCACTGAGCCGGGCAGACCCCATGCTCTGACTCGCTCAGTAGAAGGCATCTCGCTGGGTTCCTTGGAAAGGGATGTTCCCTGAGATTAGAATCGTAGAGTTGGAAGGGTCCCACCCCCCACAAGGGTGATCTAGTCCAACACACACACACCCCGATCTTTTTGCCCAACGCAGGACTTGAACCCAGGACCCTGAGATTAAGGGGCTCCTGCTCTACCGACTGAGCTATCTGCTAAACTGGAGTAGACCAGGCAGTGGCTCCTCTGGCACAATCCTCAGCATCGCCGGGTAGGACTGGGAGAGCTGCTGCCAGCCCGTGCCGACAGCACAGAGCTAGGTGGACCTGATGGCCGGGCTCAGCACAAGACAGCGTCTTAAAGAGGAAGTGGGGCTAAATATAGCTTGAATGCAGAAACTGCTGGGCGCAAGAGTTAGAAAACAAGAAATAATAATAATAATTTTTATTTATACCCCGCCCTCCCCTGCCAAGGCCGGGCTCAGGGCGGCTAACAAGCAATAATAAAAACAAGTTGAATGAATACAACTTAAAAACAAGATTAAAATACAACATTAAAATATTGAAACATTAAAATATTAAAATGCAGCCTCATCACAGGAGGAGAAGGAAAAGAAAGAGAGGGAGGGAATCAAATTGGCTCCAAGCCAAAGGCCAGGCGGAACAGCTCTGTCTTACAGGCCCTACGGAAAGAAATCAGATCCTGCAGGGCCCTGGTCTCATGAGGCAGAGTGTTCCACCAGGCCGGAGCCAGAGTTGAAAAGGCCCTGCCTCTGGTTGAAGCTAATCTGACTTCCTTAGGGCCCGGGACCTCTAGGGTGTTGCTATTTATGGACCTTGAGGCTCTCCGTGGGGCATACCAGGAAAGGTGGTCCCGTAGGTACGAGGGTCTGTGAAGGGCTTTAAAGGTCAAAACCAGCACCTTGAACCAGACCCTGTACTCCACCGGGAGCCAGTGCAGCTGGAAAAGCACTGGGTGAATATGCTCCCATGGCAGAGACCCCGTGAGGAGCCTCGCTGCAGCATTCTGCACCCGTTGGAGTTTCTGGGACAGCTTCAAGGGCAGCCCCGCGTAGAGCGAATTACAGTAGTCAAGCCTGGAGGTGACCGTTGCATGGATCACTGTGGCCAGGTAGGGGCGGGAAAGGTAAGGGACCAACTGCTTGATGCGGCGAAGGTGGAAAAATGTCGCCTTGGCTGTTGCTGTAACCTGCGCCTCTGTGGAAAGGGAGGCGTCAAGGATTACACCCAAACTCTTAACGGAAGGCAATGGCACTAATTGAGCCCGGCCTTGGCTGGGGAGGGCGGGGTATAAATAAAATTGGAGGGCTGTGGGTCAGTGGTTGGGGTGCGTGAAGTGGTGCGTTGAACCAAAGGTGAACTATTCCAGATGCCCTGCAAACACCATATTGGCAGTCAAGATAACCCCACAGTTAATTGGTAGTTGTAGCAATGAGCTCATATATGTGCATATTCACTTACTTTGATATAAGCTAATTGGCTTGCTTTGATGCTACCCTTATCTGTGGGTTTCGGGTGCTGAGCCCAGAAAAGAGAACTATCTGTAAAATTTGAGCAGTTGCCCCCTATGCCCTCATCTGGGCCAGTGAAGCAATGGCAAGTCCTGGCCCAGTTGGGACTCGCCTACAATAGTCAAGAAACAGCGTTTTGAATGTATTATAAACATAAGGTAAAGGTAAAGGGACCCCTGACCATTATGTCCAGTCATAACCAACTCTGGGGTTGCAGCGCTCATCTTGCTTTATTGGCCGTGGGAGGCGGCGTACATGTGGCCAGCATGGCTAAGCCGCTTCTGGCAAACCAGAGCAGCGCACGGAAACGCTATTTACCTTCTCGCTGGAGTGGTACCTATTTATCTACTTGCACTTTGACGTGCTTTCAAACTGCTAGGTGGGCAGGAGCAGGGATCAAGCAACGGGAGCTCACCCCGTCATGGGGATTTGAACTGCCGACCTTCTGATCGGCAAGTCCTAGGCTCTGTGGTTTAACCCTCAGCGCCACCCGCGTCCCTGTTATAAACATGCAATGACACAAATCTTTTCCTTCTGCTGTGCCCATAAAGGCAAGGAAGACACAGCAGGCTGCTTTGCTGCAAGTCTACCACTCTTGACGTTTGGGACATCTTTCTTAGCTCTCTCTGCACCCAACCTCTCCCACAAGTCCTCCTTTGGGTCTGCAGTTCTGAACAGGTTGGGCATGTGTGTGTGTGGAGAACCAGAGACCCTGGATTTAAGGGGGTGGGGGGCAAGAAACATACATCCAAACGGGAGGAGGGCCAGGAAAAAGTCAAAACGATAGATCTATACCCTTGCTTCCCAAACTTGCGTCTCCAGCTGTTTTTTGGACTACAAATCCCATAATCCCTAGCTAGCAAGACCAGTGGGCAGGGATGGTGGGAATTGATTACACTGTATTACAGATAAAAGGTAAAGGGACCCCTGACCATTAGGTCGTGGCCGACTCTGGGGTTGCGGCGCTCATCTCGCTTTATTGGCCGAGGGAGCTGGCGTACAGCTTCCAGGTCACGTGGCCAGCATGACTAAGCCGCTTCTGGCGAACCAGAGCAGCACATGGAAACACTGTTTACCTTCCCGCCGGAGTGGTACCTATTTATCTACTTGCACTGGTGTGCTTTCGAACTGCTAGGTTGGCAGGAGCAGGGACTGAGCAACGGGAGCTCACTCTGCCGCGGGGATTCGAACCGCCGACCTTCTGATCGGCAAGCCAAAAGGCTAAAAACCTTGCCATCGTATCCTTGGGATCGGGAGCTTCTGGGAATCTTCCTTCCTTGAAAAACGCCTGGCATTCTAACTGTTGAAGCAGCTCATGTCTCCATCTCCCCGCCGAATAAAATTCACATCTCCCTCCTTTGATCCGCCAGCTCTGGGCAAACACCCTTCTGCTGCCTTATGGAAGCCAGGGTCATTCAGCTGAAGAAACCTGCTCCCTGCTCCCTGGCTGACTGCAGGCAACCTGCCAGTGGGGACTGGAGACTTTGCAAGGAAGACAGGAGGGAAAAGGAATCTGTCATCTGTCAGAGGGCTGCTGTACATTCATGTGTCTGGGTGCCAATAGCGCAGAACAACGCAGGCAGGCAGCACATTAGAGAACACCTGACAAGCAACTGAGAGGGCTGGTTTGCTTTGGGGTTAACGGGGTTACAATCTCCCCAACATAAAGAGGGGTGGGAGTCTTCAGGATCTGCCAGACTGATGCTATTTTGGGGTGGCATTCAGTCATGCGCTGGCAAATTCAGGTTGCACAACAGCAAAGTGGGAGGCCTTGTGCAACTAACCAGCAATGATGGCCGCCCAGCCAGGTGCCTTTAAGAAGGTAAAGGTAAAGGGGCCCCTGACCATTAGGTCCAGTCGTGACCGACTCTGGGGTTTTGGCGCTCATCTCGCTTTATTGGCCAAGGGAGCCGGCGTACAGCTTCCGGGTCATGTGGCCAGCATGACTAAGCCGCTTCTGGCGAACCAGCGCAGTGCACAGAAACACCTTTTACCTTCCCGCTGGAGTGGTACCTATTTATCTACTTGCACTGGCGTGCTTTTGAACTGCTAGGTTGGCAGGAGCAGGGACCGAGCAACGGGAGCTCACCCCGTCACGGGGATTTGAACCGCTGACCTTCTGATTGGCAAGCCCTATTCTCTGTGGTTTAAGCCACAGCGCCACCCGCGTCCCTGCCTTTAAGAAAGGAACAGACAAATTTGTGGAGGAGAGGGCAATCAATGGCTACTAGTTTGCTCTGACTCAAGCTGGAGGTAGCAATGCGTCTGTATTGCAGTTGCTGGAAAACTGCCGTGGACTGGCTGGAGGCAGAGGAGTGGTGGGAGGGACCAGCTTGGGACCCCCCCCCCCCAAAGGAATAAGGCATGGAGCCAGGGGACTGGTGGCGGGGTGGTGACGAGTGGTCAGAGCGAGAAGAGGGAGCAGACTGGGAGGAGGTGGTGTCGGAGGTTGAAGAGGCGACAGGGTTTAGTGAGCGGGAAGAGGCTGGGGCAGATAGCAGTCCAGACTCAGAGGCAGGAGAGGAGGGGACCCAGGAGACAAGAGATGATCACGGTGTGGATTTGCCAAGCATGCCTTCCTCTTAGAACATTTCTCCCCTTCGTCCTGAGTTCAAGCATCTTCAAAACCCATGACACCTTTGGTCAAGGCTGTTCTCCAACTGAAGCACTCGCAGGTCAGTGTTTCCCAGTTGTCAGTGTTTATACTACATTCTTTTAGATTTGCCTTGAGAGAGTCTTTAAACCTTTTTTGTTGATCACCAGCATTATGCTTTCCATTTTTAAGTTGGGAATAGAGTAGTTGCTTTGGAAGACGATCATCAGGCATCTGAAAAGCATGACTAGTTGAGCGAAGTTGATGTTGAAGAATCATTGCTTCAACACTGGTGATCTTTGCTTCTTCCAGTACACTGGCATTAGTTCACCTATCTTTCAAAGTGATGTGTAAAATTTTTCGGGGACACCGTTGATGGAGTCTTTCGAGGAGCTGGAGATGTTGTTTATATGTGGTCCATGTTTCACAAGAATACAGTAAAGTTGTTAGTAGAATAGCTTTGCAAACAAGCATTTGGGTTTCCCTGTGGATGTCCCAATCCTCAAACACTCTGCGCTTCAGTTGGGAGAAAGCTGCACTTACAGAGCTCAGGTGATGCTGGATTTTGGCATCAGTGTTGACCCATGTGGAATGAGGGTAGGAAAAGTGATTGACACTTTCCAACGTTACACCATCGAAAAAATATGGGAGAGAGAGGAGATCCCAGCAGACTTTAGGGATGCCAAAATTATCAATCTTTTTTTTTTTTTTAAAGGTGATAGAATGGATTGTGGAAACAATCTCTTTAGTAGCTGCAGCTTGCAAAATTATTTTAAGGATCTTAGCAAACCGTCTCCTAACTATATCCGAGGCTACCCTTCCTGAATCCCAAAATGGTTTTTGACTTTCTAGGGGGACAGCAGTCAGGATTTTCACCACTCGACAGCTTCAGGGAAAATGCAGAGAGCAAAACCAACCGCTGTACATGGCATTTATTGACCTGACTAAGACCTTGGACACTGTAAATCACACTGCCCTGTGGACTGTCCTTCTGAAAATCAGCTGCCCAGATCAATTTGTGAACATCCTTCGGCTCCTCCATGATAATGACAGCAACAGTGGGATCAGGTATTAAACAGGGTTGTGTTATTGCCCCAATTCTATTCCTTATTTTCATTGCCATGATCCTACACTTTGTCAAAGGGAAACTCCCCACCGGAGTAGAAATCATATATTGGACAGATGGAAAGCTTTTTAATCTGAGCAGGCTGAAAATGAAAAGTAAGGTTACCATAACTTCCGTCATAGAGCTTCAGTATGCTAATGAAAACGTCCTGCGTATGGGGAAAAGCAACCTGTTGCTCGCCAGGTCCTGCTGGACTCCAACTCCCATCAGCCCCTGCCAGCCTAAGTTGTCAATCACCAAGGCAGGGAGTGCATTAGGGCTCCCACTCAGAATCCTTGCCCTCCATCGCCATCTAGGGATCCACAGTGAAGTTACAGGAGCTCCACTAGAGGCCTCATTCGGATGGCAAAAGTAAAGGCCAAACCAGGGATATGCCCATGAAACATGTGCTTGGCTGTCCGTTATGCCCTCAAGTATCTCCTCACTCATCCAGCTTCTATGCTGGGCTGCTCAGATTCTCGTGGTCGCATCCTGCCACAAGATGGCAGCAGGCAGCCAAATCACTTCCTCCGAAGAGTGTTTTCCCTATTCGCAGATGCAGAGTTTGGCATGGAAGGTCCTTCTATAAAGCAAGCATCATTTTCAGGTCCGCCCAGGGAGACATTCGCATTAAGAATGGCAGAAGAGGCCTGGCTGCAGGGTCAGGCCAAAGGGGGCCCATCGAGTCCAGCGTCCTGTTCTCACAGTGGCTGACCAGATGCCCATTGTGGGAAACCCGAAAGGAGGATTCAAATAGAAGAGCAAGATGAAATTATACAATCAAATATAAATATAGATTGGAAATGCCTATGTATAGTGAATACTTATCTACTTTTAAAAATTTTCACTTTTGATCTTTTTCTACTTCTTTATTTTTTCTTTGTTGTTTTTTCTGATATTTTACCTTTCACTTCACTCCTTTATTGTGAATAGCATTTTATAGAGGTATAAATAACTGTAAATATGAAAAGAGATAAAATATTCTCTAATTTTTTCCTTGGTTATATGTATTTTCTTTTTCTTTTGTATTTTCTTTTGTTGTAAATATGTATGTTTTTCTAATTTGTACTTAATAAAGTTCAATATTAATTTAAAAACAAAACAAAAAAACAAACAAGAGCAACTCTCCCCTTCTGTGGTTTCCAGCAAATGGTATTCAGAAGTGTTGCTGTGGCGAGTTGGGAAGGCAGAGCTTAGCCTTTGTGGCTGGTTGCCGTTGATAACCCTCTCCTCTGTGAATAATAATAATAATAATAATAATAATAATAATATCCTGCCCACCTGGGTTTCCCCAACCACTCTTAGATTAGAATTCAGAATTAGAACTTGTCTAATTCTCTTCCAAGCCATCTAGGTTGGTGGCCACCATCCCTGCCTCTTGTGGCAGAGAGTTCCACAGTTTATGTGAATAAGTGAGGAAGAGGGACTATAGCTTTCCGATGGCTGCCTCAGGACTTAAGGAAGAATTCACAACAGCAAACATGCCCCTCTTTGTTATGCTGGATCTCCAAGGTGTTTACGGAGCCCGAGGACTCTATGGCTCCACCTTCTCTCCTCTGACTCACCTCTCTCTGGGTTGCCAGTCGAGAATGCAGATATGTATGTGCTATTTTGAGGGCTGGGTTTCCCCACCACCCCCTTAGTGTGGGGAGGGAGACGCTCCGCTCAAAAAAAAGACCAGAGGAGCTGCTGCAATGTAAACTGCGACTTTTATTGTCATTTCTTCGAACAGAAGGCCGCGCACTGCAAACGTCCCGCGTGACAAACGCAAATTGGCTATGCTCCTTTCAGCGCGTTGCTCCCGGCTGCTGGCGCGCCACTGCCCACCGCCCGGACGGGGAAGAGCCTTTCACAGAAAGGAGCAGGGGCTTGTCTGAGCGGTGCAGCGCTTGGAGCCGGGGGTCTGTGGCGACAGCAACCGGGGCGCCACCCAGACCCGGCAAAGAGTTCCCAGAAATGCAAAAAGTATATACGATAGAGATATATATAAAAATACAGGCTGGTAGCATATGGCCTCCTTTGGACATCTATAATACAAAAGGACTTGCTTCTTCCATACCCCCTTCCCTTAAACCACACCAACGCGTTACGGGCCAAAGGCTATCTTCCCCAGTGGCACAATTCAGTGCCGCCCCTCATCGCACAGTGAGGACCCTGGAGGCTGCCACGATGTTCGTGCCCCCGGTGACCCCGGAAGGGACCTCTGCGGCTCTGGTTTGCTCAGGTCTAAAGGAGCAGTGGAGCAGGGGTTGGTTCCATGCAGCTCCCACCCCGTAAGTCTTTTGCTGATGGAAAGGGGAGGGCATGTGGCAAGGAACCAACACGCCTCCTTTTGAGGAAGGGGTCAGGAGGAGTTTGAGCATCCCTGCGCATTAGAGGCCGCCAAGCCCAGTGATTTGCAGAAAGAAGGTCTCAGGTGCAATTTCAAGCAGCACCTCTGGGTCACGCTGGGAATGTCCGCTGCCCGAGCCCCCGGACAGCTACTGCCGGTCAGTGTAGAGCAGTGTTTCCCCAACACGGGTCTCCAGCTTCTTTTGGACAACAACAACTCCCATGAGCCCTGACCGTCCTTGCTAGCTAGGGATGATGGGAGTTGTAGTCCATCAACGGCTGGAGTCCCAAGTTTGGGAAACGCTGGGGTAGGGAATTCTGAGCTGGCCTGACTCCCTGCAAGGCACCTTCTCTGAAAATCAGATCCACGCTTTAGACATGAAGCAGGCAGAAGTGTGAACAGACTGCCTTCAACCACACTGAGCCAAGCCACTGGTCTACCTGGGAATATAGTGTCTTGCTCTGTCTGGCAGCAGCTTTCCGCCCTGCAAGTTGGGATCCGGTCGCTGGAGATGCCAGGGTTAGAAGCTGGGATGCGAGGCGTGCAAAGCAGGGACTCATATCCAAAGTGGTGCTGAGTCCCTCGTCCGGTTAGGGCAAGGAGTTAGCTTGGCACTTCCCCCCCCTCCCTGGCCTGCTAAATCCGGAGCAGATTTGGGGAGGGTGCAGGCGAGGGGGACGTCCCACGGCAGAAATCCAAACGGAAGAAGAGACTTTGCGCTGCTTTGGATGCAAGCACCGAGTTGCGGGCCCGTTCCCAGAGCTGACCTCTCTTCAGGTGTGAGGTTGGGCTTCTCAAGGACGGTGCCACTACCTGGCAGGCCCTGCTGCCATCCCAAGGCCTTGCCCGCCCTTAGAACCAGCTGGGCAATTCTGCCTCCATTTGCTGTGGGGATCGGGAAGGAACAAATCACACATTTGTCACACCGCCGACATCCACTGGGATCCACCAGCCCATCTCTGAAGACACTGCTTGGACCCACAAAGGCAACTTTTTCCTGGCGGGCTCTCTGCATATGCGTCTAATTCCCTCTGCACTCATTGCTCGAGGTCTCTGTCCCTGGCTTATGCCGCCATGCAACACTTACGCACAAGCAGTGAGTTTTCAGCTGAAACCGTCCAAACAAATTGAAAGTTTATGCACAAAGACCCTCACAGCTGGTTCTATAAAACAAAGCGAGCGTTCCCCGCAAGGCAAGTGTTATCACACAGAAGCCAGACAACAGACCGCACACCAGGTCAACTGTTGTTGATGTTTTAAGTCTTATTTTAAGCAGCGGCAACACAGACCCACAGATCCAGCCTCGGCTTTTGTGCGACCGTGAGATACGGCTTCCGATGATGTCCACAGAGCATCTTTACTTCTACACTAAAAGCCAGAAAGACGAGAAACGAGATGGCTTGTCCAATCACGCAGCTCAGTCTCGCAAGGCGCAACACTCGCCTTCGTCAACACAGCGGTGAACCGAAATCCGGAACATTCCTCCGCTCAGTCGCCAGGGTGATACTGCCCTCTAATGGCAAGAACTGTTTTTATCTACAGAGCTTCTCCATTTTTGATCGGACGCAAGACAACAGGCTGGGTGACGGAGGCGGCTTCAAACTTCGCCAAACGGCAAGCACAGCTGAAGCCGTGTGCCCACCTGTGGCATTTGGGAATAAGGCACTTTTGAGCTCACCTCCCTCATGTTTCAAATCGGCTGAGTCAGCGTGCCGAGACTTGGCCCTCACATGCGGCTAGACCCTATGGAGGAAAATTCTCATCACTGCATAACGACTTCACAGGTGTTCCTCCATGACACAGATGCTCATCTGAATCCAACTCAGATTAGATCAGGATGTGTGTGTACATCTGCATTTAATATCAGCCTGCAGTTTCACCGTACAAATTGACTGCCGCCTGATATTATGACTTGAGATCAGCCTTGGCTATCCTGGTGTCGTGCAAAGGTGCTTGGACCGCAGTTCCCATCTGCATGGCAGCATGATGCTGGAAGCTCATGGGAACTGTAGTTTAAACACCTCTGCACGGCACCAGGTTAGCAAAGGCTGCCTTAGATCGTTCAGAAGTTCAGCTCAGGAACAGCAACGACAAAAAGCTGATCGATAGGAATTGGAATCAAGGAATTTGGCTGCAGCCATGCATCTGGGACGGACGAAAGGGTCGCGTCAGGTGAGCGGTCGCTGTTATTACCTGTGTCTCAAGAGACACAGAGGAAAGTGTTATGCAAACCGCGATGGCTGACTTGTGCGATCGTGCAGTGCTGGGGCATTCACCGGAGACTGGGAAACGGCTAATTTCAGAAAATCTCCTCTTCCTTCTCCAAAATAAAGTCTCCAGGGTAAACCAGTCAAGCTTATTGGTAATATCACCTGCCCTTCTCAAGCACTCTGACCACCACACCAGAGTGAAAGGTCAGCCTCGTTCCTTGCCGAAATTTGTCTCACCTAGATCCAGCCTCTGTCTACAGATCTGGGCGGGCAAATTCTGATGGTGCGTCAAATGACAAGAGGGCTGTCCAATGGGAAGCGAGGAACAGGGCAAGCAACGACAACATTGCTCCTTTATGTACAGTCCTCCAAGCCCAACACGGTCCACTCTCCGTGTATTGCAGCCTTCCAGGTGCTTGAATCCCCAGGTGAGGGCAAGACAAACCCTTGGCTGAGGAGGGATTAAGATTGGCCTGCCAGGGGTGGAGTCTGCAATTTGCAACGGCTGGTACCAGAATGCTATGGAGAAGGGGAGGGGGGCACCTGTGCCAAACGGGGAGTGCCAATGGCAAAGCACAACATAAGGGACGTGCAGTCTCACTGCAACTGCTGCTTTACGACACACAAACAAGCACACCCCTGCCTGTATCACAAAGCAAAATCTCAAAAGGAAGCTGCAAACATCTTGGGCTGACATGCTGAGGAGCGCAGGTACCAGTGAAAGATCATCTGAAGCAATTGGCAGAATCTAGACGTGCCCAACTTGAGACTTCTCTTGGCTCAACTGTTAATACTGATTAGCTGGTCAGCCTCTTTCGATACCAAAACAGGGGGAAGGTGGGGAGGGAAAGGAAAGAATGGAAATTTTCTGCCTCTTTAGAAAAATATCCTTGCTTTCAGCTTTATAAAATAATATATATATACAGGTACATATATATATTTAAGAAGGCTCCAGTTAGAAAAAAGACAAGTGTATCAAAATATGGCGATGCTGTATGGCTGTGGATACAAAACCTCTCAAAAAATATTTGTTCGCGTGCTTTTTTAAAAAGGCATCGTGCTAAGAAACTTAAATCGTTTTGCTTCCCCCGCTCCCGCAGAACGGCTGAAGGTCTTGGGACAATTTGAGAGAGGGGACAACCCACACCCGTTTACTGAAAACACGTAACTCCAACATGGCCATCCTCTGAACACCAGCCTCCTTCCCCTTGGAGAATGGCACAACTTTTCCAGAAGAACGGAGAAGCCGAGCGCCACCTTCTAAAGCTCTCGGCTCCAAGTTCAGGTTATGGGGAACGCTGCTCAGCACAGAATATGGGGCTGCCCCCCCCCGAAATATGTTTGCTACTGCTTGGGTCACGAAGCAGAAGTCATGGCCAATTCCAGCTCTCTGGCAGTGCACATACCTTTGCGCTATTTTATTCCACGGAAGACTAATAAAGATTGTACATCTTACGTGGAGGTTTGGTTCCAAGGGTTCTGCGTATGCACGGAAATCATATATATCCAAACCCCTTGAGTCGCGTCTGCAGCTACCAGGTGTGTGCAAGTAAGGCAGAGAGATTAAAAGCTCCTTTTGTGCCGGGTAAACCACACGGATCCAGCAGCAAAAAAAAGCTTTCAAGACAGCTTAGCTCTCTGTCTTAACTTGGGGATGAAGGCCAGCCCAGAACACTGGCTCTGGGAGGCTCACACGAAATCTCGCACGAACCCAGATGGCCCTGCGAGATCTTGCACGAGCATCCCCAAGGTGGCGCCCTGAGCAGGCCTTGCCCCTCAAGCAAGGCGGAGAATGTAAGGAGCTCTATAAAGATCTCTACCTCGTTTGGAGTTCAGTTGCGCGATTCCAACTGGTCTGCCTCCGACCGCGTATGGTCGAAATCGTGCAAGCTCAACGCACGTAAGATGCAATCTTGCTATAGCTGCACATAGGAGGTCAGGTCAAAGATGCGTTTGCTGCCCACAAATGTTACTGTATTTGTAAAGTATTTGGCGTGTTTGTTTTATAAGAGCTATGCTGAATGGTAAGGGGGCAAAACTATTCTCCTAATGAGCCTGTGGTCAGAGGATGGCAGAAGGGATACACCGAAGACCCAGTTCAAAAAAAGAAAACAGCAAAGATATATTATGGGGGTGAGGAAGACGCCATGCTTACGACGCAGCAACAACACCCCCCCTCCCTCGACAGCAAAAAGAAAAGGGGAGCAAGTTTTCTTCCCTGTGTGTAAGTAGAGCTTATAAGATTGTCTATATATGTAACATGGGGTGTTGGGGGGGTAGTTAACTTTTTCTACAAAAGGCATTTAAAACAGAAAAACAAAACGTAAAATGGGAGATCTGCAAGTTCAAGCATACAATAAACAAATACTCCTCTCTATACTTATATACGCATTTTTTATATATAATCTCTCTCTCTTTCTCTCTCTCAAATTTAAGGTACTTTGGTCAGCAAACCTTATTGCTACATCCTGACAGATTATCTGTTCATGAGGTTGTTTCCACCTCAAATGAAAAAGCTTCCAGCAGCTTTCAAAATCCCACTTTTCTGAACATTGGTTTTTAGGCCTGTTTTTATCTTCCCCTTTTTCTTTTGTAAACAACACAAAATATCAGATGGGAGATGATGTCACCGCAGTCCTTTTCCTTTCGGTGGGGAAGAACAGGAAAATGGTGGCCCGACTGCATCGTGACACACTTGCCGCCCTCCCCCAGGCCTCTCGACCGAAGAAGGACAAAGTCCCTTTGGTCAGTTATTGCTCACACCTGTGGTCTCGATGGCTTCCCGTTTGGGACGATTTCTTTGGCTTGACACAGTGCAGGAAGTAAAAAGGGTTGGGGGGGGGGAGAAAGAAGACTATAGAGACTGGTGTCCTCGCTTTCAGCATCGATGCCATGACGGCCGACCCAAAGAAAGCTGCAAAATGTGACGCAGGAAGAAGCCACGGCCACCTGAAGCGCGGAAGAAAGACGGCAGCTTGGCGTGAGGCAAATAAAATTAAAAGGCCAATCTTTGTGCATCTGTTTTTCTTGTCAAAACGAGAGAGCCAACAAGTGCTCAAGGCTGGCCTCCCCTTTTCCGAGAACAGAAGACCGCCGTGTTTCCAGAGCAAATCCCACCGCGGACATCGATTCAGAAAGAAACCGCCTTTGGGACAGGCACATTTTTGTCAAAGTGCAACACACAGGATCTGTGTAGTATCCGAGAAGAAAAATTGATGGGGAATATATATCTCTATATGCCCCTGCTATGGCACCAGAAATAATCCAGGCAATCTGTGGTCCTCTTTCTTGGGTCAACCTTCCTCCCGAGTACCCAGCTCCGGAGGCGTTTCTGAAGAGGCAGCGTCAGACGACAAACTCCGGGACTTCTTCGTGGGCGAGATCCAGAGAGAAGTACTTGCTGGTCCTCTTGACGGGGAAAGTGTCGTGAATGTTGATGCATTGCTGCGCTAAGCAGCCGTTGCAGTAGAGGCCCTCTTCGGCCAGTCCGTGGCCACAGCCGAAGGTGTAGCTCTGGGCTGTCTCCTGGCAGAGGCTGGCCAGTCGCAGGAAGTCCTTTTGGTAGAGCCGGATGTCGTCCAAGCTCAAGCTGTGCCGGTCAGTGGAGGTCTTTGGCTTCCGGCAGGCCGTCTGCAGGAAACAGGAAACAATCATCTTTATTGTCATTGTCCCATACAGAACAACGAAATTGAAAAATATCTGCATCAGACCTTCAAAAACCAACAAGCCTGGAAGACACAAGATCTACCCACACTGGAGGAATGGCAGATGAAAATGATGGACTATATGGAATTGGCGGAAATGACTGGCAGAATCCGAGACCAGGGAGAAGAGTCGATGGAAGAAGATTGGAAGAAACTTAAAGACTACTTACAGAAATATTGTAAAATTAATGAATGTTAGAATGATGATGGATTGAAGTTAAGCGGTTTCTAGCGGTAATGGTATAAAAAAATATGGAAAAATTGGTTTTTAATATGTACAAATTTAATGTTATAATTTATCAAGATTAAAGATTAGGATTAAAAAGGAGGGAAAGGAATTGCTGGATTAACATATTAAATTGGAATACAAAAGAGGGAGGTATGAGGAGGTCCGGGAAACAAGTAAATGTAAAAGAAGTGATGAAAAGATGGAATTGTTTTTAACTGTTTTTTCCTTTTTGTATTTTGTATTTTTCCTTTTTATTGTTAATTTTATTATTAATGTGATTTTTCTTCTTTTGAAATTTTAATAAATATTATTTTAAAAAAAACAACAACCAACAAGCCTGCTATCCCAGCCTGGTTAGCCCTCTAAAAACTCTGATACCCCATAATTAAATACAATATACTCCCACAGAGACTACCTTAAAGGTAAAGGGACCCCTGACCATTAGGTCCAGTCATGGCCGACTCTGGGGTTGCGGCGCTCATCTCGCTTTACTGACCGAGGGAGCCGGCATACAGCTTCCGGGTCGTGTGGCCAGCAGGACTAAGCCGCTTCTGGCGAACCAGAGAAGCGCACGGAAACGTCGTTTACCTTCCCGCTGGAGCGGTACCTATTTATCTACTTGCACTTTGACGTGCTTTTGAACTGCTAGGTTGGCAGGAGCAGGGACCGAGCAACGGGAGCTCACCATGTCGTGGGGATTTGAACCGCCGACCTTCTGATCCGCAAGTCCTAGGCTCTGTGGTTTAACCTACAGCGCCACCCGCGTCCCTTAAACCACCCCCCCCAAAAAAACCTCTGATACCCCATCATTAAATACAATATACTCCCACAGAGACTACCTTACACTGTGTTTAAAACCAAAATCGCATTTGGATAAAAACTGTTTCTCAGGCGGCTAGTCCTAGTCTTTATAACCCTGTACCTTCTTCCAGAAGGCAGAAGCTGAAAGAGATCATTTCCGGGGTGCGCACTATCCTGCGCTATCTCTGCAGCTTTCTTATGGCACCTGGAAGCATAGATTTGATCCAAGGTGGGAAGAGTGCACCCAGTTATTCTCGCCGCAGTCTTTACAACCCTGGACAGCATTGGTTTTTCCCCTGACCGTGCAGCTCCCAAACCACACACAGAGACCATAAGTTAATACACTCTCCACAGTACAATGGTAAAATGCCATCAACAGGTCCTTTGAGAGATTATTTTTCCGGAGGATTCTCAGAAAATATAACCATCGAAGGGTTTAAGGCAGAAGCTGTCCACCTTTTGGAGTCCACGGCTCCCTTGACCAACTACATTCTTTCTGTGGCTCCCTTGTGGGGCTCAGGAGCCCAGTTAGATCCCCCCCCTTGCCTGCAGAACTGGCAGCCCCTCACCCCTTTTCGAACACCCTCCCTTGTGGAGGGGTCCCTCCGCCTCCTCTCCTCTCCCCTCTCCTTGGGAGTCCTCTGGGCAGCTGCTGCCGCCGCCCCTGGTCTCTGAGCATCCCCAAAGAGAGGTGCCTCCTCACACTGCCCCACAGAGGCCTGGGACTTGTCCGTCCATTCCCAACAGCAAGGGATGGCGGACTGGCTGGCTGGGCTCCCTCCCTCCTTTGCTTACTCTGAGGCTGCCTTAGCTGCTAGCAAGCAGCACCTCCTGGCCAGCCCCAGAGGCACCATTCGCCTGGGGAGCTTGCAGCCAGGGCTGCTGCGGCAACAAACAGCCCTGCAAGCCTCAAATACGAAAGTTTGGTTGTGCTTAGACTAACCTTGTGAAGAATACAGAGAACACAAAGATTTGATGGACTATGAAAGAACTCGAGAAAAAGGAGTGACTGAAGAACAGGTGTAAAGGTGAAGTAGAAACTAAGAGACGTGTGGTGAATGCGGTGGAAGTCTTTTAGAATATTTTAACTAGGATATATATATATATATATATATAGTAATGTTCGAAGTATAAATTTGGCATTATTGATTATGAAAAGTATTTTTTTCTTTTTTTCTTTTCTTTTAGCTTTCGTCTCTTTTCTTTTCTAGTCTGCGTGTTATGTATTGATTTTTGTTTCTATTTCTTTTTTCTTTTTCTTTCCTTGTAATATTTAATAAAAACTAATAAAAAATTTAAAAAACTCAAACAGCCCTGCAAGCCTTTGGGAGGCAGAGACGCAAGAGGGCATCAGAGGAGGGAGGGAAGGAAAGAGGTCAGTGTTGCCCACGGCACCCCTGACCATCCTTCAAGGCACCCCAGGGTGCCAGGGCGCACGGGCTGAAAACCACTGGCTTAAGGAAACCCTAGAGCAGGCAGCTTTCAAGAGACTGAGATCTGCTCCCACTATTAAAAAAAACTGGCAGTGATCTACCAAAGTTGTTGAGCTTTTGTGGGGTGGGGGGAGGGTCCAGCGATCTACCACAGACACCCCGTGATCTACCAATAGATCATGACCCCTGCACTAGAGCAGGGGTAGGCAAACTAAGGCCCGGGGGCCGGATCCGGCACAATTGCCTTCTAAATCCGTCCTGCGGACGGTCCGGGAATCAGCGTGTTTTTACGTGAGTAGAAAGCATCCTTTTATTTAAAACGCATCTTTGGGTTATTTATGGGGCCTGCCTGGTGTTTTTACAGGAGTAGAATGTGTGCTTTTATTTAAAATGCATCTGTGGGTTATTTGTGGGGCATAGGAATTCGTTCATTCCCCCACCCAAAAAATAAAGTCCGGCCCCCCACAAGGTCTGAGGGACAGTGGACCGGCCCCCTGGTGAAAAAGTGTGCTGACCCCTGCACTAGAGACTCCACAATTCTATGGTTTTATGGCCTCGGATGCAGAACTTTATGGACTCATGGAGAACTTACGAACCTGGGGCAATGAATCAATGCTTTGGCCACGAAGCTTGACCACGGTCTCCGAAGAGCTGGAAGTGGACGAACTGACTTCTTTGACGACTAATCCTGTGTTGGAAACAAGAAAGCAAAGAGCCGAGGTTCGTCATTATTCAAGGGCGGCCCAGTTCTTAACAGAACCGCTAAGTACCCCTTAGGGAACAGTACATCAGAAGCCTGCTTTTTAGCGTAATGGAAAAATCCAATTGCTTCGCCACCATCTGCCTGCTTTTTCAGAATGTGGGAATGGGCGAACGTGGCTCAAGAGACAGAACTGGTAATATATCCCCGAAAACCATTTTGTGCAGAGACGGTTCACATTTATCACACCTTGGAACAAGAAGTGCCAATGTGATATTAGACCCCGTCCACTCTTTTATCATCCGATAGCTTTTTAAGACAAAACACAATTTCAGTTTCAGTTTCAGGGTATTGATTAAACTGACTGTAGCCATTACAGTTCAAATGGATGGTGAGATTATGTAGCTCTTGCTTATTACTTATTTTTCCTGGGAAATCTCAACTTGGCACGGATTGTTTATTTATCCCCATTTAATGAATTTTGCTGTGCGGTGCACTATGTTCAGATTCCTGCACTGCTGGGGGGGGGGTTTGGACTAGATGACCCCTAGTACCCCTTTCCAACTTTGCAATTCTACGATTCTCCTTTGAGCATGGCATAGCCGGATACAACCTTAAAGGTAAAGGTAAAGGGACCCCCTGACCATTAGGTCCAGTCGTGGCCGACTCTGGGGTTGCGGCGCTCATCTCGCTTTACTGGCCAAGGGAGCCGGCGTACAGCTTCTGGGTCATGTGGCCAGCATGACTAAGCCGCTTCTGGCGAACCAGAGCAGCGCACGGAAACGCCGTTTACCTTCCTGCCAGAGCGGTACCTATTTATCTACTTGCACTTTGACGTGCTTTCAAACTGCTAGGTTGGCAGGAGCAGGGACTGAGCAACGGGAGCTCACTCTGCCGCGGGGATTCAAACCGCCGATCTTCTGATCGGCAAGTCCTAGGCTCTGTGGTTTAGCCCACAGCACCACCCGCATCCCTTTTTAATGTTTAATAGATTATTGTATTTTAATATTCTGTTGGAAACCGCACAGAGTGGCTGGTGCAACCCAGCCAGATGGGCGGGGTATAAATAATAAATTGCTGTTGTTGTTGTTATTAATTGCTTCCTTGCTTATGCCGAGCTCCTGGGAGGTTTACCTGAGTGCCCGTTGAACTTCCTGGCCATGAGCATGTCTTCGGTGATGTAAATGCAGACGTCGGGACTCACGTCGTCCAGGGACCTTTCGCTCGTGGGCTCAAGGTCTCGGGGGTCATCGACCAGCATCTCTATTTCTGAACCAAAGATGGAGGGGTGTGAGATGGGAGTGGGAAAGGGAGGCTGCAGTACAGGGAAGAGCACGGAGGACACAGCAGAGCATCGTCTCATCCCCCATGCAGAGGACCTTGGGATTCCCCCATCCAGGATTTACGTACAGTGGACGCTCGGGTTGCGAACGTGATCCGTGTGGGATGCACGCTTGCAACCTGCAACGTTTGCAACCCGTGTCTGCGCACGTATGGGTTGCAATTCGGCGCTTCTGCACATGCGCAAATTGTGATTTAGCGCTTCTGCGCATGCGCGACCGCCGAAACCCGGAAGTAACCCATTCCGGTACTTCAGGGTTTCGGCGGTCTGTAACCTGAAAAAACACAACCTGAAGCGGCTGTAACCTGAGGTATGACTGTATAAGCTGAACAAACTATAGCTTAGGGCCCCACTCTCTTGGAGGCCCCCAAAAAAATTTAAAGGAAAAAAACCTGGATGTACATTTCCAAACTATAAGATAAAAACCAATTAAAATCAAACCTACAGTGTTTTGTGTTGTGTAGGCTCCTATGATGTAAGTCATGGGCCCCGCCTGCTAGCCTGCTCCCTAAAATATCACTGGTTTGCTCATTTCTATATATATGGT